>NC_142042.1:71534450-71853450 GCF_982192425.1 Myodes glareolus
AGCAGTCTGTTCCAACACTTCAATTCACTGTGCGAAGTGAATGGAGTGTTGCTTCAGTTTGTAAATGCTGTCCTCTCAGAGAAAATCACTTTCCTTTGAAAGTTCCTTAAGCAACTTGCAAGCATTCACAAGAAACTCACATGCGTTTCTCTGAAAGAGAAGCAGTGTGTTCCAATACTTCAATTCACTCTGCGAAGTGAATGGAGTGTTGCTTCACTTTCAAAATGCTGTCCTTTCAGAGAAAATCACTTTCCTTTGAAAGTGCCTTAAGCTACTTACAAGCATTCAACAGAAACTCACATGTGTTTCTCTGAAAGAGAAGCAGTCTGTTCCAACACTTCAATTCACTGTGCGAAGTGAATGGAGTGTTGCTTCACTTTCTAAATGCTGTCCTTTCAGAGAAAATCACTTTCCTTTGAAAGTGCCTTAAGCTACTTGCAAGCATTAGGAAGAAACTCACATGCATTTCTCTGAAAGAGAAGCAGTCCGTTCCAACACTTCAATTCACTGTGTGAAGTGAATGGAGCGTGGCCTCACTTTCAAAATGCTGTCCTTTCAGAGAAAATCACTTTCCTTTGAAAGTGCCTTAAGCTACTTACAAGCATTCAACAGAAACTCACATGCGTTTCTCTGAAAGAGAAGCAGTCTGTTCCAACACTTCAATTCAATGTGTGAAGTGAATGGAGTGTTGCTTCACTTTCTAAATACTGTCCTTTCAGAGAAAATCACGTTCCTTTGAAAGTGCCTTAAGCTACTTACAAGCATTCAACAGAAACTCACATGCATTTCTCTGAAAGAGAAGCAATCTGTTCCAACACTTCAATTCTCTGTGCGAAGTGAATGGAGTGTTGCTTCACTTTCTAAATGCTGTCATTTCAGAGAAAATCACTTTCCTTTGAAAGTGCCTTAATCTACTTGCAAGCATTCACAAGAAACACTAATGCATTTGTATGAAAGAGAAGCAGTCTGTTCCAACACTTCAATTCACTGTGCGAAGTGAATGGAGTGTTGCTTCACTTTCTAAATGCTGTCCTTTCAGAGAAAATCACTTTCCTTTGAAAGTGCCTTAAGCTACTTGCAAGCATTAGGAAGAAACTCACATGCGTTTCTCTGAAAGAGAAGCAGTCTGTTCCAACACTTCAATTCACTGTGCGAAGTGAATTGAGTGTTGCCTCACTTTCTAAATGCTGTCCTTTCAGAGAAAATCACTTTCCATTGAAAGTGCCCAAAACTACTTTCAAGCATTCACAAAAAACTCACATTGGTTTCTCTGAAAGATAAGCAGTCTGTTCCAACACTTCAATTCACTGTGCAAAGTGAATATAGTGTTGCTTCACTTTCTAAATTCTGTCCTTTCAGAGAAAATCCCTTTCCTTTGAATGTGGCTTAAGCTACTTACAAGCATTCAACAGAAACTCACATGCATTTCTCTGAAAGAGAAGCAATCTGTTCCAACACTTCAATTCTCTGTGCGAAGTGAATGGAGTGTTGCTTCACTTTCTAAATGCTGTCCTTTCAGAGAAAATCACTTTCCTTTGAAAGTGCCTTAAGCTACTTGCAAGCATTAGGAAGAAACTCACATGCGTTTCTCTGAAAGAGAAGCAGTCTGTTCCAACACTTCAATTCTCTGTGCGAAGTGAATGGAGTGTTGCTTCACTTTCTAAATGCTGTCCTTTCAGAGAATATCACTTTCCTTTGAAAGTGCCTTAAGCTACTTGCAAGCATTAAAAAGAAACTCACATGCGTTTCTCTGAAAGAGAAGCAGTCTGTTCCAACACTTCAGTTCACTGTGTGAAGTGAATGGAGTGTTGCCTCACTTTCTAAATGCTGTCCTTTCAGAGAAAATCACTTTCCTTTGAAAGTGCCTTAAGCTACTTACAAGCATTCAACAGAAACTCACATGCGTTTCTCTGAAAGAGAAGCCGTCTGTTCCAACACTTCAATTCAATGTGTGAAGAGAATGGAGTGTTGCTTCACTTTATAAATGCTGTCCTTTCAGAGAAAATCACTTTCCTTTGAAAGTGCCTTAAGCTACTTACAAGCATTCACCAGAAACTCACATGCGTTTCTCTGAAAGAGAAGCAGTCTGTTCCAACACTTCAATTCACTGTGCGAAGTGAATGGAGTGTTGCTTCACTTTCTAAATGCTGTCCTTTCAGAGAAAATCACTTTCCTTTGAAAGTGCCTTAAGCTACTTGCAAGCATTAGGAAGAAACTCACATGCGTTGCTCTGAAAGAGAAGCAGTCTGTTCCAACACTTCAATTCACTGTGCGAAGTGAATGGAGTGTACCCTCACTTTCTAAATGCTGTCTTTTCAGAGAAAATCACTTTCCATTGAAAGTGCCCAAAACTACTTTCAAGCATTCACAAAAAACTCACATGCGTTTCTCTGAAAGAGAAGCAGTCTGTTCCAACACTTCAATTCAGTGTGCGAAGTGAATATAGTGTTACTTCACTTTCTAAATGCTGTCCTTTCAGAGAAAATCCCTTTCCTTTGAATGTGCCTTAAGCTACTTACAAGGATTCAACAGAAACTCACATGCATTTCTCTGAAAGAGAAGCAATCTGTTCCAACACTTCAATTCTCTGTGCGAAGTGAATGGAGTGTTGCTTCACTTTCTAAATGCTGTCCTTTCAGAGAAAATCACTTTCCTTTGAAAGTGCCTTAAGCTACTTACAAGCATTCAACAGAAACTCACATGCATTTCTCTGAAAGAGAAGCAGTCTGTTCTAACACTTCAATTCACTGTGCAAAGTGAATGGAGTGTTGCTTCACTTTCTAAATGCTGTCCTTTCAGAGAAAATCACTTTCCTTTGAAATTGCCTTAAACTACTTTCAAGCATTCACAAAAAACTCACATGCGTTTCTCTTAAAGAGAAGCAGTCTGTTCCAACACTTCAATTCACTGTGCGAAGTGAATTGAGTGTTGCTTCACTTTCTAAATGCTGTCCTTTCAGAGAAAATCACTTTCCTTTGAAAGTGCCTTAAGCTACTTACAAGCATTCACCAGAAACTCACATGCGTTTCTCTGAAAGAGAAGCAGTCTGTTCCAATACTTCAATTCACTCTGCGAAGTGAATGGAGTGTTGCTTCACTTTCTAAATGCTGTCCTTTCAGAGAAAATCACTTTCCTTTGAAAGTGCCTTAAGCTACTTGCAAGCATTAGGAAGAAACTCACATGTGTTTCTCTGAAAGAGAAGCAGTCTGTTCCAATACTTCAATTCACTCTGCGAAGTGAATGGAGTGTTGCTTCACTTTCTAAATGCTGTCCTTTCAGAGAAAATCACTTTCCTTTGAAAGTGCCTTAAGCTATTTGCAAGCATTAGGAAGAAACTCACATGCGTTTCTCTGAAAGAGAAGCAGTCCGTTCCAACACTTCAATTCACTGTGTGAAGTGAATGGAGCGTGGCCTCACTTTCTAAATGCTGTCCTTTGAGAGAAAATCACTTTCCTTTGAAAGTGCCTTAAGCTACTTGCAAGCATTCACAAGAAACACTAATGCGTTTGTATGAAAGAGAAGCAGTCTGTTCCAACATTTCAATTCACTGTGCGAAGTGAATGGAGTGTTGCTTCACTTTCTAAATGCTGTCCTTTCAGAGAAAATCACTTTCCTTTGAAAGTGCCTTAAGCTACTTGCAAGCATTAGGAGGAAACTCAAATGCGTTTCTCTGAAAGAGAAGCCGTCTGTTCCAACACTTCAATTCACTGTGCGAAGTGAATGGAGTGTTGCCTCACTTTCTAAATGCTGTCCTTTCAGAGAAAATCACTTTCCATTGAAAGTGCCCAAAACTACTTTCAAGCATTCACAAAAAACTCACATTGGTTTCTATGAAAGAGAAGCAGTCTGTTCCAACACTTCAATTCAGTGTGCGAAGTGAATATAGTGTTGCTTCACTTTCTAAATGCTGTCCTTTCAGAGAAAATCCCTTTCCTTTGAATGTGCCTTAAGCTACTTACAAGGATTCAACAGAAACTCACATGCATTTCTCTGAAAGAGAAGCAATCTGTTCCAACACTTCAATTCTCTGTGCGAAGTGAATGGAGTGTTGCTTCACTTTCTAAATGCTGTCCTTTCAGAGAAAATCACTTTCCTTTGAAAGTGCCTTAAGCTACTTACAAGCATTCAACAGAAACTCACATGCATTTCTCTGAAAGAGAAGCAGTCTGTTCTAACACTTCAATTCACTGTGCGAAGTGAATGGAGTGTTGCTTCACTTTCTAAATGCTGTCCTTTCAGAGAAAATCACTTTCCTTTGAAAGTGCCTTAAGCTACTTACAAGCATTCACCAGAAACTCACATGCGTTTCTCTGAAAGAGAAGCAGTCTGTTCCAATACTTCAATTCACTCTGCGAAGTGAATGGAGTGTTGCTTCACTTTCTAAATGCTGTCCTTTCAGAGAAAATCACTTTCCTTTGAAAGTGCCTTAAGCTACTTGCAAGCATTAGGAAGAAACTCACATGCGTTTCTCTGAAAGAGAAGCAGTCTGTTCCAATACTTCAATTCACTCTGCGAAGTGAATGGAGTGTTGCTTCACTTTCTAAATGCTGTCCTTTCAGAGAAAATCACTTTCCTTTGAAAGTGCCTTAAGCTACTTGCAAGCATTAGGAAGAAACTCACATGCGTTTCTCTGAAAGAGAAGCAGTCCGTTCCAACACTTCAATTCACTGTGTGAAGTGAATGGAGCGTGGCCTCACTTTCTAAATGCTGTCCTTTCAGAGAAAATCACTTTCCTTTGAAAGTGCCTTAAGCTACTTACAAGCATTCAACAGAAACTCACATGCGTTTCTCTGAAAGAGAAGCAGTCTGTTCCAACACTTCAATTCAATGTGTGAAGTGAAAGGAGTGTTGCTTCCCTTTCTAAATACTGTCCTTTCAGAGAAAATCACTTTCCTTTGAAAGTGCCTTAAGCTACTTACAAGCATTCAACAGAAACTCACATGCATTTCTCTGAAAGGGAAGCAATCTGTTCCAACACTTCAATTCTCTGTGCGAAATGAATGGAGTGTTGCTTCACTTTCTAAATGCTGTCCTTTCAGAGAAAATCACTTTCCTTTGAAAGTGCCTTAAGCTACTTGCAAGCATTCACAAGAAACACTAATGCGTTTGTATGAAAGAGAAGCAGTCTGTTCCAACACTTCAATTCACTGTGCGAAGTGAATGGAGTGTTGCTTCACTTTCTAAATGCTGTCCTTTCAGAGAAAATCACTTTCCTTTGAAAGTGCCTTAAGCTACTTGCAAGCATTAGGAAGAAACTCACATGCGTTTCTCTGAAAGAGAAGCAGTCTGTTCCAACACTTCAATTCACTGTGCGAAGTGAATGGAGTGTTGCCTCACTTTCTAAATGCTGTCCTTTCAGAGAAAATCACTTTCCATTGAAAGTGCCCAAAACTACTTTCAAGCATTCACAAAAAACTCACATTGGTTTCTATGAAAGAGAAGCAGTCTGTTCCAACACTTCAATTCACTGTGCGAAGTGAATGGAGTGTTGCTTCACTTTCTAAATGCTGTCCTTTCAGAGAAAATCACTTTCCTTTGAAAGTGCCTTAAACTACTTTCAAGCATTCACAAAAAACTCACATGCGTTTCTCTTAAAGAGAAGCAGTCTGTTCCAACACTTCAATTCACTGTGCGAAGTGAATGGAGTGTTGCTTCAGTTTGTAAATGCTGTCCTTTCAGAGAAAATCACTTTCCTTTGAAAGTGCCTTAAGCAACTTGCAAGCATTCACAAGAAACTCACATGCGTTTCTCTGAAAGAGAAGCAGTCTGTTCCAACACTTCAATTCACTGTGCGAAGTGAATGGAGTGTTGCTTCACTTTCTAAATGCTGTCCTTTCAGAGAAAATCACTTTCCTTTGAAAGTGCCTTAAGCTTCTTACAAGCATTCACCAGAAACTCACATGCGTTTCTCTGAGAGAAGCAGTCCGTTCCAATACTTCAATTCACTCTGCGAAGTGAATGGAGTGTTGCTTCACTTTCTAAATGCTGTCCTTTCAGAGAAAATCACTTTCCTTTGAAAGTGCCTTAAGCTACTTGCAAGCATTAGGAAGAAACTCACATGCGTTTCTCTGAAAGAGAAGCAGTCTGTTCCAATACTTCAATTCACTCTGCGAAGGGAATGGAGTGTTGCTTCACTTTCTAAATGCTGTCCTTTCAGAGAAAATCACTTTCCTTTGAAAGTGCCTTAAGCTACTTGCAAGCATTAGGAAGAAACTCACATGCGTTTCTCTGAAAGAGAAGCAGTCCGTTCCAACACTTCAATTCACTTTGTGAAGTGAATGGAGCGTGGCCTCACTTTCTAAATGCTGTCCTTTCAGAGAAAATCACTTTCCTTTGAAAGTGCCTTAAGCTACTTACAAGCATTCAACAGAAACTCACATGCGTTTCTCTGAAAGAGAAGCAGTCTGTTCCAACACTTCAATTCAATGTGTGAAGTGAAAGGAGTGTTGCTTCACTTTCTAAATACTGTCCTTTCAGAGAAAATCACTTTCCTTTGAAAGTGCCTTAAGCTACTTACAAGCATTCAACAGAAACTCACATGCATTTCTCTGAAAGAGAAGCAATCTGTTCCAACACTTCAATTCTCTGTGCGAAATGAATGGAGTGTTGCTTCACTTTCTAAATGCTGTCCTTTCAGAGAAAATCACTTTCCTTTGAAAGTGCCTTAAGCTACTTACAAGCATTCACCAGAAACTCACATGCGCTTCTCTGAAAGAGAAGCAGTCCGTTCCAACACTTCAATTCACTGTGCGAAGTGAATGGAGTGTTGCTTCACTTTCTAAATGCTGTCCTTTCAGAGAAAATCACTTTCCTTTGAAAGGGCCTTAAACTACTTTCAAGCATTCACAAAAAACTCACATGCGTTTCTCTTAAAGAGAAGCAGTCTGTTCCAACACTTCAATTCACTGTGCGAAGTGAATGGAGTGTTGCTTCAGTTTGTAAATGCTGTCCTCTCAGAGAAAATCACTTTCCTTTGAAAGTTCCTTAAGCAACTTGCAAGCATTCACAAGAAACTCACATGCGTTTCTCTGAAAGAGAAGCAGTCTGTTCCAACACTTCAATTAACTGTGCGAAGTGAATGGAGTGTTGCTTCACTTTCTAAATGCTGTCCTTTCAGAGAAAATCACTTTCCTTTGAAAGTGCCTTAAGCTACTTACAAGCATTCACCAGAAACTCACATGCGTTTCTCTGAAAGAGAAGCAGTGTGTTCCAATACTTCAATTCACTCTGCGAAGTGAATGGAGTGTTGCTTCACTTTCAAAATGCTGTCCTTTCAGAGAAAATCACTTTCCTTTGAAAGTGCCTTAAGCTACTTACAAGCATTCAACAGAAACTCACATGTGTTTCTCTGAAAGAGAAGCAGTCTGTTCCAACACTTCAATTCACTGTGCGAAGTGAATGGAGTGTTGCTTCACTTTCTAAATGCTGTCCTTTCAGAGAAAATCACTTTCCTTTGAAAGTGCCTTAAGCTACTTGCAAGCATTAGGAAGAAACTCAAATGCGTTTCTCTGAAAGAGAAGCAGTCCGTTCCAACACTTCAATTCACTGTGTGAAGTGAATGGAGCGTGGCCTCACTTTCAAAATGCTGTCCTTTCAGAGAAAATCACTTTCCTTTGAAAGTGCCTTAAGCTACTTACAAGCATTCAACAGAAACTCACATGCGTTTCTCTGAAAGAGAAGCAGTCTGTTCCAACACTTCAATTCAATGTGTGAAGTGAATGGAGTGTTGCTTCACTTTCTAAATACTGTCCTTTCAGAGAAAATCACTTTCCTTTGAAAGTGCCTTAAGCTACTTACAAGCATTCAACAGAAACTCACATGCATTTCTCTGAAAGAGAAGCAATCTGTTCCAACACTTCAATTCTCTGTGCGAAGTGAATGGAGTGTTGCTTCACTTTCTAAATGCTGTCATTTCAGAGAAAATCACTTTCCTTTGAAAGTGCCTTAATCTACTTGCAAGCATTCACAAGAAACACTAATGCATTTGTATGAAAGAGAAGCAGTCTGTTCCAACACTTCAATTCACTGTGCGAAGTGAATGGAGTGTTGCTTCACTTTCTAAATGCTGTCCTTTCAGAGAAAATCACTTTCCTTTGAAAGTGCCTTAAGCTACTTGCAAGCATTAGGAAGAAACTCACATGCGTTTCTCTGAAAGAGAAGCAGTCTGTTCCAACTCTTCAATTCACTGTGCGAAGTGAATTGAGTGTTGCCTCACTTTCTAAATGCTGTCCTTTCAGAGAAAATCACTTTCCATTGAAAGTGCCCAAAACTACTTTCAAGCATTCACAAAAAACTCACATTGGTTTCTCTGAAAGAGAAGCAGTCTGTTCCAACACTTCAATTCACTGTGCAAAGTGAATATAGTGTTGCTTCACTTTCTAAATTCTGTCCTTTCAGAGAAAATCCCTTTCCTTTGAATGTGGCTTAAGCTACTTACAAGCATTCAACAGAAACTCACATGCATTTCTCTGAAAGAGAAGCAATCTGTTCCAACACTTCAATTCTCTGTGCGAAGTGAATGGAGTGTTGCTTCACTTTCTAAATGCTGTCCTTTCAGAGAAAATCACTTTCCTTTGAAAGTGCCTTAAGCTACTTGCAAGCATTAGGAAGAAACTCACATGCGTTTCTCTGAAAGAGAAGCAGTCTGTTCCAACACTTCAATTCTCTGTGCGAAGTGAATGGAGTGTTGCTTCACTTTCTAAATGCTGTCCTTTCAGAGAATATCACTTTCCTTTGAAAGTGCCTTAAGCTACTTGCAAGCATTAAAAAGAAACTCACATGCGTTTCTCTGAAAGAGAAGCAGTCTGTTCCAACACTTCAGTTCACTGTGTGAAGTGAATGGAGTGTTGCCTCACTTTCTAAATGCTGTCCTTTCAGAGAAAATCACTTTCCTTTGAAAGTGCCTTAAGCTACTTACAAGCATTCAACAGAAACTCACATGCGTTTCTCTGAAAGAGAAGCCGTCTGTTCCAACACTTCAATTCAATGTGTGAAGAGAATGGAGTGTTGCTTCACTTTATAAATGCTGTCCTTTCAGAGAAAATCACTTTCCTTTGAAAGTGCCTTAAGCTACTTACAAGCATTCACCAGAAACTCACATGCGTTTCTCTGAAAGAGAAGCAGTCTGTTCCAACACTTCAATTCACTGTGCGAAGTGAATGGAGTGTTGCTTCACTTTCTAAATGCTGTCCTTTCAGAGAAAATCACTTTCCTTTGAAAGTGCCTTAAGCTACTTGCAAGCATTAGGAAGAAACTCACATGCGTTGCTCTGAAAGAGAAGCAGTCTGTTCCAACACTTCAATTCACTGTGCGAAGTGAATGGAGTGTACCCTCACTTTCTAAATGCTGTCTTTTCAGAGAAAATCACTTTCCATTGAAAGTGCCCAAAACTACTTTCAAGCATTCACAAAAAACTCACATGCGTTTCTCTGAAAGAGAAGCAGTCTGTTCCAACATTTCAATTCAGTGTGCGAAGTGAATATAGTGTTACTTCACTTTTTAAATGCTGTCCTTTCAGAGAAAATCCCTTTCCTTTGAATGTGCCTTAAGCTACTTACAAGGATTCAACAGAAACTCACATGCATTTCTCTGAAAGAGAAGCAATCTGTTCCAACACTTCAATTCTCTGTGCGAAGTGAATGGAGTGTTGCTTCACTTTCTAAATGCTGTCCTTTCAGAGAAAATCACTTTCCTTTGAAAGTGCCTTAAGCTACTTACAAGCATTCAACAGAAACTCACATGCATTTCTCTGAAAGAGAAGCAGTCTGTTCTAACACTTCAATTCACTGTGCAAAGTGAATGGAGTGTTGCTTCACTTTCTAAATGCTGTCCTTTCAGAGAAAATCACTTTCCTTTGAAATTGCCTTAAACTACTTTCAAGCATTCACAAAAAACTCACATGCGTTTCTCTTAAAGAGAAGCAGTCTGTTCCAACACTTCAATTCACTGTGCGAAGTGAATTGAGTGTTGCTTCACTTTCTAAATGCTGTCCTTTCAGAGAAAATCACTTTCCTTTGAAAGTGCCTTAAGCTACTTACAAGCATTCACCAGAAACTCACATGCGTTTCTCTGAAAGAGAAGCAGTCTGTTCCAATACTTCAATTCACTCTGCGAAGTGAATGGAGTGTTGCTTCACTTTCTAAATGCTGTCCTTTCAGAGAAAATCACTTTCCTTTGAAAGTGCCTTAAGCTACTTGCAAGCATTAGGAAGAAACTCACATGTGTTTCTCTGAAAGAGAAGCAGTCTGTTCCAATACTTCAATTCACTCTGCGAAGTGAATGGAGTGTTGCTTCACTTTCTAAATGCTGTCCTTTCAGAGAAAATCACTTTCCTTTGAAAGTGCCTTAAGCTACTTGCAAGCATTAGGAAGAAACTCACATGCGTTTCTCTGAAAGAGAAGCAGTCCGTTCCAACACTTCAATTCACTGTGTGAAGTGAATGGAGCGTGGCCTCACTTTCTAAATGCTGTCCTTTGAGAGAAAATCACTTTCCTTTGAAAGTGCCTTAAGCTACTTGCAAGCATTCACAAGAAACACTAATGCGTTTGTATGAAAGAGAAGCAGTCTGTTCCAACATTTCAATTCACTGTGCGAAGTGAATGGAGTGTTGCTTCACTTTCTAAATGCTGTCCTTTCAGAGAAAATCACTTTCCTTTGAAAGTGCCTTAAGCTACTTGCAAGCATTAGGAGGAAACTCAAATGCGTTTCTCTGAAAGAGAAGCCGTCTGTTCCAACACTTCAATTCACTGTGCGAAGTGAATGGAGTGTTGCCTCACTTTCTAAATGCTGTCTTTTCAGAGAAAATCACTTTCCATTGAAAGTGCCCAAAACTACTTTCAAGCATTCACAAAAAACTCACATTGGTTTCTATGAAAGAGAAGCAGTCTGTTCCAACACTTCAATTCACTGTGCGAAGTGAATATAGTGTTGCTTCACTTTCTAAATGCTGTCCTTTCAGAGAAAATCACTTTCCTTTGAAAGTGCCTTAAGCTACTTGCAAGCATTAGGAAGAAATTCACATGCGTTTCTCTGAAAGAGAAGCAGTCTGTTCCAACACTTCAATTCACTGTGCGAAGTGAATGGAGTGTTGCTTCACTTTCTAAATGCTGTCCTTTCAGAGAATATCACTTTCCTTTGAAAGTGCCTTAAGGTACTTCCAAGCATTCACCAGAAACTCACATGCGTTTCTCTGAAAGAGAAGAAATCTGTTCCAACACTTCAGTTCACTGTGTGAAGTGAATGGAGTGTTGCCTCACTTTCTAAATGCTGTCCTTTCAGAGAAAATCACTTTCCTTTGAAAGTGCCTTAAGCTACATACAAGCATTCACCAGAAACTCACATGCGTTTCTCTGAAAGAGAAGCAGTCTGTTCCAACACTTCAATTCACTGTGCGAAGTGAATGGAGTGTTGCTTCACTTTCTAAATGCTGTCCTTTCATAGAAAATCACTTTCCTTTGAAAGTGCCTTAAGCTACTTGCAAGCATGAGGAAGAAACTCACATGCGTTGCTCTGAAAGAGAAGCAGTCTGTTCCAACACTTCAATTCACTGTGCGAAGTGAATGGAGTGTTCCCTCACTTTCTAAATGCTGTCCTTTCAGAGAAAATCACTTTCCATTGAAAGTGCCCAAAACTACTTTCAAGCATTCACAAAAAACTCACATGCGTTTCTCTGAAAGAGAAGCAGTCTGTTCCAACACTTCAATTCAGTGTGCGAAGTGAATATAGTGTTGCTTCACTTTCTAAATGCTGTCCTTTCAGAGAAAATCCCTTTCCTTTGAATGTGCCATAAGCTACTTAGAAGCATTCAAGAGAAACTCACATGCATTTCTCTGAAAGACAAGAAATCTGTTCCAACACTTCAATTCTCTGTGCGAAGTGAATGGAGTGTTGCTTCACTTTCTAAATGCTGTCCTTTCAGAGAAAATCACTTTCCTTTGAAAGTGCCTTGAGCTACTTACAAGCATTCATCAGAAACTCACATGCATTTCTCTGAAAGAGAAGCAGTCTGTTCTAACACTTCAATTCACTGTGCGAAGTGAATGGAGTGTTGCTTCACTTTCTAAATGCTGTCCTTTCAGAGAAAATCACTTTCCTTTGAAAGTGCCTTAAGCTACTTACAAGCATTCACCAGAAACTCACATGCGGTTCTCTGAAAGAGAAGCAGTCTGTTCCAACACTTCAATTCACTGTGCGAAGTGATTGGAGTGTTGCTTCACTTTCTAAATCCTGTGCTTTCAGAGAAAATCACTTTCCTTTGAAAGTGCCTTAAGCTACTTGCAAGCATTAGGAAGAAACTCACATGTGTTTCTCTGAAAGAGAAGCAGTCTGTTCCAACACTTCAATTCACTGTGTGAAGTGAATGGAGTGTTGCCTCACTTTCTAAATGCTGTCCTTTCAGAGAAAATCACTTTCCTTTGAAAGTGCCTTAAGCTACTTGCAAGCATTCACAAAAAACACTAATGCGTTTCTATGAAAGAGAAGCAGTCTGTTCCAACACTTCAATTCACTGTGCGAAGTGAATGGAGTATTGCTTCACTTTCTAAATACTGTCCTTTCAGAGAAAATCACTTTCCTTTGAAAGAGCCTTAAGCTACTTACAAGCATTCACCAGAAACTCACATGCGTTTCTCTGAAAGAGAAGCAGTCCGTTCCAACACTTCAATTCACTGTGCGAAGTGAATGGAGTGTTGCTTCACTTTCTAAATGCTGTCCTTTCACAGAAAATCACTTTCCTTTGAAAGTGCCTTAAACTACTTTCAAGCATTCACAAAAAACTCACATGCGTTTCTCTTAAAGAGAAGCAGTCTGTTCCAACACTTCAATTCACTTTGCGAAGTGAATGGAGTGTTGCTTCAGTTTGTAAATGCTGTCCTTTCAGAGAAAATCACTTTCCTTTGAAAGTGCCTTAAGCAACTTGCAAGCATTCGCAAGAAACTCACATGCGTTTCTCTGAAAGAGAAGCAGTCTGTTCCAACACTTCAATTCACTGTGCGAAGTGAATGGAGTGTTGCTTCACTTTCTAAATGCTGTCCTTTCAGAGAAAATCACTTTCCTTTGAAAGTGCCTTAAGCTACTTACATGCATTCACCAGAAACTCACATGCGTTTCTCTGAAATAGAAGCAGTCTGTTCCAATACTTCAATTCACTCTGCGAAGTGAATGGAGTGTTGCTTCACTTTCTAAATGCTGTCCTTTCAGAGAAAATCACTTTCCTTTGAAAGTGCCTTAAGCTACTTGCAAGCATTAGGAAGAAATTCACATGCGTTTATCTGAAAGAGAAGCAGTCCGTTCCAACACTTCAATTCACTGTGTAAAGTGAATGGAGCGTGGCCTCACTTTCAAAATGCTGTCCTTTCAGAGAAAATCACTTTCCTTTGAAAGTGCCTTAAGCTACTTACAAGCATTCAACAGAAACTCACATGCGTTTCTCTGAAAGAGAAGCAGTCTGTTCCAACACTTCAATTCAATGTGTGAAGTGAATGGAGTGTTGCTTCACTTTCTAAATACTGTCCTTTCAGAGAAAATCACTTTCCTTTAAAAGTGCCTTAAGCTACTTACAAGCATTCAACAGAAACTCACATGCATTTCTCTGAAAGAGAAGCAATCTGTTCCAACACTTCAATTCTCTGTGCGAAGTGAATGGAGTGTTGCTTCACTTTCTAAATGCTGTCATTTCAGAGAAAATCACTTTCCTTTGAAAGTGCCTTAATCTACTTGCAAGCATTCACAAGAAACACTAATGCGTTTGTATGAAAGAGAAGCAGTCTGTTCCAACACTTCAATTCACTGTGCGAAGTGAATGGAGTGTTGCTTCACTTTCTAAATGCTGTCCTTTCAGAGAAAAACACTTTCCTTTGAAAGTGCCTTAAGCTACTTGCAAGCATTAGGAAGAAACTCACATGCGTTTCTCTGAAAGAGAAGCAGTCTGTTCCAACACTTCAATTCACTGTGCGAAGTGAATGGAGTGTTGCCTCACTTTATAAATGCTGTCCTTTCAGAGAAAATCACTTTCCATTGAAAGTGCCCAAAACTACTTTCAAGCATTCACAAAAAACTCACATTTGTTTCTCTGAAAGAGAAGCAGTCTGTTCCAACACTTCAATTCACTGTGCAAAGTGAATATAGTGTTGCTTCACTTTCTAAATGCTGTCCTTTCAGAGAAAATCCCTTTCCTTTGAATGTGGCTTAAGCTACTTACAAGCATTCAACAGAAACTCACATGCATTTCTCTGAAAGAGAAGCAATCTGTTCCAACACTTCAATTCTCTGTGCGAAGTGAATGGAGTGTTGCTTCACTTTCTAAATGCTGTCCTTTCAGAGAAAATCACTTTCCTTTGAAAGTGCCTTAAGCTACTTGCAAGCATTAGGAAGAAACTCACATGCGTTTCTCTGAAAGAGAAGCAGTCTGTTCCAACACTTCAATTCACTGTGCGAAGTGAATGGAGTGTTGCTTCACTTTCTAAATGCAGTCCTTTCAGAGAATATCACTTTCCTTTGAAAGTGCCTTAAGCTACTTGCAAGCATTAAAAAGAAACTCACATGCGTTTCTCTGAAAGAGAAGCAGTCTGTTCCAACACTTCAGTTCACTGTGTGAAGTGAAAGGAGTGTTGCCTCACTTTCTAAATGCTGTCCTTTCAGAGAAAATCACTTTCCTTTGAAAGTGCCTTAAGCTACTTACAAGCATTCAACAGAAACTCACATGCGTTTCTCTGAAAGAGAAGCCGTCTGTTCCAACACTTCAATTCAATGTGTGAAGAGAATGGAGTGTTGCTTCACTTTATAAATGCTGTCCTTTCAGAGAAAATCACTTTCCTTTGAAAGTGCCTTAAGCTACTTACAAGCATTCACCAGAAACTCACATGCGTTTCTCTGAAAGAGAAGCAGTCTGTTCCAACACTTCAATTCACTGTGCGAAGTGAATGGAGTGTTGCTTCACTTTCTAAATGCTGTCCTTTCAGAGAAAATCACTTTCCTTTGAAAGTGCCTTAAGCTACTTGCAAGCATTAGGAAGAAACTCACATGTGTTGCTCTGAAAGAGAAGCAGTCTGTTCCAACACTTCAATTCACTGTGCGAAGTGAATGGAGTGTACCCTCACTTTCTAAATGCTGTCTTTTCAGAGAAAATCACTTTCCATTGAAAGTGCCCAAAACTACTTTCAAGCATTCACAAAAAACTCACATTGGTTTCTATGAAAGAGAAGCAGTCTGTTCCAACACTTCAATTCAGTGTGCGAAGTGAATATAGTGTTGCTTCACTTTCTAAATGCTGTCCTTTCAGAGAAAATCCCTTTCCTTTGAATGTGCCTTAAGCTACTTACAAGGATTCAACAGAAACTCACATGCATTTCTCTGAAAGAGAAGCAATCTGTTCCAACACTTCAATTCTCTGTGCGAAGTGAATGGAGTGTTGCTTCACTTTCTAAATGCTGTCCTTTCAGAGAAAATCACTTTCCTTTGAAAGTGCCTTAAGCTACTTACAAGCATTCAACAGAAACTCACATGCATTTCTCTGAAAGAGAAGCAGTCTGTTCTAACACTTCAATTCACTGTGCGAAGTGAATGGAGTGTTGCTTCACTTTCTAAATGCTGTCCTTTCAGAGAAAATCACTTTCCTTTGAAAGTGCCTTAAGCTACTTACAAGCATTCACCAGAAACTCACATGCGTTTCTCTGAAAGAGAAGCAGTCTGTTCCAATACTTCAATTCACTCTGCGAAGTGAATGGAGTGTTGCTTCACTTTCTAAATGCTGTCCTTTCAGAGAAAATCACTTTCCTTTGAAAGTGCCTTAAGCTACTTGCAAGCATTAGGAAGAAACTCACATGCGTTTCTCTGAAAGAGAAGCAGTCTGTTCCAATACTTCAATTCACTCTGCGAAGTGAATGGAGTGTTGCTTCACTTTCTAAATGCTGTCCTTTCAGAGAAAATCACTTTCCTTTGAAAGTGCCTTAAGCTACTTGCAAGCATTAGGAAGAAACTCATATGCGTTTCTCTGAAAGAGAAGCAGTCCGTTCCAACACTACAATTCACTGTGTGAAGTGAATGGAGCGTGGCCTCACTTTCTAAATGCTGTCCTTTCAGAGAAAATCACTTTCCTTTGAAAGTGCCTTAAGCTACTTACAAGCATTCAACAGAAACTCACATGCGTTTCTCTGAAAGAGAAGCAGTCTGTTCCAACACTTCAATTCAATGTGTGAAGTGAAAGGAGTGTTGCTTCCCTTTCTAAATACTGTCCTTTCAGAGAAAATCACTTTCCTTTGAAAGTGCCTTAAGCTACTTACAAGCATTCAACAGAAACTCACATGCATTTCTCTGAAAGAGAAGCAATCTGTTCCAACACTTCAATTCTCTGTGCGAAATGAATGGAGTGTTGCTTCACTTTCTAAATGCTGTCCTTTCAGAGAAAATCACTTTCCTTTGAAAGTGCCTTAAGCTACTTGCAAGCATTCACAAGAAACACTAATGCGTTTGTATGAAAGAGAAGCAGTCTGTTCCAACACTTCAATTCACTGTGCGAAGTGAATGGAGTGTTGCTTCACTTTCTAAATGCTGTCCTTTCAGAGAAAATCACATTCCTTTGAAAGTGCCTTAAGCTACTTGCAAGCATTAGGAAGAAACTCACATGCGTTTCTCTGAAAGAGAAGCAGTCTGTTCCAACACTTCAATTCACTGTGCGAAGTGAATGGAGTGTTGCCTCACTTTCTAAATGCTGTCCTTTCAGAGAAAATCACTTTCCATTGAAAGTGCCCAAAACTACTTTCAAGCATTCACAAAAAACTCACATTGGTTTCTATGAAAGAGAAGCAGTCTGTTCCAACCCTTCAATTCACTGTGCGAAGTGAATATAGTGTTGCTTCACTTTCTAAATGCTGTCCTTTCAGAGAAAATCCCTTTCCTTTGAATGTGCCTTAAGCTACTTACAAGCATTCACCAGAAACTCACATGCGTTTCTCTGAAAGAGAAGCAGTCTGTTCCAACACTTCAATTCACTGTGCGAAGTGAATGGAGTGTTGCTTCACTTTCTAAATGCTGTCCTTTCAGAGAAAATCACTTTCCTTTGAAAGTGCCTTAAGCTACTTACAAGCATTCACGAGAAACTCACATGCGTTTCTCTGAAAGAGAAGCAATCTGTTCCAACACTTCAATTCACTGTGCGAAGTGAATGGAGTGTACCCTCACTTTCTAAATGCTGTCTTTTCAGAGAAAATCGCTTTCCATTGAAAGTGCCCAAAACTACTTTCAAGCATTCACAAAAAACTCACATGCGTTTCTCTGAAAGAGAAGCAGTCTGTTCCAACACTTCAATTCAGTGTGCGAAGTGAATATAGTGTTGCTTCACTTTCTAAATGCTGTCCTTTCAGAGAAAATCCCTTTCCTTTGAATGTGCCTTAAGCTACTTACAAGGATTCAACAGAAACTCACATGCATTTCTCTGAAAGAGAAGCAATCTGTTCCAACACTTCAATTCTCTGTGCGAAGTGAATGGAGTGTTGCTTCACTTTCTAAATGCTGTCCTTTCAGAGAAAATCACTTTCCTTTGAAAGTGCCTTAAGCTACTTACAAGCATTCAACAGAAACTCACATGCATTTCTCTGAAAGAGAAGCAGTCTGTTCTAACACTTCAATTCACTGTGCGAAGTGAATGGAGTGTTGCTTCACTTTCTAAATGCTGTCCTTTCAGAGAAAATCACTTTCCTTTGAAAGTGCCTTAAGCTACTTACAAGCATTCACCAGAAACTCACATGTGTTTCTCTGAAAGAGAAGCAGTCTGTTCCAATACTTCAATTCACTCTGCGAAGTGAATGGAGTGTTGCTTCACTTTCTAAATGCTGTCCTTTCAGAGAAAATCACTTTCCTTTGAAAGTGCCTTAAGCTACTTGCAAGCATTAGGAGGAAACTCACATGCGTTTCTCTGAAAGAGAAGCAGTCTGTTCCAATACTTCAATTCACTCTGCGAAGTGAATGGAGTGTTGCTTCACTTTCTAAATGCTGTCCTTTCAGAGAAAATCACTTTCCTTTGAAAGTGCCTTAAGCTACTTGCAAGCATTAGGAAGAAACTCACATGCGTTTCTCTGAAAGAGAAGCAGTCCGTTCCAACACTTCAATTCACTGTGTGAAGTGAATGGAGCGTGGCCTCACTTTCTAAATGCTGTCCTTTCAGAGAAAATCACTTTCCTTTGAAAGTGCCTTAAGCTACTTACAAGCATTCAACAGAAACTCACATGCGTTTCTCTGAAAGAGAAGCAGTCTGTTCCAACACTTCAATTCAATGTGTGAAGTGAAAGGAGTGTTGCTTCACTTTCTAAATACTGTCCTTTCAGAGAAAATCACTTTCCTTTGAAAGTGCCTTAAGCTACTTACAAGCATTCAACAGAAACTCACATGCATTTCTCTGAAAGAGAAGCAATCTGTTCCAACACTTCAATTCTCTGTGCTAAATGAATGGAGTGTTGCTTCACTTTCTAAATGCTGTCCTTTCAGAGAAAATCACTTTCCTTTGAAAGTGCCTTAAGCTACTTGCAAGCATTCACAAGGAACACTAATGCGTTTGTATGAAAGAGAAGCAGTCTGTTCCAACACTTCAATTCACTGTGCGAAGTGAATGGAGTGTTGCTTCACTTTCTAAATGCTGTCCTTTCAGAGAAAATCACTTTCCTTTGAAAGTGCCTTAAGCTACTTGCAAGCATTAGGAAGAAACTCACATGCGTTTCTATGAAAGAGAAGCAGTCTGTTCCAACACTTCAATTCACTGTGCGAAGTGAATGGAGTGTTGCCTCACTTTCTAAATGCTGTCCTTTCAGAGAAAATCACTTTCCATTGAAAGTGCCCAAAACTACTTTCAAGCATTCACAAAAAACTCACATTGGTTTCTATGAAAGAGAAGCAGTCTGTTCCAACACTTCAATTCACTGTGCGAAGTGAATATAGTGTTGCTTCACTTTCTAAATGCTGTCCTTTCAGAGAAAATCCCTTTCCTTTGAATGTGCCTTAAGCTACTTACAAGCATTCAACAGAAACTCACATGCATTTCTCTGAAAGGGAAGCAATCTTTTCCAACACTTCAATTCTCTGTGCGAAGTGAATGGAGTGTTGCTTCACTTTCTAAATGCTGTCCTTTCAGAGAAAATCACTTTCCTTTGAAAGTGCCTTAAGCTACTTACAAGCATTCAACAGAAACTCACATGCATTTCTCTGAAAGAGAAGCAGTCTGTTCTAACACTTCAATTCACTGTGCGAAGTGAATGGAGTGTTGCTTCACTTTCTAAATGCTGTCCTTTCAGAGAAAATCACTTTCCTTTGAAAGTGCCTTAAGCTACTTACAAGCATTCACCAGAAACTCACATGTGTTTCTCTGAAAGAGAAGCAGTCTGTTCCAATACTTCAATTCACTCGGCGAAGTGAATGGAGTGTTGCTTCACTTTCTAAATGCTGTCCTTTCAGAGAAAATCACTTTCCTTTGAAAGTGCCTTAAGCTACTTGCAAGCATTAGGAAGAAACTCACATGCGTTTCTCTGAAAGAGAAGCAGTCTGTTCCAATACTTCAATTCACTCTGCGAAGTGAATGGAGTGTTGCTTCACTTTCTAAATGCTGTCCTTTCAGAGAAAATCACTTTCCTTTGAAAGTGCCTTAAGCTACTTGCAAGCATTAGGAAGAAACTCACATGCGTTTCTCTGAAAGAGAAGCAGTCCGTTCCAACACTTCAATTCACTGTGTGAAGTGAATGGAGCGTTGCCTCACTTTCTAAATGCTGTCCTTTCAGAGAAAATCACTTTCCTTTGAAAGTGCCTTAAGCTACTTACAAGCATTCAACAGAAACTCACATGCGTTTCTCTGAAAGAGAAGCAGTCTGTTCCAACACTTCAATTCAATGTGTGAAGTGAAAGGAGTGTTGCTTCACTTTCTAAATACTGTCCTTTCAGAGAAAATCACTTTCCTTTGAAAGTGCCTTAAGCTACTTACAAGCATTCAACAGAAACTCACATGCATTTCTCTGAAAGAGAAGCAATCTGTTCCAACACTTCAATTCTCTGTGCTAAATGAATGGAGTGTTGCTTCACTTTCTAAATGCTGTCCTTTCAGAGAAAATCACTTTCCTTTGAAAGTGCCTTAAGCTACTTGCAAGCATTCACAAGAAACACTAATGCGTTTGTATGAAAGAGAAGCAGTCTGTTCCAACACTTCAATTCACTGTGCGAAGTGAATGGAGTGTTGCTTCACTTTCTAAATGCTGTCCTTTCAGAGAAAATCACTTTCCTTTGAAAGTGCCTTAAGCTACTTGCAAGCATTAGGAAGAAACTCACATGCGTTTCTATGAAAGAGAAGCAGTCTGTTCCAACACTTCAATTCACTGTGCGAAGTGAATGGAGTGTTGCCTCACTTTCTAAATGCTGTCCTTTCAGAGAAAATCACTTTCCATTGAAAGTGCCCAAAACTACTTTCAAGCATTCACAAAAAACTCACATTGGTTTCTATGAAAGAGAATCAGTCTGTTCCAACACTTCAATTCACTGTGCGAAGTGAATATAGTGTTGCTTCACTTTCTAAATGCTGTCCTTTCAGAGAAAATCCCTTTCCTTTGAATGTGCCTTAAGCTACTTACAAGCATTCAACAGAAACTCACATGCATTTCTCTGAAAGAGAAGCAATCTTTTCCAACACTTCAATTCACTGTGCGAAGTGAATGGAGTGTTGCTTCACTTTCTAAATGCTGTCCTTTCAGAGAAAATCACTTTCCTTTGAAAGTGCCTTAAGCTACTTGCAAGCATTAGGAAGAAACTCACATGCGTTTCTCTGAAAGAGAAGCAGTCCGTTCCAACACTTCAATTCACTGTGTGAAGTGAATGGAGCGTGGCCTCACTTTCTAAATGCTGTCCTTTCAGAGAAAATCACTTTCCTTTGAAAGTGCCTTAAGCTACTTACAAGCATTCAACAGAAACTCACATGCGTTTCTCTGAAAGAGAAGCAGTCTGTTCCAACACTTCAATTCAATGTGTGAAGTGAAAGGAGTGTTGCTTCACTTTCTAAATACTGTCCTTTCAGAGAAAATCACTTTCCTTTGAAAGTGCCTTAAGCTACTTACAAGCATTCAACAGAAACTCACATGCATTTCTCTGAAAGAGAAGCAATCTGTTCCAACACTTCAGTTCTCTGTGCGAAATGAATGGAGTGTTGCTTCACTTTCTAAATGCTGTCCTTTCAGAGAAAATCACTTTCCTTTGAAAGTGCCTTAAGCTACTTGCAAGCATTCACAAGAAACACTAATGCGTTTGAATGAAAGAGAAGCAGTCTGTTCCAACACTTCAATTCACTGTGCGAAGTGAATGGAGTGTTGCTTCACTTTCTAAATGCTGTCCTTTCAGAGAAAATCACTTTCCTTTGAAAGTGCCTTAAGCTACTTGCAAGCATTAGGAAGAAACTCACATGCGTTTCTCTGAAAGAGAAGCAGTCTGTTCCAACACTTCAATTCACTGTGCGAAGTGAATGGAGTGTTGCCTCACTTTCTAAATGCTCTCCTTTCAGAGAAAATCACTTTCCATTGAAAGTGCCCAAAACTACTTTCAAGCATTCACAAAAAACTCACATTGGTTTCTATGAAAGAGAAGCAGTCTGTTCCAACACTTCAATTCACTGTGCGAAGTGAATATAGTGTTGCTTCACTTTCTAAATGCTGTCCTTTCAGAGAAAATCACTTTCCTTTGAATGTGCCTTAAGCTACTTACAAGCATTCAACAGAAACTCACATGCATTTCTCTGAAAGAGAAGCAATCTTTTCCAACACTTCAATTCACTCTGCGAAGTGAATGGAGCGTTGCTTCACTTTCTAAATGCTGTCCTTTCAGAGAAAATCACTTTCCTTTGAAAGTGCCTTAAGCTACTTGCAAGCATTAGGAAGAAACTCACATGCATTTCTCTGAAAGAGAAGCAGTCCGTTCCAACACTTCAATTCACTGTGTGAAGTGAATGGAGCGTGGCCTCACTTTCTAAATGCTGTCCTTTCAGAGAAAATCACTTTCCTTTGAAAGTGCCTTAAGCTACTTACAAGCATTCAACAGAAACTCACATGCGTTTCTCTGAAAGAGAAGCAGTCTGTTCCAACACTTCAATTCAATGTGTGAAGTGAAAGGAGTGTTGCTTCACTTTCTAAATACTGTCCTTTCAGAGAAAATCACTTTCCTTTGAAAGTGCCTTAAGCTACTTACAAGCATTCAACAGAAACTCACATGCATTTCTCTGAAAGAGAAGCAATCTGTTCCAACACTTCAGTTCTCTGTGCGAAATGAATGGAGTGTTGCTTCACTTTCTAAATGCTGTCCTTTCAGAGAAAATCACTTTCCTTTGAAAGTGCCTTAAGCTACTTGCAAGCATTCACAAGAAACACTAATGCGTTTGAATGAAAGAGAAGCAGTCTGTTCCAACACTTCAATTCACTGTGCGAAGTGAATGGAGTGTTGCTTCACTTTCTAAATGCTGTCCTTTCAGAGAAAATCACTTTCCTTTGAAAGTGCCTTAAGCTACTTGCAAGCATTAGGAAGAAACTCACATGCGTTTCTCTGAAAGAGAAGCAGTCTGTTCCAACACTTCAATTCACTGTGCGAAGTGAATGGAGTGTTGCCTCACTTTCTAAATGCTCTCCTTTCAGAGAAAATCACTTTCCATTGAAAGTGCCCAAAACTACTTTCAAGCATTCACAAAAAACTCACATTGGTTTCTATGAAAGAGAAGCAGTCTGTTCCAACACTTCAATTCACTGTGCGAAGTGAATATAGTGTTGCTTCACTTTCTAAATGCTGTCCTTTCAGAGAAAATCCCTTTCCTTTGAATGTGCCTTAAGCTACTTACAAGCATTCAACAGAAACTCACATGCATTTCTCTGAAAGAGAAGCAATCTTTTCCAACACTTCAATTCTCTGTGCGAAGTGAATGGAGTGTTGCTTAACTTTCTAAATGCTGTCCTTTCAGAGAAAATCACTTTCCTTTGAAAGTGCCTTAAGCTACTTGCAAGCATTAGGAAGAAACTCACATGCGTTTCTCTGAAAGAGAAGCAGTCTGTTCCAACACTTCAATTCACTGTGCGAAGTGAATGGAGTGTTGCTTCACTTTCTAAATGCTGTCCTTTCAGAGAATATCACTTTCCTTTGAAAGTGCCTTAAGCTACTTGCAAGCATTCACCAGAAAATCACATGCGTTTCTCTGAAAGAGAAGAAATCTGTTCCAACACTTCAGTTCACTGTGTGAAGTGAATGGAGTGTTGCCTCACTTTCTAAATGCTGTCCTTTCAGAGAAAATCACTTTCCTTTGAAAGTGCCTTAAGCTACTTACAAGCATTCACCAGAAACTCACATGCGTTTCTCTGAAAGAGAAGCAGTCTGTTCCAACACTTCAATTCACTGTGCGAAGTGTTTGGAGTGTTGCTTCACTTTCTAAATGCTGTCCTTTCAGAGAAAATCACTTTCCTTTGAAAGTGCCTTAAGCTACTTGCAAGCATTAGGAAGAAACTCACATGCGTTGCTCTGAAAGAGAAGCAGTCTGTTCCAACACTTCAATTCACTGTGCGAAGTGAATGGAGTGTTCCCTCACTTTCTAAATGCTGTCCTTTCAGAGAAAATCACTTTCCATTGAAAGTGCCCAAAACTACTTTCAAGCATTCACAAAAAACTCACATGCGTTTCTCTGAAAGAGAAGCAGTCTGTTCCAACACTTCAATTCAGTGTGCGAAGTGAATATAGTGTTGCTTCACTTTCTAAATGCTGTCCTTTCAGAGAAAATCCCTTTCCTTTGAATGTGCCTTAAGCTACTTACAAGCATTCAACAGAAACTCACATGCATTTCTCTGAAAGAGAAGAAATCTGTTCCAAAACTTCAATAATCTGTGCGAAGTGAATGGAGTGTTGCTTCACTTTCTAAATGCTGTCCTTTCAGAGAAAATCACTTTCCTTTGAAAGTGCCTTAAGCTACTTACAAGCATTCAACAGAAACTCACATGCATTTCTCTGAAAGAGAAGCAGTCTGTTCTAACACTTCAATTCACTGTGCGAAGTGAATGGAGTGTTGCTTCACTTTCTAAATGCTGTCCTTTCAGAGAAAATCACTTTCCTTTGAAAGTGCCTTAAGCTACTTACAAGCATTCTCAGAAACTCACATGCGGTTCTCTCAAAGAGAAGCAGTCTGTTCCAACACTTCAATTCACTTTGTGAAGTGAATAGAGTGTTGCCTCACTTTCTAAATGCTGTCCTTTCAGAGAAAATCACTTTCCTTTGAAAGTGCCTTAAGCTACTTACAAGCATTTAACATAAACTCACATGCGTTTCTCTGAAAGAGAAGCAGTCTGTTCCAACACTTCAATTCACTGTGCGAAGTGAATGGAGTGTTGCTTCACTTTCTGAATGCTGTTCTTTCAGAGAAAATCACTTTCCCTTGAAAGTGCCTTAAGCTACTTGCAAGCATTCACAAGAAACACTAATGCGTTTCTATGAAAGAGAAGCAGTCTGTTCCAACACTTCAATTCACTGTTCGAAGTGAATGGAGTGTTGCTTCACTTTCTAAATGCTGTCCTTTCAGAGAAAATCACTTTCCTTTGAAAGTGCCTTCAGCTACTTGCAAGCATTAGGAAGAAACTCATATGCGTTTCTCTGAAAGAGAAGCAGTCTGTTCCAACACTTCAATTCACTGTTCGAAATGAATGGAGTGTTGCCTCACTTTCTAAATGCTGTCCTTTCAGAGAAAATCACTTTCCATTGAAAGTGCCCAAATCAACTTTCAAGCATTCACAAAAAACTCACATGCGTTTCTCTGAAAGAGAAGCAGTCTGTTCCAACACTTCAATTCACTGTGCGAAGTGAATATAGTGTTGCTTCACTTTCTAAATGCTGTCCTTTCAGAGAAAATCCCTTTCCTTTGAATGTGCCTTAAGCTACTTACAAGCATTAAACAGAAACTCACATGCATTTCTCTGAAAGAGGAGCAATCTGTTCCAACACTTCAATTCTCTGTGCGAAGTGAATGGAGTGTTGCTTCACTTTCTAAATGCTGTCCTTTCAGAGAAAATCACTTTCCTTTGAAAGTGCCTTAAGCTACTTGCAAGCATTCACAAGAAACACTAATGCGTTTCTATGAAAGAGAAGCAGTCTGTTCCAAAACTTCAATTCATTGCGCGAAGGGAATGGAGTGTTGCTTCACTTTCTAAATGCTGTCCTTTCAGAGAAAATCACTTTCCTTTGAAAGAGCTTTAAGCTACTTACAAGCATTCACCAGAAACTCACATGTGTTTCTCTGAAAGACAAGCAGTCTGTTCCAACACTTCAATTCACTGTGCGAAGTGAATGGAGTGTTGCTTCACTTTCTAAATGCTGTCCTTTCAGAGAAAATCACTTTCCTTTGAAAGTGCCTTAAACTACTTTCAAGCATTCACAAAAAACTCACATGCGTTTCTCTTAAAGAGAAGCAGTCTGTTCCAACACTTCAATTCACTGTGCGAAGTGAATGGAGTGTTGCTTCACTTTCTAAATGCTGTCCTTTCAGAGAAAATCACTTTCCTTTGAAAGTGCCTTAAGCTACTTACAAGCATTCACCAGAAACTCACATGCGTTTCTCTGAAAGAAAAGCAGTCTGTTCCAATACTTCAATTCACTCTGCGAAGTGAATGGAGTGTTGCTTCACTTTCTAAATGCTGTCCTTTCAGAGAAAATCACTTTCCTTTGAAAGTGCCTTAAGCTACTTACAAGCATTCACCAGAAACTCACATGCGTTTCTCTGAAAGAGAAGCAGTCTGTTCCAATACTTCAATTCACTCAGCGAAGTGAATGGAGTGTTGCTTCACTTTCTAAATGCTGTCCTTTCAGAGAAAATCACTTTCCTTTGAAAGTGCCTAAAGCTACATGCAAGCATTAGGAAGAAACTCACATTCGTTTCTCTGAAAGAGAAGCAGTCTGTTCCAACACTTCAATTCACTGTGTGAAGTGAATGGAGTGTTGCCTCACTTTCTAAATGCTGTCCTTTCAGAGAAAATCACTTTCCTTTGAAAGTGCCTTAAGCTACTTACAAGCATTCAACAGAAACTCACATGCGTTTCTCTGAAAGAGAAGCAGTCTGTTCCAACACTTCAGTTCAATGTGCGAAGTGAATGGAGTGTTGCTTCACTTTCTAAATGCTGTCCTTTCAGAGAAAATCACTTTCCTTTGAAAGTGCCTTAAGCTACTTACAAGCATTCAACAGAAACTCACATGCATTTCTCTGAAAGAGAAGCAATCTGTTCCAATACTTCAATTCTCTGTGCGAAGTGAATGGAGTGTTGCTTCACTTTCTAAATGCTGTCCTTTCAGAGAAAATCACTTTCCTTTGAAAGTGCCTTAAACTACTTTCAAGCATTCACAAAAAACTCACATGCGTTTCTCTTAAAGAGAAGCAGTCTTTTCCAACACTTCAATTCACTGTACGAAGTGAATGGAGTGTTGCTTCAGTTTGTAAATGCTGTCCTTTCAGAGAAAATCACTTTCCTTTGAAAGTGCCTTAAGCAACTTGCAATCATTCACAAGAAACTCACATGCGTTTCTCTGAAAGAGAAGCAGTCTGTTCCAACACTTCAATTCACTGTGCGAAGTGAATGGAGTGTTGCTTCACTTTCTAAATGCTGTCCTTTCAGAGAAAATCACTTTCCTTTGAAAGTGCCTTTAGCTACTTACAAGCATTCACCAGAAACTCACATGCGTTTCTCTGAAAGTGAAGCAGTCTGTTCCAATACTTCAATTCACTCTGCGAAGTGAATGGAGTGTTGCCTCACTTTCTAAATGCTGTCCTTTCAGAGAAAATCACTTTCCTTTGAAAGTGCCTTAAGCTACTTACAAGCATTCAACAGAAACTCACATGCATTTCTCTGAAAGAGAAGCAGTCTGTTCCAACACTTCAATTCACTGTGCGAAGTGAATGGAGTGTTGCTTCACTTTCTAAATGCTGTCCTTTCAGAGAAAATCACTTTCCTTTGAAAGTGCCTTAAGGTACTTACAAGCATTCAACAGAAACACACATGCATTTCTCTGAAAGAGAAGCAATCTGTTCCAACACATCAATTCTCTGTGCGAAGTGAATGGAGTGTTGCTTCACTTTCTAAATGCTGTCCTTTCAGAGAAAATCACTTTCCATTGAAAGGGCCTTAAGCTACTTGCAAGCATTCACAAGAAACACTAATGCGTTTCTATGAAAGAGAAGCAGTCTGTTCCAACACTTCAATTCACTGTGCGAAGTGAATGGAGTGTTGCTTCACTTTCTGAATGCTGTTCTTTCAGAGAAAATCACTTTCCCTTGAAAGTGCCTTAAGCTACTTGCAAGCATTCACAAGAAACACTAATGCGTTTCTATGAAAGAGAAGCAGTCTGTTCCAACACTTCAATTCACTGTTCGAAGTGAATGGAGTGTTGCTTCACTTTCTAAATGCTGTCCTTTCAGAGAAAATCACTTTCCTTTGAAAGTGCCTTCAGCTACTTGCAAGCATTAGGAAGAAACTCATATGCGTTTCTCTGAAAGAGAAGCAGTCTGTTCCAACACTTCAATTCACTGTTCGAAATGAATGGAGTGTTGCCTCACTTTCTAAATGCTGTCCTTTCAGAGAAAATCACTTTCCATTGAAAGTGCCCAAATCAACTTTCAAGCATTCACAAAAAACTCACATGCGTTTCTCTGAAAGAGAAGCAGTCTGTTCCAACACTTCAATTCACTGTGCGAAGTGAATATAGTGTTGCTTCACTTTCTAAATGCTGTCCTTTCAGAGAAAATCCCTTTCCTTTGAATGTGCCTTAAGCTACTTACAAGCATTAAACAGAAACTCACATGCATTTCTCTGAAAGAGGAGCAATCTGTTCCAACACTTCAATTCTCTGTGCGAAGTGAATGGAGTGTTGCTTCACTTTCTAAATGCTGTCCTTTCAGAGAAAATCACTTTCCTTTGAAAGTGCCTTAAGCTACTTGCAAGCATTCACAAGAAACACTAATGCGTTTCTATGAAAGAGAAGCAGTCTGTTCCAAAACTTCAATTCATTGCGCGAAGGGAATGGAGTGTTGCTTCACTTTCTAAATGCTGTCCTTTCAGAGAAAATCACTTTCCTTTGAAAGAGCTTTAAGCTACTTACAAGCATTCACCAGAAACTCACATGTGTTTCTCTGAAAGACAAGCAGTCTGTTCCAACACTTCAATTCACTGTGCGAAGTGAATGGAGTGTTGCTTCACTTTCTAAATGCTGTCCTTTCAGAGAAAATCACTTTCCTTTGAAAGTGCCTTAAACTACTTTCAAGCATTCACAAAAAACTCACATGCGTTTCTCTTAAAGAGAAGCAGTCTGTTCCAACACTTCAATTCACTGTGCGAAGTGAATGGAGTGTTGCTTCACTTTCTAAATGCTGTCCTTTCAGAGAAAATCACTTTCCTTTGAAAGTGCCTTAAGCTACTTACAAGCATTCACCAGAAACTCACATGCGTTTCTCTGAAAGAAAAGCAGTCTGTTCCAATACTTCAATTCACTCTGCGAAGTGAATGGAGTGTTGCTTCACTTTCTAAATGCTGTCCTTTCAGAGAAAATCACTTTCCTTTGAAAGTGCCTTAAGCTACTTACAAGCATTCACCAGAAACTCACATGCGTTTCTCTGAAAGAGAAGCAGTCTGTTCCAATACTTCAATTCACTCAGCGAAGTGAATGGAGTGTTGCTTCACTTTCTAAATGCTGTCCTTTCAGAGAAAATCACTTTCCTTTGAAAGTGCCTAAAGCTACATGCAAGCATTAGGAAGAAACTCACATTCGTTTCTCTGAAAGAGAAGCAGTCTGTTCCAACACTTCAATTCACTGTGTGAAGTGAATGGAGTGTTGCCTCACTTTCTAAATGCTGTCCTTTCAGAGAAAATCACTTTCCTTTGAAAGTGCCTTAAGCTACTTACAAGCATTCAACAGAAACTCACATGCGTTTCTCTGAAAGAGAAGCAGTCTGTTCCAACACTTCAGTTCAATGTGCGAAGTGAATGGAGTGTTGCTTCACTTTCTAAATGCTGTCCTTTCAGAGAAAATCACTTTCCTTTGAAAGTGCCTTAAGCTACTTACAAGCATTCAACAGAAACTCACATGCATTTCTCTGAAAGAGAAGCAATCTGTTCCAATACTTCAATTCTCTGTGCGAAGTGAATGGAGTGTTGCTTCACTTTCTAAATGCTGTCCTTTCAGAGAAAATCACTTTCCTTTGAAAGTGCCTTAAACTACTTTCAAGCATTCACAAAAAACTCACATGCGTTTCTCTTAAAGAGAAGCAGTCTTTTCCAACACTTCAATTCACTGTACGAAGTGAATGGAGTGTTGCTTCAGTTTGTAAATGCTGTCCTTTCAGAGAAAATCACTTTCCTTTGAAAGTGCCTTAAGCAACTTGCAATCATTCACAAGAAACTCACATGCGTTTCTCTGAAAGAGAAGCAGTCTGTTCCAACACTTCAATTCACTGTGCGAAGTGAATGGAGTGTTGCTTCACTTTCTAAATGCTGTCCTTTCAGAGAAAATCACTTTCCTTTGAAAGTGCCTTTAGCTACTTACAAGCATTCACCAGAAACTCACATGCGTTTCTCTGAAAGTGAAGCAGTCTGTTCCAATACTTCAATTCACTCTGCGAAGTGAATGGAGTGTTGCCTCACTTTCTAAATGCTGTCCTTTCAGAGAAAATCACTTTCCTTTGAAAGTGCCTTAAGCTACTTACAAGCATTCAACAGAAACTCACATGCATTTCTCTGAAAGAGAAGCAGTCTGTTCCAACACTTCAATTCACTGTGCGAAGTGAATGGAGTGTTGCTTCACTTTCTAAATGCTGTCCTTTCAGAGAAAATCACTTTCCTTTGAAAGTGCCTTAAGGTACTTACAAGCATTCAACAGAAACACACATGCATTTCTCTGAAAGAGAAGCAATCTGTTCCAACACATCAATTCTCTGTGCGAAGTGAATGGAGTGTTGCTTCACTTTCTAAATGCTGTCCTTTCAGAGAAAATCACTTTCCATTGAAAGGGCCTTAAGCTACTTGCAAGCATTCACAAGAAACACTAATGCGTTTCTATGAAAGAGAAGCAGTCTGTTCCAAAACTTCAATTCACTGTGCGAAGTGAATGGAGTGTTGCTTCACACTCTAAATGCTGTCCTTTCAGAGAAAATCACTTTCCTTTGAAAGTGCCTTAAGCTACTTGCAAGCATTAGGAAGAATCTCACATGCGTTTCTCTGAAAGAGAAGCAGTCTGTTCCAACACTTCAATTCACTGTGCGAAGTGAATGGAGTGTTGCCTCACTTTCTAAATGCTGTCCTTTCAGAGAAAATCACTTTCCATTGAAAGTGCCCAAAACTACTTTCAAGCATTCACAAAAAACTCATATTGGTTTCTCTGATAGAGAAGCAGTCTGTTCCAACACTTCAATTCACTGTGCGAAGTGAATATAGTGTTGCTTCACTTTCTAAATGCTGTCCTTTCAGAGAAAATCCCTTTCCTTTGAATGTGCCTTAAGCTACTTACAAGCATTCAACAGAAACTCACATGCATTTCTCTGAAAGAGAAGCAATCTGTTCCAACACTTCAATTCTCTGTGCGAAGTGAATGGAGTGTTGCTTCACTTTCTAAATGCTGTCCTTTCAGAGAATATCACTTTCCTTTGAAAGTGCCTTAAGCTACTTGCAAGCATTAAAAAGAAACTCACATGCGTTTCTCTGAAAGAGAAGCAGTCTGTTCCAACACTTCAGTTCACTGTGTGAAGTGAATGGAGTGTTGCCTCACTTTCTAAATGCTGTCCTTTCAGAGAAAATCACTTTCCTTTGAAAGTGCCTTAAGCTACTTACAAGCATTCAACAGAAACTCACATGCGTTTCTCTGAAAGAGAAGCCGTCTGTTCCAACACTTCAATTCAATGTGTGAAGAAAATGGAGTGTTGCTTCACTTTATAAATGCTGTCCTTTCAGAGAAAATCACTTTCCTTTAAAAGTGCCTTAAGCTACTTACAAGCATTAACCAGAAACTCACATGCGTTTCTCTGAAAGAGAAGCAGTCTGTTCCAACACTTCAATTCACTGTGCGAAGTGAATGGAGTGTTGCTTCACTTTCTAAATGCTGTCCTTAAAGAGAAAATCACTTTCCTTTGAAAGTGCCTTAAGCTACTTGCAAGCATTAGGAAGAAACTCACATGCGTTGCTCTGAAAGAGAAGCAGTCTGTTCCAACACTTCAATTCACTGTGCGAAGTGAATGGAGTGTTCCCTCACTTTCTAAATGCTGTCCTTTCAGAGAAAATCACTTTCCATTGAAAGTGCCCAAAACTACTTTCAAGCATTCACAAAAAACTCACATGCGTTTCTCTGAAAGAGAAGCAGTCTGTTCCAACACTTCAATTCAGTGTGCGAAGTGAATATAGTGTTGCTTCACTTTCTAAATGCTGTCCTTTCAGAGAAAATCCCTTTCCTTTGAATGTGCCTTAAGCTACTTACAAGCATTCAACAGAAACTCACATGCATTTCTCTGAAAGAGAAGCAATCTGATCCAACACTTCAATTCTCTGTGCGAAGTGAATGGAGTGTTGCTTCACTTTCTAAATGCTGTCCTTTCAGAGAAAATCACTTTCCTTTGAAAGTGCCTTAAGCTACTTACAAGCATTCAACAGAAACTCACATGCATTTCTCTGAAAGAGAAGCTGTCTGTTCTAACACTTCAATTCACTGTGCGAAGTGAATGGAGTGTTGCTTCACTTTCTAAATGCTGTCCTTTCAGAGAAAATCACTTTCCTTTGAAAGTGCCTTAAGCTACTTACAAGCATTCACCAGAAACTCACATGCGTTTCTCTGAAAGAGAAGCAGTCTGTTCCAACACTTCAATTCACTGTGCGAAGTGAATGGAGTCTTGCTTCACTTTCTAAATGCTGTCCTTTCAGAGAAAATCACTTTCCTTTGAAAGTGCCTTAAGCTACTTGCAAGCATTAGGAAGAAACTCACATGCGTTTCTCTGAAAGAGAAGCAGTCTGTTCCAACACTTCAATTCACTGTGCGAAGTGAATGGAGTGTTGCTTCACTTTCTAAATGCTGTCCTTTCAGAGAAAATCACTTTCCTTTGAAAGTGCCTTAAGCTACTTGCAAGCATTAGGAAGAAACTCACATGTGTTGCTCTGAAAGTGAAGCAGTCTGTTCCAACACTTCAATTCACTGTGCGAAGTGAATGGAGTGTACCCTCACTTTCTAAATGCTGTCTTTTCAGAGAAAATCACTTTCCATTGAAAGTGCCCAAAAGTACTTTCAAGCATTCACAAAAAACTCACATGCGTTTCGCTGAAAGAGAAGCAGTCTGTTCCAACACTTCAATTCAGTGTGCGAAGTGAATATAGTGTTCCTTCACTTTCTAAATGCTGTCCTTTCAGAGAAAATCCCTTTCCTTTGAATGTGCCTTAAGCTGCTTACAAGGATTCAACAGAAACTCACATGCATTTCTCTGAAAGAGAAGCAATCTGTTCCAACACTTCAATTCTCTGTGCGAAGTGAATGGAGTGTTGCTTCACTTTCTAAATGCTGTCCTTTCAGAGAAAATCACTTTCCTTTGAAAGTGCCTTAAGCTACTTACAAGCATTCAACAGAAACTCACATGCATTTCTCTGAAAGAGAAGCAGTCTGTTCTAACACTTCAATTCACTGTGCGAAGTGAATGGAGTGTTGCTTCACTTTCTAAATGCTGTCCTTTCAGAGAAAATCACTTTCCTTTGAAAGTGCCTTAAGCTACTTACAAGCATTCAACAGAAACTCACATGCGTTTCTCTGAAAGAGAAGCAGTCTGTTCCAATACTTCAATTCACTCTGCGAAGTGAATGGAGTGTTGCTTCACTTTCTAAATGCTGTCCTTTCAGAGAAAATCACTTTCCTATGAAAGTGCCTTAAGCTACTTGCAAGCATTAGGAAGAAACTCACATGCGTTTCTCTGAAAGAGAAGCAGTCTGTTCCAATACTTCAATTCACTCTGCGAAGTGAATGGAGTGTTGCTTCACTTTCTAAATGCTGTCCTTTCAGAGAAAATCACTTTCCTTTGAAAGTGCCTTAAGCTACTTGCAAGCATTAGGAAGAAACTCACATGCGTTTCTCTGAAAGAGAAGCAATCCGTTCCAACACTTCAATTCACTGTGTGAAGTGAATGGAGCGTGGCCTCACTTTCTAAATGCTGTCCTTTCAGAGAAAATCACTTTCCTTTGAAAGTGCCTTAAGCTACTTACAAGCATTCAACAGAAACTCACATGCGTTTCTCTGAAAGAGAAGCAGTCTGTTCCAACACTTCAATTCAATGTGTGAAGTGAAAGGAGTGTTGCTTCACTTTCTAAATACTGTCCTTTCAGAGAAAATCACTTTCCTTTGAAAGTGCCTTAAGCTACTTACAAGCATTCAACAGAAACTCACATGCATTTCTCTGAAAGAGAAGCAATCTGTTCCAACACTTCAATTCTCTGTGCGAAATGAATGGAGTGTTGCTTCACTTTCTAAATGCTGTCCTTTCAGAGAAAATCACTTTCCTTTGAAAGTGCCTTAAGCTACTTGCAAGCATTCACAAGAAACACTAATGCGTTTGTATGAAAGAGAAGCAGTTTGTTCCAACACTTCAATTCACTGTGCGAAGTGAATGGAGTGTTGCTTCACTTTCTAAATGCTGTCCTTAAAGAGAAAATCACTTTCCTTTGAAAGTGCCTTAAGCTACTTGCAAGCATTAGGAAGAAACTCACATGCGTTGCTCTGAAAGAGAAGCAGTCTGTTCCAACACTTCAATTCACTGTGCGAAGTGAATGGAGTGTTGCCTCACTTTCTAAATGCTGTCCTTTCAGAGAAAATCACTTTCCATTGAAAGTGCCCAAAACTACTTTCAAGCATTCACAAAAAACTCACATTGGTTTCTATGAAAGAGAAGCAGTCTGTTCCAACACTTCAATTCACTGTGCGAAGTGAATATAGTGTTGCTTCACTTTCTAAATGCTGTCCTTTCAGAGAAAATCCCTTTCCTTTGAATGTGCCTTAAGCTACTTACAAGCATTCAACAGAAACTCACATGCATTTCTCTGAAAGAGAAGCAATCTTTTCCAACACTTCAATTCTCTGTGCGAAGTGAATGGAGTGTTGCTTCACTTTCTAAATGCTGTCCTTTCAGAGAAAATCACTTTCCTTTGAAAGTGCCTTAAGCTACTTGCAAGCATTAGGAAGAAACTCACGTGCGTTTCTCTGAAAGAGAAGCAGTCTGTTCCAACACTTCAATTCACTGTGCGAAGTGAATGGAGTGTTGCTTCACTTTCTAAATGCTGTCCTTTCAGAGAATATCACTTTCCTTTGAAAGTGCCTTAAGCTACTTGCAAGCATTAAAAAGAAACTCACATGTGTTTCTCTGAAAGAGAAGCAGTCTGTTCCAACACTTCAGTTCACTGTGTGAAGTGAAAGGAGTGTTGCCTCACTTTCTAAATGCTGTCCTTTCAGAGAAAATCACTTTCCTTTGAAAGTGCCTTAAGCTACTTACAAGCATTCAACAGAAACTCACATGCGTTTCTCTGAAAGAGAAGCCGTCTGTTCCAACACTTCAATTCAATGTGTGAAGAGAATGGAGTGTTGCTTCACTTTCTAAATGCTGTCCTTTCAGAGAAAATCACTTTCCTTTGAAAGTGCCTTAAGCTACTTGCAAGCATTATTAAGAAACTCACATGCGTTTCTCTGAAAGAGAAGCAGTCTGCTCCAACACTTCAATTCACTGTGCGAAGTGAATGGAGTGTTGCCTCACTTTCTAAATGCTGTCCTTTCAGAGAAAATCACTTTCCATTGAAAGTGCCCAAAACTACTTTCAAGCATTCACAAAAAACTCACATTGGTTTCTATGAAAGAGAAGCAGTCTGTTCCAACACTTCAATTCACTGTGCGAAGTGAATATAGTGATGCTTCACTTTCTAAATGCTGTCCTTTCAGAGAAAATCACTTTCCTTTGAAAGTGCCTTAAGCTACTTGCAAGAATTAGGAAGAAACTCACATGTGTTGCTCTGAAAGAGAAGCAGTCTGTTCCAACACTTCAATTCACTGTGCGAAGTGAATGGAGTGTACCCTCACTTTCTAAATGCTGTCTTTTCAGCGAAAATCACTTTCCATTGAAAGTGCCCAAAACTACTTTCAAGCATTCACAAAAAACTCACATGCGTTTCTCTGAAAGAGAAGCAGTCTGTTCCAACACTTCAATTCAGTGTGCGAAGTGAATATAGTGTTGCTTCACTTTCTAAATGCTGTCCTTTCAGAGAAAATCCCTTTCCTTTGAATGTGCCTTAAGCTGCTTACAAGGATTCAACAGAAACTCACATGCATTTCTCTGAAAGAGAAGCAATCTGTTCCAACACTTCAATTCTCTGTGCGAAGTGAATGGAGTGTTGCTTCACTTTCTAAATGCTGTCCTTTCAGAGAAAATCACTTTCCTTTGAAAGTGCCTTAAGCTACTTACAAGCATTCAACAGAAACTCACATGCATTTCTCTGAAAGAGAAGCAGTCTGTTCTAACACTTCAATTCACTGTGCGAAGTGAATGGAGTGTTGCTTCACTTTCTAAATGCTGTCCTTTCAGAGAAAATCACTTTCCTTTGAAAGTGCCTTAAGCTACTTACAAGCATTCAACAGAAACTCACATGCATTTCTCTGAAAGAGAAGCAGTCTGTTCCAATACTTCAATTCACTCTGCGAAGTGAATGGAGTGTTGCTTCACTTTCTAAATGCTGTCCTTTCAGAGAAAATCACTTTCCTTTGAAAGTGCCTTAAGCTACTTGCAAGCATTAGGAAGAAACTCACATGCGTTTCTCTGAAAGAGAAGCAGTCTGTTCCAATACTTCAATTCACTCTGCGAAGTGAATGGAGTGTTGCTTCACTTTCTAAATGCTGTCCTTTCAGAGAAAATCACTTTCCTTTGAAAGTGCCTTAAGCTACTTGCAAGCATTAGGAAGAAACTCACATGCGTTTCTCTGAAAGAGAAGCAATCCGTTCCAACACTTCAATTCACTGTGTGAAGTGAATGGAGCGTGGCCTCACTTTCTAAATGCTGTCCTTTCAGAGAAAATCACTTTCCTTTGAAAGTGCCTTAAGCTACTTACAAGCATTCAACAGAAACTCACATGCGTTTCTCTGAAAGAGAAGCAGTCTGTTCCAACACTTCAATTCAATGTGTGAAGTGAAAGGAGTGTTGCTTCACTTTCTAAATACTGTCCTTTCAGAGAAAATCACTTTCCTTTGAAAGTGCCTTAAGCTACTTACAAGCATTCAACAGAAACTCACATGCATTTCTCTGAAAGAGAAGCAATCTGTTCCAACACTTCAATTCTCTGTGCGAAATGAATGGAGTGTTGCTTCACTTTCTAAATGCTGTCCTTTCAGAGAAAATCACTTTCCTTTGAAAGTGCCTTAAGCTACTTGCAAGCATTCACAAGAAACACTAATGCGTTTGTATGAAAGAGAAGCAGTTTGTTCCAACACTTCAATTCACTGTGCGAAGTGAATGGAGTGTTGCTTCACTTTCTAAATGCTGTCCTTAAAGAGAAAATCACTTTCCTTTGAAAGTGCCTTAAGCTACTTGCAAGCATTAGGAAGAAACTCACATGCGTTGCTCTGAAAGAGAAGCAGTCTGTTCCAACACTTCAATTCACTGTGCGAAGTGAATGGAGTGTTGCCTCACTTTCTAAATGCTGTCCTTTCAGAGAAAATCACTTTCCATTGAAAGTGCCCAAAACTACTTTCAAGCATTCACAAAAAACTCACATTGGTTTCTATGAAAGAGAAGCAGTCTGTTCCAACACTTCAATTCACTGTGCGAAGTGAATATAGTGTTGCTTCACTTTCTAAATGCTGTCCTTTCAGAGAAAATCCCTTTCCTTTGAATGTGCCTTAAGCTACTTACAAGCATTCAACAGAAACTCACATGCATTTCTCTGAAAGAGAAGCAATCTTTTCCAACACTTCAATTCTCTGTGCGAAGTGAATGGAGTGTTGCTTCACTTTCTAAATGCTGTCCTTTCAGAGAAAATCACTTTCCTTTGAAAGTGCCTTAAGCTACTTGCAAGCATTAGGAAGAAACTCACGTGCGTTTCTCTGAAAGAGAAGCAGTCTGTTCCAACACTTCAATTCACTGTGCGAAGTGAATGGAGTGTTGCTTCACTTTCTAAATGCTGTCCTTTCAGAGAATATCACTTTCCTTTGAAAGTGCCTTAAGCTACTTGCAAGCATTAAAAAGAAACTCACATGTGTTTCTCTGAAAGAGAAGCAGTCTGTTCCAACACTTCAGTTCACTGTGTGAAGTGAAAGGAGTGTTGCCTCACTTTCTAAATGCTGTCCTTTCAGAGAAAATCACTTTCCTTTGAAAGTGCCTTAAGCTACTTACAAGCATTCAACAGAAACTCACATGCGTTTCTCTGAAAGAGAAGCCGTCTGTTCCAACACTTCAATTCAATGTGTGAAGAGAATGGAGTGTTGCTTCACTTTCTAAATGCTGTCCTTTCAGAGAAAATCACTTTCCTTTGAAAGTGCCTTAAGCTACTTGCAAGCATTCACAAGAAACACTAATGCGTTTGTATGAAAGAGAAGCAGTCTGTTCCAACACTTCAATTCACTGTGCGAAGTGAATGGAGTGTTGCTTCACTTTCTAAATGCTGTCCTTTCAGAGAAAATCACTTTCCTTTGAAAGTGCCTTAAGCTACTTGCAAGCATTAGGAAGAAACTCACATGCGTTTCTCTGAAAGAGAAGCAGTCTGCTCCAACACTTCAATTCACTGTGCGAAGTGAATGGAGTGTTGCCTCACTTTCTAAATGCTGTCCTTTCAGAGAAAATCACTTTCCATTGAAAGTGCCCAAAACTACTTTCAAGCATTCACAAAAAACTCACATTGGTTTCTATGAAAGAGAAGCAGTCTGTTCCAACACTTCAATTCACTGTGCGAAGTGAATATAGTGATGCTTCACTTTCTAAATGCTGTCCTTTCAGAGAAAATCCCTTTCCTTTGAATGTGCCTTAAGCTACTTACAAGCATTCACCAGAAACTCACATGCGTTTCTCTGAAAGAGAAGCAGTCTGTTCCAACACTTCAATTCACTGTGCGAAGTGAATGGAGTGTTGCTTCACTTTCTAAATGCTGTCCTTTCAGAGAAAATCACTTTCCTTTGAAAGTGCCTTAAGCTACTTGCAAGAATTAGGAAGAAACTCACATGTGTTGCTCTGAAAGAGAAGCAGTCTGTTCCAACACTTCAATTCACTGTGCGAAGTGAATGGAGTGTACCCTCACTTTCTAAATGCTGTCTTTTCAGAGAAAATCACTTTCCATTGAAAGTGCCCAAAACTACTTTCAAGCATTCACAAAAAACTCACATGCGTTTCTCTGAAAGAGAAGCAGTCTGTTCCAACACTTCAATTCAGTGTGCGAAGTGAATATAGTGTTGCTTCACTTTCTAAATGCTGTCCTTTCAGAGAAAATCCCTTTCCTTTGAATGTGCCTTAAGCTACTTACAAGGATTCAACAGAAACTCACATGCATTTCTCTGAAAGAGAAGCAATCTGTTCCAACACTTCAATTCTCTGTGCGAAATGAATGCAGTGTTGCTTCACTCTCTAAATGCTGTCCTTTCAGAGAAAATCACTTTCCTTTGAAAGTGCCTTAAGCTACTTACAAGCATTCAACAGAAACTCACATGCATTTCTCTGAAAGAGAAGCAGTCTGTTCTAACACTTCAATTCACTGTGCGAAGTGAATGTAGTGTTGCTTCACTTTCTAAATGCTGTCCTTTCAGAGAAAATCACTTTCCTTTGAAAGTGCCTTAAGCTACTTACAAGCATTCACCAGAAACTCACATGCGTTTCTCTGAAAGAGAAGCAGTCTGTTCCAATACTTCAATTCACTCTGAGAAGTGAATGGAGTGTTGCTTCACTTTCTAAATGCTGTCCTTTCAGAGAAAATCACTTTCCTTTGAAAGTGCCTTAAGCTACTTGCAAGCATTAGGAAGAAACTCACATGCGTTTCTCTGAAAGAGAAGCAGTCTGTTCCAATACTTCAATTCACTCTGCGAAGTGAATGGAGTGTTGCTTCACTTTCTAAATGCTGTCCTTTCAGAGAAAATCACTTTCCTTTGAAAGTGCCTTAAGCTACTTGCAAGCATTAGGAAGAAACTCACATGCGTTTCTCTGAAAGAGAAGCAGTCCGTTCCAACACTTCAATTCACTGTGTGAAGTGAATGGAGCGTGGCCTCACTTTCTAAATGCTGTCCTTTCAGAGAAAATCACTTTCCTTTGAAAGTGCCTTAAGCTACTTACAAGCATTCAACAGAAACTCACATGCGTTTCTCTGAAAGAGAAGCACTCTGTTCCAACACTTCAATTCAATGTGTGAAGTGAAAGGAGTGTTGCTTCACTTTCTAAATACTGTCCTTTCAGAGAAAATCACTTTCCTTTGAAAGTGCCTTAAGCTACTTACAAGCATTCAACAGAAACTCACATGCATTTCTCTGAAAGAGAAGCAATCTGTTCCAACACTTCAGTTCTATGTGCGAAATGAATGGAGTGTTGCTTCACTTTCTAAATGCTGTCCTTTCAGAGAAAATCACTTTCCTTTGAAAGTGCCTTAAGCTACTTGCAAGCATTCACAAGAAACACTAATGCGTTTGTATGAAAGAGAAGCAGTCTGTTCCAACACTTCAATTCACTGTGCGAAGTGAATGGAGTGTTGCTTCACTTTCTAAATACTGTCCTTTCAGAGAAAATCACTTTATTTTGAAAGTGCCTTAAGCTACTTGCAAGCATTAGGAAGAAACTCACATGCGTTTCTCTGAAAGAGAAGCAGTCTGTTCCAACACTTCAATTCACTGTGCGAAGTGAATGGAGTGTTGCCTCACTTTCTAAATGCTGTCCTTTCAGAGAAAATCACTTTCCATTGAAAGTGCCCAAAACTACTTTCAAGCATTCACAAAAAACTCACATTGGTTTCTATGAAAGAGAAGCAGTCTGTTCCAACACTTCAATTCACTCTGCGAAGTGAATATAGTGTTGCTTCACTTTCTAAATGCTGTCCTTTCAGAGAAAATCCCTTTCCTTTGAATGTGCCTTAAGCTACTGACAAGCATTCAACAGAAACTCACATGCATTTCTCTGAAAGAGAAGCAATCTTTTCCAACACTTCAATTTTCTGTGCGAAGTGAATGGAGTGTTGCTTCACTTTCTAAATGCTGTCCTTTCAGAGAAAATCACTTTCCTTTGAAAGTGCCTTAAGCTACTTGCAAGCATTAGGAAGAAACTCACATGCGTTTCTCTGAAAGAGAAGCAGTCTGTTCCAACACTTCAATTCACTGTGCGAAGTGAATGGAGTGTTGCTTCACTTTCTAAATGTTGTCCTTTCAGAGAATATCACTTTCCTTTGAAAGTGCCTTAAGCTACTTGCAAGCATTCACCAGAAACTCACATGCGTTTCTCTGAAAGAGAAGAAATCTGTTCCAACACTTCAGTTCACTGTGTGAAGGGAATGGAGTGTTGCCTCACTTTCTAAATGCTGTCCTTTCAGAGAAAATCACTTTCCTTTGAAAGTGCCTTAAGCTACTTACAAGCATTCACCAGAAACTCACATGCGTTTCTCTGAAAGAGAAGCAGTCTGTTCCAACACTTCAATTCACTGTGCGAAGTGAATGGAGTGTTGCTTCACTTTCTAAATGCTGTCCTTTCAGAGAAAATCACTTTCCTTTGAAAGTGCCTTAAGCTACTTCCAAGCATTAGGAAGAAACTCACATGCGTTGCTCTGAAAGAGAAGCAGTCTGTTCCAACACTTCAATTCACTGTGCGAAGTGAATGGAGTGTTCCCTCACTTTCTAAATGCTGTCCTTTCAGAGAAAATCACTTTCCATTGAAAGTGCCCAAAACTACTTTCAAGCATTCACAAAAAACTCACATGCGTTTCTCTGAAAGAGAAGCAGTCTGTTCCAACACTTCAATTCAGTGTGCGAAGTGAATATAGTGTTGCTTCACTTTCTAAATGCTGTCCTTTCAGAGAAAATCCCTTTCCTTTGAATGTGCCTTAAGCTACTTACAAGCATTCAACAGAAACTCACATGCATTTCTCTGAAAGAGAAGAAATCTGTTCCAAAACTTCAATAATCTGTGCGAAGTGAATGGAGTGTTGCTTCACTTTCTAAATGCTGTCATTTCAGAGAAAATCACTTTCCTTTGAAAGTGCCTTAAGCTACTTACAAGCATTCAACAGAAACTCACATGCATTTCTCTGAATGAGAAGCAGTCTGTTCTAACACTTCAATTCACTGTGCGAAGTGAATGGAGTGTTGCTTCACTTTCTAAATGCTGTCCTTTCAGAGAAAATCACTTTCCTTTGAAAGTGCCTTAAGCTACTTACAAGCATTCTCAGAAACTCACATGCGGTTCTCTGAAAGAGAAGCAGTCTGTTCCAACACTTCAATTCACTTTGTGAAGTGAATAGAGTGTTGCCTCACTTTCTAAATGCTGTCCTTTCAGAGAAAATCACTTTCCTTTGAAAGTGCCTTAAGCTACTTACAAGCATTTAACAGAAACTCACATGCGTTTCTCTGAAAGAGAAGCAGTCTGTTCCAACACTTCAATTCACTGTGCGAAGTGAATGGAGTGTTGCTTCACTTTCTGAATGCTGTTCTTTCAGAGAAAATCACTTTCCCTTGAAAGTGCCTTAAGCTACTTGCAAGCATTCACAAGAAACACTAATGCGTTTCTATGAAAGAGAAGCAGTCTGTTCCAGCACTTCAATTCACTGTGCGAAGTGAATGGAGTGTTGCTTCACTTTCTAAATGCTGTCCTTTCAGAGAAAATCACTTTCCTTTGAAAGTGCCTTCAGCTACTTGCAAGCATTAGGAAGAAACTCATATGCGTTTCTCTGAAAGAGAAGCAGTCTGTTCCAACACTTCAATTCACTGTTCGAAATGAATGGAGTGTTGCCTCACTTTCTAAATGCTGTCCTTTCAGAGAAAATCACTTTCCATTGAAAGTGCCCAAAACAACTTTCAAGCAAACACAAAAAACTCACATGCGTTTCTCTGAAAGAGAAGCAGTCTGTTCCAACACTTCAATTCAGTGTGCGAAGTGAATATAGTGTTGCTTCACTTTCTAAATGCTGTCCTTTCAGAGAAAATCACTTTCCTTTGAAAGTGCCTTAAGCTACTTACAAGCATTCACCAGAAACTCACATGCGGTACTCTGAAAGAGAAGCAGTCTCTTCCAACACTTCAATTCACTGTGCGAAGTGAATGGAGTGTTGCTTCACTTTCAAAATGCTGTCCTTTCAGAGAAAATCACTTTCCTTTGATAGTGCCTTAAGCTACTTGCAAGCATTAGGAAAAAACTCACATGCGTTTCTCTGAAAGAGAAGCAGTCTGTTCCAACACTTCAATTCACTTTGTGAAGTGAATAGTTGTTGCCTCACTTTCTAAATGCTGTCCTTTCAGAGAAAATCACTTTCCTTTGAAAGTGCCTTAAGCTACTTACAAGCATTTAACAGAAACTCACATGCGTTTCTCTGAAAGAGAGCAGTCTGTTCCAACACTTCAATTCACTGTGCGAAGTGAATGGAGTGTTGCTTCACTTTCTGAATGCTGTTCTTTCAGAGAAAATCACTTTCCCTTGAAAGTGCCTTAAGCTACTTGCAAGCATTCACAAGAAACACTAATGCGTTTCTATGAAAGAGAAGCAGTCTGTTCCAACACTTCAATTCACTGTGCGAAGTGAATGGAGTGTTGCTTCACTTTCTAAATGCTCTCCTTTCAGAGAAAATCACTTTCCTTTGAAAGTGCCTTCAGCTACTTGCAAGCATTAGGAAGAAACTCATATGCGTTTCTCTGAAAGAGAAGCAGTCTGTTCCAACACTTCAATTCACTGTTCGAAATGAATGGAATGTTGCCTCACTTTCTAAATGCTGTCCTTTCAGAGAAAATCACTTTCCATTGAAAGTGCCCAAAACAACTTTCAAGCATTCACAAAAAACTCACATGCGTTTCTCTGAAAGAGAAGCAGTCTGTTCCAACACTTCAATTCACTGTGCGAAGTGAATATAGTGTGCTTCACTTTCTAAATGCTGTCCTTTCAGAGAAAATCCCTTTCCTTTGAATGTGCCTTAAGCTACTTACAAGCATTAAACAGAAACTCACATGCATTTCTCTGAAAGAGGAGCAATCTGTTCCAACACTTCAATTCTCTGTGCGAAGTGAATGGAGTGTTGCTTCACTTTCTAAATGCTGTCCTTTCAGAGAAAATCACTTTCCTTTGAAAGGGCCTTAAGCTACTTGCAAGCATTCACAAGAAACACTAATGCGTTTCTATGAAAGAGAAGCAGTCTGTTCCAAAACTTCAATTCATTGCGCGAAGGGAATGGAGTGTTGCTTCACTTTCTAAATGCTGTCCTTTCAGAGAAAATCACTTTCCTTTGAAAGAGCCTTAAGCTACTTACAAGCATTCACCAGAAACTCACATGCGTTTCTCTGAAAGAGAAGCAGTCTCTTCCAACACTTCAATTAACTGTGCGAAGTGAATGGAGTGTTGCTTTACTTTCTAAATGCTGTCCTTTCAGAGAAAATCACTTTTCTTTGAAAGTGCCTTAAACTACTTTCAAGCATTCACAAAAAACTCACATGCGTTTCTCTTAAAGAGAAGCAGTCTGTTCCAACACTTCAATTCACTGTGCGAAGTGAATGGAGTGTTGCTTCAGTTTGTAAATGCTGTCCTTTCAGAGAAAATCACTTTCCTTTGAAAGTGCCTTAAGCTACTTGCAAGCATTCACAAGAAACTCACATGCGTTTCTCTGAAACAGAAGCAGTCTGTTCCAACACTTCAATTCACTGTGCGAAGTGAACGGAGTGTTGCTTCACTTTCTAAATGCTGTCCTTTCAGAGAAAATCACTTTCCTTTGAAAGTGCCTTAAGCTACTTACAAGCATTCACCAGAAACTCACATGCGTTTCTCTGAAAGAAAAGCAGTCTGTTCCAATACTTCAATTCACTCTGCGAAGTGAATGGAGTGTTGCTTCACTTTCTAAATGCTGTCCTTTCAGAGAAAATCACTTTCCTTTGAAAGTGGCTTAAGCTACTTACAAGCATTCACCAGAAACTCACATGCGTTTCTCTGAAAGAGAAGCAGTCTGTTCCAATACTTCAATTCACTCAGCGAAGTGAATGGAGTGTTGCTTCACTTTCTAAATGCTGTCCTTTCAGAAAAAATCACTTTCCTTTGAAAGTGCCTAAAGCTACTTGCAAGCATTAGGAAGAAACTCACATGCGTTTCTCTGAAAGAGAAGCAGTCTGTTCCAACACTTCAATTCACTGTGTGAAGTGAATGGAGTGTTGCCTCACTTTCTAAATGCTGTCCTTTCAGAGAAAATCACTTTCCTTTGAAAGTGCCTTAAGCTACTTACAAGCATTCAACAGAAACTCACATGCGTTTCTCTGAAAGAGAAGCAGTCTGTTCCAACACTTCAATTCAATGTGCGAAGTGAATGGAGTGTTACTTCACTTTCTAAATGCTGTCCTTTCAGAGAAAATCACTTTCCTTTGAAAGTGCCTTAAGCTACTTACAAGCATTCAACAGAAACTCACATGCATTTCTCTGAAAGAGAAGCAATCTGTTCCAATACTTCAATTCTCTGTCTGAAGTGAATGGAGTGTTGCTTCACTTTCTAAATGCTGTCCTTTCAGAGAAAATCACATTCCTTTGAAAGTGCCTTAAACTACTTGCAAGCATTCACAAGAAACTCACATGCGTTTCTCTGAAAGAGAAGCAGTCTGTTCCAACACTTCAATTCACTGTGCGAAGTGAATGGAGTGTTGCTTCACTTTCTAAATGCTGTCCTTTCAGAGAAAATCACTTTCCTTTGAAAGTGCCTTTAGCTACTTACAAGCATTCACCAGAAACTCACATGCGTTTCTCTGAAAGTGAAGCAGTCTGTTCCAATACTTCAATTCACTCTGCGAAATGAATGGAGTGTTGCCTCACTTTCTAAATGCTGTCCTTTCAGAGAAAATCACTTTCCTTTGAAAGTGCCTTAAGCTACTTACAAGCATTCAACAGAAACTCACATGCATTTCTCTGAAAGAGAAGCAGTCTGTTCCAACACTTCAAATCACTGTGCGAAGTCAATGGAGTGTTGTTCACTTTCTAAATGCTGTCCTTTCAGAGAAAATCACTTTCCTTTGAAAGTGCCTTAAGGTACTTACAAGCATTCAACAGAAACTCACATGCATTTCTCTGAAAGAGAAGCAATCTGTTCCAACACATCAATTCTCTGTGCGAAGTGAATGGAGTGTTGCTTCACTTTCTAAATGCTGTCCTTTCAGAGAAAATCACTTTCCATTGAAAGGGCCTTAAGCTACTTGCAAGCATTCACAAGAAACACTAATGCGTTTGTATGAAAGAGAAGCAGTCTGTTCCAACACTTCAATTCACTGTGCGAAGTGAATGGAGTGTTGCTTCACTTTCTAAATGCTGTCCTTTCAGAGAAAATCACTTTCCTTTGAAAGTGCCTTAAGCTACTTGCAAGCATTAGGAAGAAACTCACATGCGTTTCTCTGAAAGAGAAGCAGTCTGTTACAACACTTCAATTCACTGTGCGAAGTGAATGGAGTGTTGCCTCACTTTCTAAATGCTGTCCTTTCAGAGAAAATCACTTTCCATTGAAAGTGCCCAAAACTACTTTCAAGCATTCACAAAAAACTCATATTGGTTTCTCTGAAAGAGAAGCAGTCTGTTCCAACACTTCAATTCACTGTGCGAAGTGAATATAGTGTTGCTTCACTTTCTAAATGCTGTCCTTTCAGAGAAAATCCCTTTCCTTTGAATGTGCCTTAAGCTACTTACAAGCATTCAACAGAAACTCACATGCATTTCTCTGAAAGAGAAGCAATCTGTTCCAACACTTCAATTCTCTGTGCGAAGGGAATGGAGTGTTGCTTCACTTTCTAAATGCTGTCCTTTCAGAGAATATCACTTTCCTTTGAAAGTGCCTTAAGCTACTTGCAAGCATTAAAAAGAAACTCACATGCGTTTCTCTGAAAGAGAAGCAGTCTGTTCCAACACTTCAGTTCACTGTGTGAAGTGAATGGAGTGTTGCCTCACTTTCTAAATGCTGTCCTTTCAGAGAAAATCACTTTCCTTTGAAAGTGCCTTAAGCTACTTACAAGCATTCAACAGAAACTCACATGCGTTTCTCTGAAAGAGAAGCCGTCTGTTCCAACACTTCAATTCAATGTGTGAAGAGAATGGAGTGTTGCTTCACTTTATAAATGCTGTCCTTTCAGAGAAAATCACTTTCCTTTGAAAGTGCCTTAAGCTACTTACAAGCATTAACCAGAAACTCACATGCGTTTCACTGAAAGAGAAGCAGTCTGTTCCAACACTTCAATTCACTGTGCGAAGTGAATGGAGTGTTGCCTCACTTTCTAAATGCTGTCCTTAAAGAGAAAATCACTTTCCTTTGAAAGTGCCTTAAGCTACTTGCAAGCATTAGGAAGAAACTCACATGCGTTGCTCTGAAAGAGAAGCAGTCTGTTCCAACACTTCAATTCACTGTGCGAAGTGAATGGAGTGTTCCCTCACTTTCTAAATGCTGTCCTTTCAGAGAAAATCACTTTCCATTGAAAGTGCCCAAAACTACTTTCAAGCATTCACAAAAAACTCACATGCGTTTCTCTGAAAGAGAAGCAGTCTGTTCCAACACTTCAATTCAGTGTGCGAAGTGAATATAGTGTTGCTTCACTTTCTAAATGCTGTCCTTTCAGAGAAAATCCCTTTCCTTTGAATGTGCCTTAAGCTACTTACAAGCATTTAACAGAAACTCACATGCGTTTCTCTGAAAGAGAAGCAGTCTGTTCCAACACTTCAATTCACTGTGCGAAGTGAATGGAGTGTTGCTTCACTTTCTGAATGCTGTTCTTTCAGAGAAAATCACTTTCCCTTGAAAGTGCCTTAAGCTACTTGCAAGCATTCACAAGAAACACTAATGCGTTTCTATGAAAGAGAAGCAGTCTGTTCCAGCACTTCAATTCACTGTGCGAAGTGAATGGAGTGTTGCTTCACTTTCTAAATGCTGTCCTTTCAGAGAAAATCACTTTCCTTTGAAAGTGCCTTCAGCTACTTGCAAGCATTAGGAAGAAACTCATATGCGTTTCTCTGAAAGAGAAGCAGTCTGTTCCAACACTTCAATTCACTGTTCGAAATGAATGGAGTGTTGCCTCACTTTCTAAATGCTGTCCTTTCAGAGAAAATCACTTTCCATTGAAAGTGCCCAAAACAACTTTCAAGCATTCACAAAAAACTCACATGCGTTTCTCTGAAAGAGAAGCAGTCTGTTCCAACACTTCAATTCAGTGTGCGAAGTGAATATAGTGTTGCTTCACTTTCTAAATGCTGTCCTTTCAGAGAAAATCACTTTCCTTTGAAAGTGCCTTAAGCTACTTACAAGCATTCACCAGAAACTCACATGCGGTTCTCTGAAAGAGAAGCAGTCTCTTCCAACACTTCAATTCACTGTGCGAAGTGAATGGAGTGTTGCTTCACTTTCAAAATGCTGTCCTTTCAGAGAAAATCACTTTCCTTTGATAGTGCCTTAAGCTACTTGCAAGCATTAGGAAAAAACTCACATGCGTTTCTCTGAAAGAGAAGCAGTCTGTTCCAACCCTTCAATTCACTTTGTGAAGTGAATAGAGTGTTGCCTCACTTTCTAAATGCTGTCCTTTCAGAGAAAATCACTTTCCTTTGAAAGTGCCTTAAGCTACTTACAAGCATTTAACAGAAACTCACATGCGTTTCTCTGAAAGAGAGCAGTCTGTTCCAACACTTCAATTCACTGTGCGAAGTGAATGGAGTGTTGCTTCACTTTCTGAATGCTGTTCTTTCAGAGAAAATCACTTTCCCTTGAAAGTGCCTTAAGCTACTTGCAAGCATTCACAAGAAACACTAATGCGTTTCTATGAAAGAGAAGCAGTCTGTTCCAGCACTTCAATTCACTGTGCGAAGTGAATGGAGTGTTGCTTCACTTTCTAAATGCTGTCCTTTCAGAGAAAATCACTTTCCTTTGAAAGTGCCTTCAGCTACTTGCAAGCATTAGGAAGAAACTCATATGCGTTTCTCTGAAAGAGAAGCAGTCTGTTCCAACACTTCAATTCACTGTTCGAAATGAATGGAGTGTTGCCTCACTTTCTAAATGCTGTCCTTTCAGAGAAAATCACTTTCCTTTGAAAGTGCCTTAAGCTACTTACAAGCATTCAACAGAAACTCACATGCGTTTCTCTGAAAGAGAAGCAGTCTGTTCCAACACTTCAATTCAATGTGTGAAGTGAATGGAGTGTTGCTTCACTTTCTAAATGCTGTCCTTTCAGAGAAAATCACTTTCCTTTGAAAGTGCCTTAAGCTAATTGCAAGCATTCACAAGAAACACTAATGCGTTTCTATGAAAGAGAAGCAGTCTGTTCCAAAACTTCAATTCATTGCGCGAAGGGAATGGAGTGTTGCTTCACTTTCTAAATGCTGTCCTTTCAGAGAAAATCACTTTCCTTTGAAAGAGCCTTAAGCTACTTACAAGCATTCACCAGAAACTCACATGCGTTTCTCTGAAAGAGAAGCAGTCTCTTCCAACACTTCAATTCACTGTGCGAAGTGAATGGAGTGTTGCTTTACTTTCTAAATGCTGTCCTTTCAGAGAAAATCACTTTCCTTTGAAAGTGCCTTAAACTACTTTCAAGCATTCACAAAAAACTCACATGCGTTTCTCTTAAAGAGAAGCAGTCTGTTCCAACACTTCAATTCACTGTGCGAAGTGAATGGAGTGTTGCTTCAGTTTGTAAATGCTGTCCTTTCAGAGAAAATCACTTTCCTTTGAAAGTGCCTTAAGCAACTTGCAAGCATTCACAAGAAACTCACATGCGTTTCTCTGAAAGAGAAGCAGTCTGTTCCAACACTTCAATTCACTGTGCGAAGTGAATGGAGTGTTGCTTCACTTTCTAAATGCTGTCCTTTCAGAGAAAATCACTTTCCTTTGAAAGTGCCTTAAGCTACTTACAAGCATTCACCAGAAACTCACATGCGTTTCTCTGAAAGAAAAGCAGTCTGTTCCAATACTTCAATTCACTCTGCGAAGTGAATGGAGTGTTGCTTCACTTTCTAAATGCTGTCCTTTCAGAGAAAATCACTTTCCTTTGAAAGTGGCTTAAGCTACTTACAAGCATTCACCAGAAACTCACATGCGTTTCTCTGAAAGAGAAGCAGTCTGTTCCAATACTTCAATTCACTCAGCGAAGTGAATGGAGTGTTGCTTCACTTTCTAAATGCTGTCCTTTCAGAGAAAATCACTTTCCTTTGAAAGTGCCTTAAGGTACTTACAAGCATTCAACAGAAACTCACATGCATTTCTCTGAAAGAGAAGCAATCTGTTCCAACACATCAATTCTCTGTGCGAAGTGAATGGAGTGTTGCTTCACTTTCTAAATGCTGTCCTTTCAGAGAAAATCACTTTCCATTGAAAGGGCTTTAAGCTACTTGCAAGCATTCACAAGAAACACTAATGCGTTTGTATGAAAGAGAAGCAGTCTGTTCCAACACTTCAATTCACTGTGCGAAGTGAAAGGAGTGTTGCTTCACTTTCTAAATGCTGTCCTTTCAGAGAAAATCACTTTCCTTTGAAAGTGCCTTAAGCTACTTGCAAGCATTCACAAGAAACACTAATGCGTTTGAATGAAAGAGAAGCAGTCTGTTCCAACACTTCAATTCACTGTGCGAAGTGAATGGAGTGTTGCTTCACTTTCTAAATGCTGTCCTTTCAGAGAAAATCACTTTCCTTTGAAAGTGCCTTAAGCTACTTGCAAGCATTAGGAAGAAACTCACATGCGTTTCTCTGAAAGAGAAGCAGTCTGTTCCAACACTTCAATTCACTGTGCGAAGTGAATGGAGTGTTGCCTCACTTTCTAAATGCTGTCCTTTCAGAGAAAATCACTTTCCATTGAAAGTGCCCAAAACTACTTTCAAGCATTCACAAAAAACTCATATTGGTTTCTCTGAAAGAGAAGCAGTCTGTTCCAACACTTCAATTCACTGTGCGAAGTGAATATAGTGTTGCTTCACTTTCTAAATGCTGTCCTTTCAGAGAAAATCCCTTTCCTTTGAATGTGCCTTAAGCTACTTACAAGCATTCAACAGAAACTCACATGCATTTCTCTGAAAGAGAAGCAATCTGTTCCAACACTTCAATTCTCTGTGCGAAGGGAATGGAGCGTTGCTTCACTTTCTAAATGCTGTCCTTTCAGAGAATATCACTTTCCTTTGAAAGTGCCTTAAGCTACTTGCAAGCATTAAAAAGAAACTCACATGCGTTTCTCTGAAAGAGAAGCAGTCTGTTCCAACACTTCAGTTCACTGTGTGAAGTGAATGGAGTGTTGCCTCACTTTCTAAATGCTGTCCTTTCAGAGAAAATCACTTTCCTTTGAAAGTGCCTTAAGCTACTTACAAGCATTCAACAGAAACTCACATGCGTTTCTCTGAAAGAGAAGCCGTCTGTTCCAACACTTCAATTCAATGTGTGAAGAGAATGGAGTGTTGCTTCACTTTATAAATGCTGTCCTTTCAGAGAAAATCACTTTCCTTTAAAAGTGCCTTAAGCTACTTACAAGCATTAACCAGAAACTCACATGCGTTTCTCTGAAAGAGAAGCAGTCTGTTCCAACACTTCAATTCACTGTGCGAAGTGAATGGAGTGTTGCTTCACTTTCTAAATGCTGTCCTTAAAGAGAAAATCACTTTCCTTTGAAAGTGCCTTAAGCTACTTGCAAGCATTAGGAAGAAACTCACATGCGTTGCTCTGAAAGAGAAGCAGTCTGTTCCAACACTTCAATTCACTGTGCGAAGTGAATGGAGTGTTCCCTCACTTTCTAAATGCTGTCCTTTCAGAGAAAATCACTTTCCATTGAAAGTGCCCAAAACTACTTTCAAGCATTCACAAAAAACTCACATGCGTTTCTCTGAAAGAGAAGCAGTCTGTTCCAACACTTCAATTCAGTGTGCGAAGTGAATATAGTGTTGCTTCACTTTCTAAATGCTGTCCTTTCAGAGAAAATCCCTTTCCTTTGAATGTGCCTTAAGCTACTTACAAGCATTCAACAGAAACTCACATGCATTTCTCTGAAAGAGAAGCAATCTGTTCCAACACTTCAATTCTCTGTGCGAAGTGAATGGAGTGTTGCTTCACTTTCTAAATGCTGTCCTTTCAGAGAAAATCACTTTCCTTTGAAAGTGCCTTAAGCTACTTACAAGCATTCAACAGAAACTCACATGCATTTCTCTGAAAGAGAAGCTGTCTGTTCTAACACTTCAATTCACTGTGCGAAGTGAATGGAGTGTTGCTTCACTTTCTAAATGCTGTCCTTTCAGAGAAAATCACTTTCCTTTGAAAGTTCCTTAAGCTACTTGCAAGCATTAGGAAGAAACTCACATGCGTTTCTCTGAAAGAGAAGCAGTTTGTTCCAACACTTCAATTCACTGTGTGAAGTGAATGGAGTGTTGCCTCGCTTTCTAAATGCTGTCCTTTCAGAGAAAATCACTTTCCTTTGAAAGTGCCTTATGCTACTTACAAGCATTCAACAGAAACTCACATGCGTTTCTCTGAAAGAGAAGCAGTCTGTTCCAACATTTCAATTCAATGTGCGAAGTGAATGGAGTGTTGCTTCACTTTCTAAATGCTGTCCTTTCAGAGAAAATCACTTTCCTTTGAAAGTGCCTTAAGCTACTTGCAAGCATTAGGAAGAAACTCACATGCGTTTCTCTGAAAGAGAAGCCGTCTGTTCCAACACTTCAATTCAATGTGTGAAGAGAATGGAGTGTTGCTTCACTTTATAAATGCTGTCCTTTCAGAGAAAATCACTTTCCTTTAAAAGTGCCTTAAGCTACTTACAAGCATTAACCAGAAACTCACATGCGTTTCTCTGAAAGAGAAGCAGTCTGTTCCAACACTTCAATTCACTGTGCGAAGTGAATGGAGTCTTGCTTCACTTTCTAAATGCTGTCCTTTCAGAGAAAATCACTTTCCTTTGAAAGTGCCTTAAGCTACTTGCAAGCATTAGGAAGAAACTCACATGCGTTTCTCTGAAAGAGAAGCAGTCTGTTCCAACACTTCAATTCACTGTGCGAAGTGAATGGAGTGTTGCTTCACTTTCTAAATGCTGTCCTTTCAGAGAAAATCACTTTCCTTTGAAAGTGCCTTAAGCTACTTGCAAGCATTTGGAAGAAACTCACATGTGTTGCTCTGAAAGAGAAGCAGTCTGTTCCAACACTTCAATTCACTGTGCGAAGTGAATGGAGTGTACCCTCACTTTCTAAATGCTGTCTTTTCAGAGAAAATCACTTTCCATTGAAAGTGCCCAAAAGTACTTTCAAGCATTCACAAAAAACTCACATGCGTTTCTCTGAAAGAGAAGCAGTCTGTTCCAACACTTCAATTCAGTGTGCGAAGTGAATATAGTGTTGCTTCACTTTCAAATGCTGTCCTTTCAGAGACAATCCCTTTCCTTTGAATGTGCCTTAAGCTGCTTACAAGGATTCAACAGAAACTCACATGCATTTCTCTGAAAGAGAAGCAATCTGTTCCAACACTTCAATTCTCTGTGCGAAGTGAATGGAGTGTTGCTTCACTTTCTAAATGCTGTCCTTTCAGAGAAAATCACTTTCCTTTGAAAGTGCCTTAAGCTACTTACAAGCATTCAACAGAAACTCACATGCATTTCTCTGAAAGAGAAGCAGTCTGTTCTAACACTTCAATTCACTGTGCGAAGTGAATGGAGTGTTGCTTCACTTTCTAAATGCTGTCCTTTCAGAGAAAATCACTTTCCTTTGAAAGTGCCTTAAGCTACTTACAAGCATTCAACAGAAACTCACATGCGTTTCTCTGAAAGAGAAGCAGTCTGTTCCAATACTTCAATTCACTCTGCGAAGTGAATGGAGTGTTGCTTCACTTTCTAAATGCTGTCCTTTCAGAGAAAATCACTTTCCTTTGAAAGTGCCTTAAGCTACTTGCAAGCATTAGGAAGAAACTCACATGCGTTTCTCTGAAAGAGAAGCAGTCTGTTCCAATACTTCAATTCACTGTGCGAAGTGAATGGAGTGTTTCTTCACTTTCTAAATGCTGTCCTTTCAGAGAAAATCACTTTCCTTTGAAAGTGCCTTAAGCTACTTGCAAGCATTAGGAAGAAACTCACATGCGTTTCTCTGAAAGAGAAGCAGTCCGTTCCAACACTTCAATTCACTGTGTGAAGTGAATGGAGCGTGGCCTCACTTTCTAAATGCTGTCCTTTCAGAGAAAATCACTTTCCTTTGAAAGTGCCTTAAGCTACTTACAAGCATTCAACAGAAACTCACATGCGTTTCTCTGAAAGAGAAGCAGTCTGTTCCAACACTTCAATTCAATGTGTGAAGTGAAAGGAGTGTTGCTTCACTTTCTAAATGCTGTCCTTTCAGAGAAAATCACTTTCCTTTGAAAGTGCCTTAAGCTACTTGCAAGCATTCACAAGAAACACTAATGCGTTTGTATGAAAGAGAAGCAGTTTGTTCCAACACTTCAATTCACTGTGCGAAGTGAATGGAGTGTTGCTTCACTTTCTAAATGCTGTCCTTTCAGAGAAAATCACTTTCCTTTGAAAGTGCCTTAAGCTACTTGCAAGCATTAGGAAGAAACTCACATGCGTTTCTCTGAAAGAGAAGCAGTCTGTTCCAACACTTCAATTCACTGTGCGAAGTGAATGGAGTGTTGCCTCACTTTCTAAATGCTGTCCTTTCAGAGAAAATCACTTTCCATTGAAAGTGCCCAAAACTACTTTCAAGCATTCACAAAAAACTCACATTGGTTTCTATGAAAGAGAAGCAGTCTGTTCCAACACTTCAATTCACTGTGCGAAGTGAATATAGTGTTGCTTCACTTTCTAAATGCTGTCCTTTCAGAGAAAATCCCTTTCCTTTGAATGTGCCTTAAGCTACTTACAAGCATTCAACAGAAACTCACATGCATTTCTCTGAAAGAGAAGCAATCTTTTCCAACACTTCAATTCTCTGTGCGAAGTGAATGGAGTGTTGCTTCACTTTCTAAATGCTGTCCTTTCAGAGAAAATCACTTTCCTTTGAAAGTGCCTTAAGCTACTTGCAAGCATTAGGAAGAAACTCACATGCGTTTCTCTGAAAGAGAAGCAGTCTGTTCCAACACTTCAATTCACTGTGCGAAGTGAATGGAGTGTTGCTTCACTTTCTAAATGCTGTCCTTTCAGAGAATATCACTTTCCTTTGAAAGTGCCTTAAGCTACTTGCAAGCATTAAAAAGAAACTCACATGCGTTTCTCTGAAAGAGAAGCAGTCTGTTCCAACACTTCAGTTCACTGTGTGAAGTGAAAGGAGTGTTGCCTCACTTTCTAAATGCTGTCCTTTCAGAGAAAATCACTTTCCTTTGAAAGTGCCTTAAGCTACTTACAAGCATTCAACAGAAACTCACATGCGTTTCTCTGAAAGAGAAGCCGTCTGTTCCAACACTTCAATTCAATGTGTGAAGAGAATGGAGTGTTGCTTCACTTTATAAATGCTGTCCTTTCAGAGAAAATCACTTTCCTTTGAAAGTGCCTTAAGCTACTTACAAGCATTAACCAGAAACTCACATGCGTTTCTCTGAAAGAGAAGCAGTCTGTTCCAACACTTCAATTCACTGTGCGAAGTGAATGGAGTGTTGCTTCACTTTCTAAATGCTGTCCTTTCAGAGAAAATCACTTTCCTTTGAAAGTGCCTTAAGCTACTTGCAAGCATTAGGAAGAAACTCACATGTGTTGCTCTGAAAGAGAAGCAGTCTGTTCCAACACTTCAATTCACTGTGCGAAGTGAATGGAGTGTACCCTCACTTTCTAAATGCGGTCTTTTCAGAGAAAATCACTTTCCATTGAAAGTGCCCAAAACTACTTTCAAGCATTCACAAAAAACTCACATGCGTTTCTCTGAAAGAGAAGCAGTCTGTTCCAACACTTCAATTCAGTGTTGGAAGTGAATATAGTGTTGCTTCACTTTCTAAATGCTGTCCTTTCAGAGAAAATCCCTTTCCTTTGAATGTGCCTTAACCTACTTACAAGGATTCAACAGAAACTCACATGCATTTCTCTGAAAGAGAAGCAATCTGTTCCAACACTTCAATTCTCTGTGCGAAGTGAATGGAGTGTTGCTTCACTTTCTAAATGCTGTCCTTTCAGAGAAAATCACTTTCCTTTGAAAGTGCCTTAAGCTACTTACAAGCATTCAACAGAAACTCACATGCATTTCTCTGAAAGAGAAGCAGTCTGTTCTAACACTTCAATTCACTGTGCGAAGTGAATGGAGTGTTGCTTCACTTTCTAAATGCTGTCCTTTCAGAGAAAATCACTTTCCTTTGAAAGTGCCTTAAGCTACTTACAAGCATTCACCAGAAACTCACATGCGTTTCTCTGAAAGAGAAGCAGTCTGTTCCAATACTTCAATTCACTCTGCGAAGTGAATGGAGTGTTGCTTCACTTTCTAAATGCTGTCCTTTCAGAGAAAATCACTTTCCTTTGAAAGTGCCTTAAGCTACTTGCAAGCATTAGGAAGAAACTCACATGCGTTTCTCTGAAAGAGAAGCAGTCTGTTCCAATACTTCAATTCACTCTGCGAAGTGAATGGAGTGTTGCTTCACTTTCTAAATGCTGTCCTTTCAGAGAAAATCACTTTCCTTTGAAAGTGCCTTAAGCTACTTGCAAGCATTAGGAAGAAACTCACATGCGTTTCTCTGAAAGAGAAGCAGTCCGTTCCAACACTTCAATTCACTGTGTGAAGTGAATGGAGCGTGGTCTCACTTTATAAATGCTGTCCTTTCAGAGAAAATCACTTTCCTTTGAAAGTGCCTTAAGCTACTTACAAGCATTCAACAGAAACTCACATGCGTTTCTCTGAAAGAGAAGCAGTCTGTTCCAACACTTCAATTCAATGTGTGAAGTGAAAGGAGTGTTGCTTCCCTTTCTAAATACTGTCCTTTCAGAGAAAATCACTTTCCTTTGAAAGTGCCTTAAGCTACTTACAAGCATTCAACAGAAACTCACATGCATTTCTCTGAAAGAGAAGCAATCTGTTCCAACACTTCAATTCTCTGTGCGAAATGAATGGAGTGTTGCTTCACTTTCTAAATGCTGTCCTTTCAGAGAAAATCACTTTCCTTTGAAAGTGCCTTAAGCTACTTGCAAGCATTCACAAGAAACACTAATGCGTTTGTATGAAAGAGAAGCAGTCTGTTCCAACACTTCAATTCACTGTGCGAAGTGAATGGAGTGTTGCTTCACTTTCTAAATGCTGTCCTTTCAGAGAAAATCACTTTCCTTTGAAAGTGCCTTAAGCTACTTGCAAGCATTAGGAAGAAACTCACATGTGTTTCTCTGAAAGAGAAGCAGTCTGCTCCAACACTTCAATTCACTGTGCGAAGTGAATGGAGTGTTGCCTCACTTTCTAAATGCTGTCCTTTCAGAGAAAATCACTTTCAATTGAAAGTGCCCAAAACTACTTTCAAGCATTCACAAAAAACTCACATTGGTTTCTATGAAAGAGAAGCAGTCTGTTCCAACACTTCAATTCACTGTGCGAAGTGAATATAGTGTTGCTTCACTTTCTAAATGCTGTCCTTTCAGAGAAAATCCCTTTCCTTTGAATGTGCCTTAAGCTACTTACAAGCATTCACCAGAAACTCACATGCGTTTCTCTGAAAGAGAAGCAGTCTGTTCCAACACTTCAATTCACTGTGCGAAGTGAATGGAGTGTTGCTTCACTTTCTAAATGCTGTCCTTTCAGAGAAAATCACTTTCCTTTGAAAGTGCCTTAAGCTACTTGCAAGAATTAGGAAGAAACTCACATGTGTTGCTCTGAAAGAGAAGCAGTCTGTTCCAACACTTCAATTCACTGTGCGAAGTGAATGGAGTGTACCCTCACTTTCTAAATGCTGTCTTTTCAGAGAAAATCACTTTCCATTGAAAGTGCCCAAAACTACTTTCAAGCATTCACAAAAAACTCACATGCGTTTCTCTGAAAGAGAAGCAGTCTGTTCCAACACTTCAGTTCTCTGTGCGAAATGAATGGAGTGTTGCTTCACTTTCTAAATGCTGTCCTTTCAGAGAAAATCACTTTCCTTTGAAAGTGCCTTAAGCTACTTGCAAGCATTCACAAGAAACACTAATGCGTTTGTATGAAAGAGAAGCAGTCTGTTCCAACACTTCAATTCACTGTGCGAAGTGAATGGAGTGTTGCTTCACTTTCTAAATGCTGTCCTTTCAGAGAAAATCACTTTCCTTTGAAAGTGCCTTAAGCTACTTGCAAGCATTAGGAAGAAACTCACATGCGTTTCTCTGAAAGAGAAGCAGTCTGTTCCAACACTTCAATTCACTGTGCGAAGTGAATAGAGTGTTGCCTCACTTTCTAAATGCTGTCCTTTCAGAGAAAATCACTTTCCATTGAAAGTGCCCAAAACTACTTTCAAGCATTCACAAAAAACTCACATTGGTTTCTATGAAAGAGAAGCAGTCTGTTCCAACACTTCAATTCACTGTGCGAAGTGAATATAGTGTTGCTTCACTTTCTAAATGCTGTCCTTTCAGAGAAAATCCCTTTCCTTTGAATGTGCCTTAAGCTACTTACAAGGATTCAACAGAAACTCACATGCATTTCTCTGAAAGAGAAGCAATCTGTTCCAACACTTCAATTCTCTGTGCGAAGTGAATGGAGTGTTGCTTCACTTTCTAAATGCTGTCCTTTCAGAGAAAATCACTTTCCTTTGAAAGTGCCTTAAGCTACTTACAAGCATTCAACAGAAACTCACATGCATTTCTCTGAAAGAGAAGCAGTCTGTTCTAACACTTCAATTCACTGTGCGAAGTGAATGGAGTGTTGCTTCACTTTCTAAATGCTGTCCTTTCAGAGAAAATCACTTTCCTTTGAAAGTGCCTTAAGCTACTTACAAGCATTCACCAGAAACTCACATGCATTTCTCTGAAAGAGAAGCAATCTGTTCCAACACTTCAATTCTCTGTGCGAAATGAATGGAGTGTTGCTTCACTTTCTAAATGCTGTCCTTTCAGAGAAAATCACTTTCCTTTGAAAGTGCCTTAAGCTACTTGCAAGCATTCACAAGAAACACTAATGCGTTTGTATGAAAGAGAAGCAGTCTGTTCCAACACTTCAATTCACTGTGCGAAGTGAATGGAGTGTTGCTTCACTTTCTAAATGCTGTCCTTTCAGAGAAAATCACTTTCCTTTGAAAGTGCCTTAAGCTACTTGCAAGCATTAGGAAGAAACTCACATGTGTTTCTCTGAAAGAGAAGCAGTCTGCTCCAACACTTCAATTCACTGTGCGAAGTGAATGGAGTGTTGCCTCACTTTCTAAATGCTGTCCTTTCAGAGAAAATCACTTTCAATTGAAAGTGCCCAAAACTACTTTCAAGCATTCACAAAAAACTCACATTGGTTTCTATGAAAGAGAAGCAGTCTGTTCCAACACTTCAATTCACTGTGCGAAGTGAATATAGTGTTGCTTCACTTTCTAAATGCTGTCCTTTCAGAGAAAATCCCTTTCCTTTGAATGTGCCTTAAGCTACTTACAAGCATTCACCAGAAACTCACATGCGTTTCTCTGAAAGAGAAGCAGTCTGTTCCAACACTTCAATTCACTGTGCGAAGTGAATGGAGTGTTGCTTCACTTTCTAAATGCTGTCCTTTCAGAGAAAATCACTTTCCTTTGAAAGTGCCTTAAGCTACTTGCAAGAATTAGGAAGAAACTCACATGTGTTGCTCTGAAAGAGAAGCAGTCTGTTCCAACACTTCAATTCACTGTGCGAAGTGAATGGAGTGTACCCTCACTTTCTAAATGCTGTCTTTTCAGAGAAAATCACTTTCCATTGAAAGTGCCCAAAACTACTTTCAAGCATTCACAAAAAACTCACATGCGTTTCTCTGAAAGAGAAGCAGTCTGTTCCAACACTTCAGTTCTCTGTGCGAAATGAATGGAGTGTTGCTTCACTTTCTAAATGCTGTCCTTTCAGAGAAAATCACTTTCCTTTGAAAGTGCCTTAAGCTACTTGCAAGCATTCACAAGAAACACTAATGCGTTTGTATGAAAGAGAAGCAGTCTGTTCCAACACTTCAATTCACTGTGCGAAGTGAATGGAGTGTTGCTTCACTTTCTAAATGCTGTCCTTTCAGAGAAAATCACTTTCCTTTGAAAGTGCCTTAAGCTACTTGCAAGCATTAGGAAGAAACTCACATGCGTTTCTCTGAAAGAGAAGCAGTCTGTTCCAACACTTCAATTCACTGTGCGAAGTGAATAGAGTGTTGCCTCACTTTCTAAATGCTGTCCTTTCAGAGAAAATCACTTTCCATTGAAAGTGCCCAAAACTACTTTCAAGCATTCACAAAAAACTCACATTGGTTTCTATGAAAGAGAAGCAGTCTGTTCCAACACTTCAATTCACTGTGCGAAGTGAATATAGTGTTGCTTCACTTTCTAAATGCTGTCCTTTCAGAGAAAATCCCTTTCCTTTGAATGTGCCTTAAGCTACTTACAAGGATTCAACAGAAACTCACATGCATTTCTCTGAAAGAGAAGCAATCTGTTCCAACACTTCAATTCTCTGTGCGAAGTGAATGGAGTGTTGCTTCACTTTCTAAATGCTGTCCTTTCAGAGAAAATCACTTTCCTTTGAAAGTGCCTTAAGCTACTTACAAGCATTCAACAGAAACTCACATGCATTTCTCTGAAAGAGAAGCAGTCTGTTCTAACACTTCAATTCACTGTGCGAAGTGAATGGAGTGTTGCTTCACTTTCTAAATGCTGTCCTTTCAGAGAAAATCACTTTCCTTTGAAAGTGCCTTAAGCTACTTACAAGCATTCACCAGAAACTCACATGCGTTTCTCTGAAAGAGAAGCAGTCTGTTCCAATACTTCAATTCACTCTGCGAAGTGAATGGAGTGTTGCTTCACTTTCTAAATGCTGTCCTTTCAGAGAAAATCACTTTCCTTTGAAAGTGCCTTAAGCTACTTGCAAGCATTAGGAAGAAACTCACATGCGTTTCTCTGAAAGAGAAGCAGTCCGTTCCAACACTTCAATTCACTGTGTGAAGTGAATGGAGCGTGGTCTCACTTTATAAATGCTGTCCTTTCAGAGAAAATCACTTTCCTTTGAAAGTGCCTTAAGCTACTTACAAGCATTCAACAGAAACTCACATGCGTTTCTCTGAAAGAGAAGCAGTCTGTTAAAACACTTCAATTCAATGTGTGAAGTGAAAGGAGTGTTGCTTCCCTTTCTAAATACTGTCCTTTCAGAGAAAATCACTTTCCTTTGAAAGTGCCTTAAGCTACTTACAAGCATTCAACAGAAACTCACATGCATTTCTCTGAAAGAGAAGCAATCTGTTCCAACACTTCAATTCTCTGTGCGAAAAGAATGGAGTGTTGCTTCACTTTCTAAATGCTGTCCTTTCAGAGAAAATCACTTTCCTTTGAAAATGCCTTAAGCTACTTGCAAGCATTCACAAGAAACACTAATGCGTTTGTATGAAAGAGAAGCAGTCTGTTCCAACACTTCAATTCACTGTGCGAAGTGAATGGAGTGTTGCTTCACTTTCTAAATGCTGTCCTTTCAGAGAAAATCACTTTCCTTTGAAAGTGCCTTAAACTACTTGCAAGCATTAGGAAGAAACTCACATGCGTTTCTCTGAAAGAGAAGCAGTCTGCTCCAACACTTCAATTCACTGTGCGAAGTGAATGGAGTGTTGCCTCACTTTCTAAATGCTGTCCTTTCAGAGAAAATCACTTTCCATTGAAAGTGCCCAAAACTACTTTCAAGCATTCACAAAAAACTCACATTGGTTTCTATGAAAGAGAAGCAGTCTGTTCCAACACTACAATTCACTGTGCGAAGTGAATATAGTGTTGCTTCACTTTCTAAATGCTGTCCTTTCAGAGAAAATCCCTTTACTTTGAATGTGCCTTAAGCTACTTACAAGCATTCACCAGAAACTCACATGCGTTTCTCTGAAAGAGAAGCAGTCTGTTCCAACACTTCAATTCACTGTGCGAAGTGAATGGAGTGTTGCTTCACTTTCTAAATGCTGTCCTTTCAGAGAAAATCACTTTCCTTTGAAAGTGCCTTAAGCTACTTGCAAGAATTAGAAAGAAACTCACATGTGTTGCTCTGAAAGAGAAGCAGTCTGTTCCAACACTTCAATTCACTGTGTAAAGTGAATGGAGTGTACCCTCACTTTCTAAATGCTGTCTTTTCAGAGAAAATCACTTTCCTTTGAAAGTGCCTTAAGCTACTTACAAGCATTCACCAGAAACTCACATGCGTTTCTCTGAAAGAGAAGCAGTCTGTTCCAATACTTCAATTCACTCTGAGAAGTGAATGGAGTGTTGCTTCACTTTCTAAATGCTGTCCTTTCAGAGAAAATCACTTTCCTTTGAATGTGCCTTAAGCTACTTGCAAGCATTAGGAAGAAACTCACATGCGTTTCTCTGAAAGAGAAGCAGTCTGTTCCAATACTTCAATTCACTCTGCGAAGTTAATGGAGTGTTGCTTCACTTTCTAAATGCTGTCCTTTCAGAGAAAATCACTTTCCTTTGAAAGTGCCTTAAGCTACTTGCAAGCATTAGGAAGAAACTCACATGCGTTTCTCTGAAAGAGAAGCAGTCCGTTCCAACACTTCAATTCACTGTGTGAAGTGAATGGAGCGTGGCCTCACTTTCTAAATGCTGTCCTTTCAGAGAAAATCACTTTCCTTTGAAAGTGCCTTAAGCTACTTACAAGCATTCAACAGAAACTCACATGCGTTTCTCTGAAAGAGAAGCAGTCTATTCCAACACTTCAATTCAATGTGTGAAGTGAAAGGAGTGTTGCTTCACTTTCTAAATACTGTCCTTTCAGAAAAAATCACTTTCCTTTGAAAGTGCCTTAAGCTACTTACAAGCATTCAACAGAAACTCACATGCATTTCTCTGAAAGAGAAGCAATCTGTTCCAACACTTCAGTTCTCTGTGCGAAATGAATGGAGTGTTGCTTCACTTTCTAAATGCTGTCCTTTCAGAGAAAATCACTTTCCTTTGAAAGTGCCTTAAGCTACTTGCAAGCATTCACAAGAAACACTAATGCATTTGTATGAAAGAGAAGCAGTCTGTTCCAACACTTCAATTCACTGTGCGAAGTGAATGGAGTGTTGCTTCACTTTCTAAATGCTGTCTTTCAGAGAAAATCACTTTCCTTTGAAAGTGCCTTAAGCTACTTGCAAGCATTAGGAAGAAACTCACATGCGTTTCTCTGAAAGAGAAGCAGTCTGTTCCAACACTTCAATTCACTGTGCGAAGTGAATGGAGTGTTGCCTCACTTTCTAAATGCTGTCCTTTCAGAGAAAATCACTTTCCATTGAAAGTGCCCAAAACTACTTTCAAGCATTCACAAAAAACTCACATTGGTTTCTCTGAAAGAGAAGCAGTCTGTTCCAACACTTCAATTCACTGTGCGAAGTGAATATAGTGTTGCTTCACTTTCTAAATGCTGTCCTTTCAGAGAAAATCCCTTTCCTTTGAATGTGCCTTAAGCTACTTACAAGCATTCAACAGAAACTCACATGCATTTCTCTGAAAGAGAAGCAATCTTTTCCAACACTTCAATTCTCTGTGCGAAGTGAATGGAGTGTTGCTTCACTTTCTAAATGCTGTCCTTTCAGAGAAAATCACTTTCCTTTGAAAGTGCCTTAAGCTACTTGCAAGCATTAGGAAGAAACTCACATGCGTTTCTCTGAAAGAGAAGCAGTCTGTTCCAACACTTCAATTCACTGTGCGAAGTGAATGGAGTGTTGCTTCACTTTCTAAATGCTGTCCTTTCAGAGAATATCACTTTCCTTTGAAAGTGCCTTAAGCTACTTGCAAGCATTAAAAAGAAACTCACATGCGTTTCTCTGAAAGAGAAGCAGTCTGTTCCAACACTTCAGTTCACTGTGTGAAGTGAAAGGAGTGTTGCCTCACTTTCTAAATGCTGTCCTTTCAGAGAAAATGACTTTCCTTTGAAAGTGCCTTAAGCTACTTACAAGCATTCACCAGAAACTCACATGCGTTTCTCTGAAAGAGAAGCAGTCTGTTCCAACACTTCAATTCACTGTGCGAAGTGTTTGGAGTGTTGCTTCACTTTCTAAATGCTGTCCTTTCAGAGAAAATCACTTTCCTTTGAAAGTGCCTTAAGCTACTTGCAAGCATTAGGAAGAAACTCACATGCGTTGCTCTGAAAGAGAAGCAGTCTGTTCCAACACTTCAATTCACTGTGCGAAGTGAATGGAGTGTTCCCTCACTTTCTAAATGCTGTCCTTTCAGAGAAAATCACTTTCCATTGAAAGTGCCCAAAACTACTTTCAAGCATTCACAAAAAACTCACATGCGTTTCTCTGAAAGAGAAGCAGTCTGTTCCAACACTTCAATTCAGTGTGCGAAGTGAATATAGTGTTGCTTCACTTTCTAAATGCTGTCCTTTCAGAGAAAATCCCTTTCCTTTGAATGAGCCTTAAGCTACTTACAAGCATTCAACAGAAACTCACATGCATTTCTCTGAAAGAGAAGAAATCTGTTCCAAAACTTCAATAATCTGTGCGAAGTGAATGGAGTGTTGCTTCACTTTCTAAATGCTGTCCTTTCAGAGAAAATCACTTTCCTTTGAAAGTGCCTTAAGCTACTTACAAGCATTCAACAGAAACTCACATGCATTTCTCTGAAAGAGAAGCAGTCTGTTCTAACACTTCAATTAACTGTGCGAAGTGAATGGAGTGTTGCTTCACTTTCTAAATGCTGTCCTTTCAGAGAAAATCACTTTCCTTTGAAAGTGCCTTAAGCTACTTACAAGCATTCTCAGAAACTCACATGCGGTTCTCTGAAAGAGAAGCAGTCTGTTCCAACACTTCAATTCACTTTGTGAAGTGAATAGAGTGTTTCCTCACTTTCTAAATGCTGTCCTTTCAGAGAAAATCACTTTCCTTTGAAAGTGCCTTAAGCTACTTACAAGCATTTAACAGAAACTCACATGCGTTTCTCTGAAAGAGAAGCAGTCTGTTCCAACACTTCAATTCACTGTGCGAAGTGAATGGAGTGTTGCTTCACTTTCTGAATGCTGTTCTTTCAGAGAAAATCACTTTCCCTTGAACGTGCCTTAAGCTACTTGCAAGCATTCACAAGAAACACTAATGCGTTTCTATGAAAGAGAAGCAGTCTGTTCCAACACTTCAATTCACTGTGCGAAGTGAATGGAGTGTTGCTTCACTTTCTAAATGCTGTCCTTTCAGAGAAAATCACTTTCCTTTGAAAGTGCCTTCAGCTACTTGCAAGCATTAGGAAGAAACTCATATGCGTTTCTCTGAAAGAGAAGCAGTCTGTTTCAACACTTCAATTCACTGTTCGAAATGAATGGAGTGTTGCCTCACTTTCTGAATGCTGTCCTTTCAGAGAAAATCACTTTCCATTGAAAGTGCCCAAAACAACTTTCAAGCATTCACAAAAAACTCACATGCGTTTCTCTGAAAGAGAAGCAGTCTGTTCCAACACTTCAATTCTCTGTGCGAAGTGAATGGAGTGTTGCTTCACTTTCTAAATGCTGTCCTTTCAGAGAAAATCACTTTCCTTTGAAAGTGCCTTAAGCTACTTACAAGCATTCACCAGAAACTCACATGCGGTTCTCTGAAAGAGAAGCAGTCTCTTCCAACACTTCAATTCACTGTGCGAAGTGAATGGAGTGTTGCTTCACTTTCAAAATGCTGTCCTTTCAGAGAAAATCACTTTCCTTTGAAAGTGCCTTAAGCAACTTGCAAGCATTCACAAGAAACACTAATGCGTTTCTATGAAAGAGAAGCACTCTGTTCCAAAACTTCAATTCACTGCACGAAGGGAATGGAGTGTTGCTTCACTTTCTAAATGCTGTCCTTTCATAGAAAATCACTTTCCTTTGAAAGTGCCTTAAGCTACTTACAAGCATTCAACAGAAACTCACATGCGTTTCTCTGAAAGAGAAGCTGTCTGTTCCAACACTTCAATTCACTGTGCGAAGTGAATGGAGTGTTGCTTCACTTTCTAAATGCTGTCCTTTAAGAGAAAATCACTTTCCTTTGAAAGTGCCTTAAACTACTTTCAAGCATTCACAAAAAACTCACATGCGTTTCTCTGAAAGAGAAGCAGTCTGTTCCAACACTTCAATTCACTGTGCGAAGTGAATGGAGTGTTGCTTCACTTTCTAAATGCTGTCCTTTCAGAGAAAATCGCTTTCCTTTGAAAGTGCCTTAAGCTACTTACAAGCATTCACCAGAAACTCACATGCGTTTCTCTGAAAGAGAAGCAGTCTGTTCCAATACTTCAATTCACTCTGCGAAGTGAATGGAGTGTTGCTTCACTTTCTAAATGCTGTCCTTTCAGAGAAAATCACTTTCCTTTGAAAGTGCCTTAAGCTACTTGCAAGCATTAGGAAGAAACTCACATGCGTTTCTCTGAAAGAGAAGCAGTCTGTTCCAACACTTCAAGTCACTGTGCGAAGTGAATGGAGTGTTGCTTCACTTTCTAAATACTGTCCTTTCAGAGAAAATCACTTTCCTTTGAAAGTGCCTTAAGCTACTTGCAAGCATTAGGAAGAAACTCACATGAGTTTCTCTGAAAGAGAAGCAGTCTGTTCCAACACTTCAATTCACTGTGTGAAGTGAATGGAGTGTTGCCTCACTTTCTAAATGCTGTCCTTTCAGAGAAAATCACTTTCCTTTGAAAGTGCCTTAAGCTATTTACAAGCATTCAACAGAAACTCACATGCATTTCTCTGAAAGAGAAGCAGTCTGTTCCAACACTTCAATTCACTGTTTGAAGTGAAGGGAGTGTTCCTTCACTTTCTAAATGCTGTCCTTTCAGAGAAAATCACTTTCCTTTGAAAGTGCCTTAAGCTACTTACAAGCTTTCAACAGAAACTCACATGCGTTTCTCTGAAAGAGAAGCAGTCTGTTCCAACACTTCAATTCACTGTGCGAAGTGAATGGAGTGTTGCTTCACTTTCTAAATGCTGTCCTTTCTGAGAAAATCACTTTCCTTTGAAAGTGCCTTAAGCTACTTGCAATCATTGGGAAGAAACTCACATGCGTTTCTCTGAAAGAGAAGCAGTCTGTTCCAACACTTCAATTCACTGTGTGAAGTGAATGGAGTGTTGCCTCACTTTCTAAATGCTGTCCTCTCAGAGAAAATCACTTTCCTTTGAAAGTGCCTTAAGCTACTTACAAGCATTCAACAGAAACTCACATGCGTTTCTCTGAAAGTGAAGCAGTCTGTTCCAACACTTCAATTCACTGTGCGAAGTGAATGGAGTGTTGCTTCACTTTCTAAATGCTGTCCTTTCAGAGAAAATCACTTTCCTTTGAAAGTGCCTTAAACTACTTTCAAGCATTCACAAAAAACTCACATGCGTTTCTCTGAAAGAGAAGCAGTCTGTTCCAACACTTCAATTCATTGTGCGAAGTGAATGGAGTGTTGCTTCACTTTCTAAATCCTGTCCTTTCAGAGAAAATCGCTTTCCTTTGAAAGTGCCTTAAGCTACTTACAAGCATTCACCAGAAACTCACATGCGTTTCTCTGAAAGAGAAGCAGTCTGTTCCAATACTTCAATTCACTGTGCGAAGTGAATGGAGTGTTGCTTCACTTTCTAAATGCTGTCCTTTCAGAGAAAATCACTTTCCTTTGAAAGTGCCTTAAGCTACTTGCAAGCATTAGGAAGAAACTCACATGCGTTTCTCTGAAAGAGAAGCAGTCTGTTCCAACACTTCAAGTCACTGTGCGAAGTGAATGGAGTGTTGCTTCACTTTCTAAATACTGTCCTTTCAGAGAAGATCACTTTCCTTTGAAAGTGCCTTAAGCTACTTGCAAGCATTAGGAAGAAACTCACTTGAGTTTCTCTGAAAGAGAAGCAGTCTGTTCCAACACTTCAATTCACTGTGTGAAGTGAATGGAGTGTTGCCTCACTTTCTAAATGCTGTCCTTTCAGAGAAAATCACTTTCCTTTGAAAGTGCCTTAAGCTATTTACAAGCATTCAACAGAAACTCACATGGATTTCTCTGAAAGAGAAGCAGTCTGTTCCAACACTTCAATTCACTGTTTGAAGTGAAGGGAGTGTTCCTTCACTTTCTAAATGCTGTCCTTTCAGAGAAAATCACTTTCCTTTGAAAGTGCCTTAAGGTACTTACAAGCATTCAACAGAAACTCACATGCGTTTCTCTGAAAGAGAAGCAGTCTGTTCCAACACTTCAATTCACTGTGCGAAGTGAATGGAGTGTTGCTTCACTTTCTAAATGCTGTAGTTTCTGAGAAAATCACTTTCCTTTGAAAGTGCCTTAAGCTACTTGCAAGCATTGGGAAGAAACTCACATGCGTTTCTCTGAAAGAGAAGCAGTCTGTTCCAACACTTCAATTCACTGTGTGAAGTGAATGGAGTGTTGCCTCACTTTCTAAATGCTGTCCTCTCAGAGAAAATCACTTTCCTTTGAAAGTGCCTTAAGCTACTTACAAGCATTCAACAGAAACTCACATGCGTTTCTCTGAAAGTGATGCAGTCTGTTCCAACACTTCAATTCACTGTGCGAAGTGAATGGAGTGTTGCGTCACTTTCTAAATTCTGTCCTTTCAGAGAAAATCACTTTCTTTTGAAAGTGCCTTAAGCTACTTACAAGCATTCAACAGAAACTCACATGCATTTCTCTGAAAGAGAAGCAGTCTGTTCCAACACTTCAATTCACTGTGCGAAGTGAATGGAGTGTTGCTTCACTTTCTAAATTTTGTCCTTTCAGAGAAAATCACTTTCCTTTGAAAGTGCCTCAAGCAACTTGCAAGCAGTCACAAGAAACACTAATACGTTTCTATGAAAGAGAAGCACTCTGTTCCAACACTTCAATTCACTGCACGAAGGGAATGGAGTGTTGCTTCACTTTCTAAATGCTGTCCTTTCAGAGAAAATCACTTTCCTTTGAAAGTGCCTTAAGCTACTTACAAGCATTCAACAGAAACTCACATGCGTTTCTCTGAAAGAGAAGCAGTCTGTTCCAACACTTCAATTCACTGTGCGAAGTGAATGGAGTGCTGCTTCACTTTCTAAATGCTGTCCTTTAAGAGAAAATCACTTTCCTTTGAAAGTGCCTTAAACTACTTTCAAGCATTCACAAAAAACTCACATCCGTTTCTATGAAAGAGAAGCAGTCTGTTCCAACACTTCAATTCACTGTGCGAAGTGAATGGAGTGTTGCTTCAGTTTCTAAATGCTGTCCTTTCAGAGAAAATCACTTTCCTTTGAAAGTGCCTTAAGCAACTTGCAAGAATTCACAACAAACTCACATGCGTTTCTCTGAAAGAGAAGCAGTCTGTTCCAACACTTCAATTCACTGTGCGAAGTAAAAGGAGTGTTGCTTCACTTTCTAAATTATGTCCTTTCAGAGAAAATCACTTTCCTTTGAAAGTGCCTTAAGCAACTTGCAAGCATTCACAAGAAACACTAATGCGTTTCTATGAAAGAGAAGCACTCTGTTCCAACACTTCAATTCACTGCACGAAGGGAATGGAGTGTTGCTTCACTTTCTAAATGCTGTCCTTTCAGAGAAAATCACTTTCCTTTGAAAGTGCCTTAAGCTACTTACAAGCATTCAACAGAAACTCACATGCGTTTCTCTGAAAGAGAAGCAGTCTGTTCCAACACTTCAATTCACTGTGCGAAGTGAATGGAGTGTTGCTTCACTTTCTAAATGCTGTCCTTTAAGAGAAAATCACTTTCCTTTGAAAGTGCCTTAAACTACTTTCAAGCATTCACAAAAAACTCACATGCGTTTCTCTGAAAGAGATGCAGTCTGTTCCAACACTTCAATTCACTGTGCGAAGTGAATGGAGTGTTGCTTCAGTTTCTAAATGCTGTCCTTTCAGAGAAAATCACTTTCCTTTGAAAGTGCCTTAAGCAACTTGCAAGAATTCACAACAAACTCACATGCGTTTCTCTGAAAGAGAAGCAGTCTGTTCCAACACTTCAATTCACTGTGCGAAGTGAATGGAGTGTTGCTTCACTTTCTAAATGCTGTCCTTTCAGAGAAAATCACTTTCCTTTGAAAGTGCCTTAAGCTACTTGCAAGCATTAGGAAGAAACTCACATGCGTTTCTCTGAAAGAGAAGCAGTCTGTTCCAACACTTCAATTCACTGTGTGAAGTGAATGGAGTGTTGCCTCACTTTCTAAATGCTGTCCTTTCAGAGAAAATCACTTTCCTTTGAAAGTGCCTTAAGCTACTTACAAGCATTCAACAGAAACTCACATGCATTTCTCTAAAAGAGAAGCAGTCTGTTCCAACACTTCAATTCACTGTTCGAAGTGAAGGGAGTGTTGCTTCATTTTCTAAATGCTGTCCTTTAAGAGAAAATCACTTTCCTTTGAAAGTGCCTTAAGCTACTTACAAGCATTCACCAGAAACTCACATGCGTTTCTCTGAAAGAGAAGCAGTCTGTTCCAACACTTCAATTCACTGTGCGAAGTGAATGGAGTGTTGCTTCACTTTCTAAATGCTGTCCTTTCAGAGAAAATCACTTTCCTTTGAAAGTGCCTTAAGCTACTTGCAAGCATTAGGAAGAAACTCACATGCGTTTCTCTGAAAGAGAAGCAGTCTGTTCCAACACTTCAATTCACTGTGCGAAGTGAATGGAGTGTTGCTTCACTTTCTAAATGCTGTCCTTTCTGAGAAAATCACTTTCCTTTGAAAGTGCCTTAAGCTACTTGCAAGCATTAGGAAGAAACTCACATGCGTTTCTCTGAAAGAGAAGCAGTCTGTTCCAACACTTCAATACACTGTGTGAAGTGAATGGAGTGTTGCCTCACTTTCTAAATGCTGTCCTCTCAGAGAAAATCACTTTCCTTTGAAAGTGCCTTAAGCTACTTACAAGCATTCAACAGAAACTCACATGCGTTTCTCTGAAAGTTAAGCAGTCTGTTCCAACACTTCAATTCACTGTGCGAAGTGAATGGAGTGTTGCTTCACTTTCTAAATGCTGTCCTTTCAGAGAAAATCACTTTCCTTTGAAAGTGCCTTAAGCTACTTACAAGCATTCAACAGAAACTCACATGCATTTCTCTGAAAGAGAAGCAGTCTGTTCCAACACTTCAATTCACTGTGCGAAGTGAATGGAGTGTTGCTTCACTTTCTAAATTATGTCCTTTCAGAGAAAATCACTTTCCTTTGAAAGTGCCTTAAGGAACTTGCAAGAATTCACAACAAACTCACATGCGTTTCTCTGAAAGAGAAGCAGTCTGTTCCAACACTTCAATTCACTGTGCGAAGTGAATGGAGTGTTGCTTCACTTTCTAAATGCTGTCCTTTCAGAGAAAATCACTTTCCTTTGAAAGTGCCTTAAGCTACTTACAAGCATTCACCAGAAACTCACATGCGTTTCTCTGAAAGAGAAGCAGTCTGTTCCAACACTTCAATTCACTGTGTGAAGTGAATGGAGTGTTGCCTCACTTTCTAAATGCTGTCCTTTCAGAGAAAATCACTTTCCTTTGAAAGTGCCTTAAGCTACTTACAAGCATTCAACAGAAACTCACATGCATTTCTCTAAAAGAGAAGCAGTCTGTTCCAACACTTCAATTCACTGTTCGAAGTGAAGGGAGTGTTGCTTCACTTTCTAAATGCTGTCCTTTAAGAGAAAATCACTTTCCTTTGAAAGTGCCTTAAGCTACTTACAAGCATTCACCAGAAACTCACATGCGTTTCTCTGAAAGAGAAGCAGTCTGTTCCAACACTTCAATTCACTGTGCGAAGTGAATGGATTGTTGCTTCACTTTCTAAATGCTGTCCTTTCAGAGAAAATCACTTTCCTTTGAAAGTGCCTTAAGCTACTTGCAAGCATTAGGAAGAAACTCACATGCGTTTCTCTGAAAGAGAAGCAGTCTGTTCCAACACTTCAATTCACTGTGCGAAGTGAATGGAGTGTTGCTTCACTTTCTAAATGCTGTCCTTTCTGAGAAAATCACTTTCCTTTGAAAGTGCCTTAAGCTACTTGCAAGCATTAGGAAGAAACTCACATGCGTTTCTCTGAAAGAGAAGCAGTCTGTTCCAACACTTCAATACACTGTGTGAAGTGAATGGAGTGTTGCCTCACTTTCTAAATGCTGTCCTCTCAGAGAAAATCACTTTCCTTTGAAAGTGCCTTAAGCTACTTACAAGCATTCAACAGAAACTCACATGCGTTTCTCTGAAAGTTAAGCAGTCTGTTCCAACACTTCAATTCACTGTGCGAAGTGAATGGAGTGTTGCTTCACTTTCTAAATGCTGTCCTTTCAGAGAAAATCACTTTCCTTTGAAAGTGCCTTAAGCTACTTACAAGCATTCAACAGAAACTCACATGCATTTCTCTGAAAGAGAAGCAGTCTGTTCCAACACTTCAATTCACTGTGCGAAGTGAATGGAGTGTTGCTTCACTTTCTAAATGCTGTCCTTTCAGAGAAAATCACTTTCCTTTGAAAGTGCCTTAAGCTACTTACAAGCATTCACCAGAAACTCACATGCGTTTCTCTGAAAGAGAAGCAGTCTGTTCCAATACTTCAATTCACAGTGCGAAGTGAATGGAGTGTTGCTTCACTTTCTAAATGCTGTCCTTTAAGAGAAAATCACTTTCCTTTGAAAGTGCCTTAAACTACTTTCAAGCATTCACAAAAAACTCACATCCGTTTCTCTTAAAGAGAAGCAGTCTGTTCCAACACTTCAATTCACTGTGCGAAGTGAATGGAGTGTTGCTTCAGTTTCTAAATGCTGTCCTTTCAGAGAAAATCACTTTCCTTTGAAAGTGCCTTAAGCAACTTCCAAGAATTCACAACAAACTCACATGCGTTTCTCTGAAAGAGAAGCAGTCTGTTCCAACACTTCAATTCACTGTGCGAAGTAAACGGAGTGTTGCTTCACTTTCTAAATTATGTCCTTTCAGAGAAAATCACTTTCCTTTGAAAGTGCCTTAAGCAACTTGCAAGCATTCACAAGAAACACTAATGCGTTTCTATGAAAGAGAAGCACTCTGTTCCAACACTTCAATTCACTGCACGAAGGGAATGGAGTGTTGCTTCACTTTCTAAATGCTGTCCTTTCAGAGAAAATCACTTTCCTTTGAAAGTGCCTTAAGCTACTTACAAGCATTCAACAGAAACTCACATGCGTTTCTCTGAAAGAGAAGCAGTCTGTTCCAACACTTCAATTCACTGTGCGAAGTGAATGGAGTGTTGCTTCAGTTTCTAAATGCTGTCCTTTAAGAGAAAATCACTTTCCTTTGAAAGTGCCTTAAACTACTTTCAAGCATTCACAAAAAACTCACATGCGTTTCTCTGAAAGAGATGCAGTCTGTTCCAACACTTCAATTCACTGTGCGAAGTGAATGGAGTGTTGCTTCAGTTTCTAAATGCTGTCCTTTCAGAGAAAATCACTTTCCTTTGAAAGTGCCTTAAGCAACTTGCAAGAATTCACAACAAACTCACATGCGTTTCTCTGAAAGAGAAGCAGTCTGTTCCAACACTTCAATTCACTGTGCGAAGTGAATGGAGTGTTGCTTCACTTTCTAAATGCTGTCCTTTCAGAGAAAATCACTTTCCTTTGAAAGTGCCTTAAGCTACTTGCAAGCATTAGGAAGAAACTCACATGCGTTTCTCTGAAAGAGAAGCAGTCTGTTCCAACACTTCAATTCACTGTGTGAAGTGAATGGAGTGTTGCCTCACTTTCTAAATGCTGTCCTTTCAGAGAAAATCACTTTCCTTTGAAAGTGCCTTAAGCTACTTACAAGCATTCAACAGAAACTCACATGCATTTCTCTAAAAGAGAAGCAGTCTGTTCCAACACTTCAATTCACTGTTCGAAGTGAAGGGAGTGTTGCTTCACTTTCTAAATGCTGTCCTTTAAGAGAAAATCACTTTCCTTTGAAAGTGCCTTAAGCTACTTACAAGCATTCACCAGAAACTCACATGCGTTTCTCTGAAAGAGAAACAGTCTGTTCCAACACTTCAATTCACTGTGCGAAGTGAATGGAGTGTTGTTTCACTTTCTAAATGCTGTCCTTTCAGAGAAAATCACTTTCCTTTGAAAGTGCCTTAAGCTACTTGCAAGCATTAGGAAGAAACTCACATGCGTTTCTCTGAAAGAGAAGCAGTCTGTTCCAACACTTCAATTCACTGTGCGAAGTGAATGGAGTGTTGCTTCACTTTCTAAATGCTGTCCTTTCAGAGAAAATCACTTTCCATTGAAAGTGCCTTAAGCTACTTGCAAGCATTAGGAAGAAACTCACATGCGTTTCTCTGAAAGAGAAGCAGTCTGTTCCAACACTTCAATTCACTGTGCGAAGTGAATGGAGTGTTGCTTCAGTTTCTAAATGCTGTCCTTTAAGAGAAAATCACTTTCCTTTGAAAGTGCCTTAAACTACTTTCAAGCATTCACAAAAAACTCACATGCGTTTCTCTGAAAGAGATGCAGTCTGTTCCAACACTTCAATTCACTGTGCGAAGTGAATGGAGTGTTGCTTCAGTTTCTAAATGCTGTCCTTTCAGAGAAAATCACTTTCCTTTGAAAGTGCCTTAAGCAACTTGCAAGAATTCACAACAAACTCACATGCGTTTCTCTGAAAGAGAAGCAGTCTGTTCCAACACTTCAATTCACTGTGCGAAGTGAATGGAGTGTTGCTTCACTTTCTAAATGCTGTCCTTTCAGAGAAAATCACTTTCCTTTGAAAGTGCCTTAAGCTACTTGCAAGCATTAGGAAGAAACTCACATGCGTTTCTCTGAAAGAGAAGCAGTCTGTTCCAACACTTCAATTCACTGTGTGAAGTGAATGGAGTGTTGCCTCACTTTCTAAATGCTGTCCTTTCAGAGAAAATCACTTTCTTTGAAAGTGCCTTAAGCTACTTACAAGCATTCAACAGAAACTCACATGCATTTCTCTAAAAGAGAAGCAGTCTGTTCCAACACTTCAATTCACTGTTCGAAGTGAAGGGAGTGTTGCTTCACTTTCTAAATGCTGTCCTTTAAGAGAAAATCACTTTCCTTTGAAAGTGCCTTAAGCTACTTACAAGCATTCACCAGAAACTCACATGCGTTTCTCTGAAAGAGAAACAGTCTGTTCCAACACTTCAATTCACTGTGCGAAGTGAATGGAGTGTTGTTTCACTTTCTAAATGCTGTCCTTTCAGAGAAAATCACTTTCCTTTGAAAGTGCCTTAAGCTACTTGCAAGCATTAGGAAGAAACTCACATGCGTTTCTCTGAAAGAGAAGCAGTCTGTTCCAACACTTCAATTCACTGTGCGAAGTGAATGGAGTGTTGCTTCACTTTCTAAATGCTGTCCTTTCAGAGAAAATCACTTTCCATTGAAAGTGCCTTAAGCTACTTGCAAGCATTAGGAAGAAACTCACATGCGTTTCTCTGAAAGAGAAGCAGTCTGTTCCAACACTTCAATTCACTGTGCGAAGTGAATGGAGTGTTGCTTCACTTTCTAAATGCTGTCCTTTCTGAGAAAATCACTTTCCTTTGAAAGTGCCTTAAGCTACTTGCAAGCATTAGGAAGAAACTCACATGCGTTTCTCTGAAAGAGAAGCAGTCTGTTCCAACACTTCAATACACTGTGTGAAGTGAATGGAGTGTTGCCTCACTTTCTAAATGCTGTCCTCTCAGAGAAAATCACTTTCCTTTGAAAGTGCCTTAAGCTACTTACAAGCATTCAACAGAAACTCACATGCGTTTCTCTGAAAGTTAAGCAGTCTGTTCCAACACTTCAATTCACTGTGCGAAGTGAATGGAGTGTTGCTTCACTTTCTAAATGCTGTCCTTTCAGAGAAAATCACTTTCCTTTGAAAGTGCCTTAAGCTACTTACAAGCATTCAACAGAAACTCACATGCATTTCTCTGAAAGAGAAGCAGTCTGTTCCAACACTTCAATTCACTGTGCGAAGTGAATGGAGTGTTGCTTCACTTTCTAAATTATGTCCTTTCAGAGAAAATCACTTTCCTTTGAAAGTGCCTTAAGGAACTTGCAAGAATTCACAACAAACTCACATGCGTTTCTCTGAAAGAGAAGCAGTCTGTTCCAACACTTCAATTCACTGTGCGAAGTGAATGGAGTGTTGCTTCACTTTCTAAATGCTGTCCTTTCAGAGAAAATCACTTTCCTTTGAAAGTGCCTTAAGCTACTTACAAGCATTCACCAGAAACTCACATGCGTTTCTCTGAAAGAGAAGCAGTCTGTTCCAATACTTCAATTCACAGTGCGAAGTGAATGGAGTGTTGCTTCACTTTCTAAATGCTGTCCTTTAAGAGAAAATCACTTTCCTTTGAAAATGCCTTAAACTACTTTCAAGCATTCACAAAAAACTCACATCCGTTTCTCTTAAAGAGAAGCAGTCTGTTCCAACACTTCAATTCACTGTGCGAAGTGAATGGAGTGTTGCTTCAGTTTCTAAATGCTGTCCTTTCAGAGAAAATCACTTTCCTTTGAAAGTGCCTTAAGCAACTTCCAAGAATTCACAACAAACTCACATGCGTTTCTCTGAAAGAGAAGCAGTCTGTTCCAACACTTCAATTCACTGTGCGAAATAAACGGAGTGTTGCTTCACTTTCTAAATTATGTCCTTTCAGAGAAAATCACTTTCCTTTGAAAGTGCCTTAAGCAACTTGCAAGCATTCACAAGAAACACTAATGCGTTTCTATGAAAGAGAAGCACTCTGTTCCAACACTTCAATTCACTGCACGAAGGGAATGGAGTGTTGCTTCACTTTCTAAATTATGTCCTTTCAGAGAAAATCACTTTCCTTTGAAAGTGCCTTAAGCTACTTACAAGCATTCAACAGAAACTCACATGCGTTTCTCTGAAAGAGAAGCAGTCTGTTCCAACACTTCAATTCACTGTGCGAAGTGAATGGAGTGTTGCTTCAGTTTCTAAATGCTGTCCTTTAAGAGAAAATCACTTTCCTTTGAAAGTGCCTTAAACTACTTTCAAGCATTCACAAAAAACTCACATGCGTTTCTCTGAAAGAGATGCAGTCTGTTCCAACACTTCAATTCACTGTGCGAAGTGAATGGAGTGTTGCTTCAGTTTCTAAATGCTGTCCTTTCAGAGAAAATCACTTTCCTTTGAAAGTGCCTTAAGCAACTTGCAAGAATTCACAACAAACTCACATGCGTTTCTCTGAAAGAGAAGCAGTCTGTTCCAACACTTCAATTCACTGTGCGAAGTGAATGGAGTGTTGCTTCACTTTCTAAATGCTGTCCTTTCAGAGAAAATCACTTTCCTTTGAAAGTGCCTTAAGCTACTTGCAAGCATTAGGAAGAAACTCACATGCGTTTCTCTGAAAGAGAAGCAGTCTGTTCCAACACTTCAATTCACTGTGTGAAGTGAATGGAGTGTTGCCTCACTTTCTAAATGCTGTCCTTTCAGAGAAAATCACTTTCCTTTGAAAGTGCCTTAAGCTACTTACAAGCATTCAACAGAAACTCACATGCATTTCTCTAAAAGAGAAGCAGTCTGTTCCAACACTTCAATTCACTGTTCGAAGTGAAGGGAGTGTTGCTTCACTTTCTAAATGCTGTCCTTTAAGAGAAAATCACTTTCCTTTGAAAGTGCCTTAAGCTACTTACAAGCATTCACCAGAAACTCACATGCGTTTCTCTGAAAGAGAAACAGTCTGTTCCAACACTTCAATTCACTGTGCGAAGTGAATGGAGTGTTGTTTCACTTTCTAAATGCTGTCCTTTCAGAGAAAATCACTTTCCTTTGAAAGTGCCTTAAGCTACTTGCAAGCATTAGGAAGAAACTCACATGCGTTTCTCTGAAAGAGAAGCAGTCTGTTCCAACACTTCAATTCACTGTGCGAAGTGAATGGAGTGTTGCTTCACTTTCTAAATGCTGTCCTTTCTGAGAAAATCACTTTCCTTTGAAAGTGCCTTAAGCTACTTGCAAGCATTAGGAAGAAACTCACATGCGTTTCTCTGAAAGAGAAGCAGTCTGTTCCAACACTTCAATACACTGTGTGAAGTGAATGGAGTGTTGCCTCACTTTCTAAATGCTGTCCTCTCAGAGAAAATCACTTTCCTTTGAAAGTGCCTTAAGCTACTTACAAGCATTCAACAGAAACTCACATGCGTTTCTCTGAAAGTTAAGCAGTCTGTTCCAACACTTCAATTCACTGTGCGAAGTGAATGGAGTGTTGCTTCACTTTCTAAATGCTGTCCTTTCAGAGAAAATCACTTTCCTTTGAAAGTGCCTTAAGCTACTTACAAGCATTTAACAGAAACTCACATGCGTTTCTCTGAAAGAGAAGCAGTCCGTTCCAACACTTCAATTCACTGTGCGAAGTGAATGGAGTGTTGCTTCACTTTCTAAAGGCTGTTCTTTCAGAGTAAATCACTTTCCTTTGAAAGTGCCTTAAGCTACTTGCAAGCATTAGGAAGAAACTCACATGCGTTTCTCTGAAAGAGAAGCAGTCTGTTCCAACACTTCAATACACTGTGTGAAGTGAATGGAGTGTTGCCTCACTTTCTAAATGCTGTCCTCTCAGAGAAAATCACTTTCCTTTGAAAGTGCCTTAAGCTACTTACAAGCATTCAACAGAAACTCACATGCGTTTCTCTGAAAGTTAAGCAGTCTGTTCCAACACTTCAATTCACTGTGCGAAGTGAATGGAGTGTTGCTTCACTTTCTAAATGCTGTCCTTTCAGAGAAAATCACTTTCCTTTGAAAGTGCCTTAAGCTACTTACAAGCATTCAACAGAAACTCACATGCATTTCTCTGAAAGAGAAGCAGTCTGTTCCAACACTTCAATTCACTGTGCGAAGTGAATGGAGTGTTGCTTCACTTTCTAAATTATGTCCTTTCAGAGAAAATCACTTTCCTTTGAAAGTGCCTTAAGGAACTTGCAAGAATTCACAACAAACTCACATGCGTTTCTCTGAAAGAGAAGCAGTCTGTTCCAACACTTCAATTCACTGTGCGAAGTGAATGGAGTGTTGCTTCACTTTCTAAATGCTGTCCTTTCAGAGAAAATCACTTTCCTTTGAAAGTGCCTTAAGCTACTTACAAGCATTCACCAGAAACTCACATGCGTTTCTCTGAAAGAGAAGCAGTCTGTTCCAATACTTCAATTCACTGTGCGAAGTGAATGGAGTGTTGCTTCACTTTCTAAATGCTGTCCTTTCAGAGAAAATCACTTTCCTTTGAAAGTGCCTTAAGCTACTTGCAAGCATTAGGAAGAAACTCACATGCGTTTCTCTGAAAGAGAAGCAGTCTGTTCCAACACTTCAATTCACTGTGCGAAGTGAATGGAGTGTTGCTTCACTTTCTAAATGCTGTCCTTTCTGAGAAAATCACTTTCCTTTGAAAGTGCCTTAAGCTACTTGCAAGCATTAGGAAGAAACTCACATGCGTTTCTCTGAAAGAGAAGCAGTCTGTTCCAACACTTCAATTCACTGTGTGAAGTGAATGGAGTGTTGCCTCACTTTCTAAATGCTGTCCTCTCAGAGAAAATCACTTTCCTTTGAAAGTGCCTTAAGCTACTTACAAGCATTCAGCAGAAACTCACATGCATTTCTCTGAAAGAGAAGCAATCTGTTCCAACACTTCAATTCTCTGTGCGAAGTGAATGGAGTGTTGCTTCACTTTCTAAATGCTGTCCTTTCAGAGAAAATCACTTTCCTTTGAAAGTGCCTTAAGCTACTTGCAAGCATTCACAAGAAACACTAATGCGTTTCTATGAAAGAGAAGCAGTCTGTTCCAACACTTCAATTCACTGTGCGAAGTGAATGGAGTGTTGCTTCACTTTCTAAATGCTGTCCTTTCAGAGAAAATCACTTTCCTTTGAAAGTGCCTTAAGCTACTTGCAAGCATTAGGAAGAAACTCACATGCGTTTCTCTGAAAGAGAAGCAGTCCGTTCCAACACTTCAATTCACTGTGCGAAGTGAATGGAGTGTTGCCTCACTTTCTAAATGCTGTCCTTTCAGAGAAAATCACTTTCCATTGAAAGTGCCCAAAACTACTTTCGAGCATTCACAAAAAACTCACATGCGTTTCTCTGAAAGAGAAGCAGTCTGTTCCAACACTTCAATTCAGTGAGCGAAGTGAATATAGTGTTGCTTCACTTTCTAAATGCTGTCCTTTCAGAGAAAATCACTTTCCTTTGAAAGTGCCTTAAGCTACTTGCAAGCATTAGGAAGAAACTCACATGCGTTTCTCTGAAAGAGAAGCACTCTGTTCCAACACTTCAATTCATTGTGCGAAGTGAATGGAGTGTTGCCTCACTTTTTAACTGCTGTCCTTTCAGAGAAAATCACTTTCCTTTGAAAGTGCCTTAAGCTACTTACAAGCATTCACCACAAACTCACATGCGTTTCTCTGAAAGAGAAGCAGTCTGTTCCAACACTTCAATTCACTGTGCGAAGTGAATGGAGTGTTGCTTCACTTTCTCAATGCTGTCCTTTCAGAGAAAATCACTTTCCTTTGAAAGTGCCTTAAGCTACTTGCAAGCATTAGGAAGAAACTCACATGCGTTTCTCTGAAAGAGAAGCAGTCTGTTCCAACACTTCAATTCACTGTGCGAAGTGAATGGAGTGTTGCTTCACTTTCTAAATGCTGTCCTTTCTGAGAAAATCACTTTCCTTTGAAAGTGCCTTAAGCTACTTGCAAGCGTTAGGAAGAAACACACATGCGTTTCTCTGAAAGAGAAGCAGTCTGTTCCAACACTTCAATTCACTGTGCGAAGTGAATGGAGTCTTGTTTCACTTTCTAAATGCTGTCCTTTCAGAAAAAATCACTATCCTTTGAAAGTGCCTAAAGCTACTTGCACGCATTAGGAAGAAACTCACATGCGTTTCTCTGAAAGAGAAGCAGTCTGTTCCAACACTTCAATTCACTGTGTGAAGTGAATGGAGTGTTGCCTCACTTTCTAAATGCTGTCCTTTCAGAGAAAATCACTTTCCTTTGAAAGTGCCTTAAGCTACTTACAAGCATTCAACAGAAACTCACATGCGTTTCTCTGAAAGAGAAGCAGTCTGTTCCAACACTTCAATTCAATGTGCGAAGTGAATGGAGTGTTGCTTCACTTTCTAAATGCTGTCCTTTCAGAGAAAATCACTTTCCTTTGAAAGTGCCTTAAGCTACTTACAAGCATTCAACAGAAACTCACATGCATTTCTCTGAAATAGAAGCAGTCTGTTCCAACACTTCAATTCTCTGTGCGAAGTGAATGGAGTGTTCCTTCACTTTCTAAATGCTGTCCTTTCAGAGAAAATCACTTTCCTTTGAAAGTGCCTTAAGCTACTTGCAAGCATTCACAAGAAACACTAATGCGTTTCTATGAAAGAGAAGCAGTCTGTTCCAACACTTCAATTCACTGTGCGAAGTGAATGGAGTGTTGCTTCACTTTCTAAATGCTGTCCTTTCAGAGAAAATCACTTTCCTTTGAAAGTGCCTTAAGCTACTTACAAGCATTCAACAGAAACTCACATGCATTTCTCTGAAATAGAAGCAGTCTGTTCCAACACTTCAATTCACTGTGCGAAGTGAATGGAGTGTTGCTTCACTTTCTAAATGCTGTCCTTTCAGAGAAAATCACTTTCCTTTGAAAGTGCCTTAAGCTACTTGCAAGCATTAGGAAGAAACTCACATGCGTTTCTCTGAAAGAGAAGCAGTCTGTTCCAACACTTCAATTCACTGTGCGAAGTGAATGGAGTGTTGCCTCACTTTCTAAATGCTGTCCTTTCAGAGAAAATCACTTTCCATTGAAAGTGCCCAAAACTACTTTCGAGCATTCACAAAAAACTCACATGCGTTTCTCTGAAAGAGAAGCAGTCTGTTCCAACACTTCAATTCAGTGTGCGAAGTGAATATAGTGTTGCTTCACTTTCTAAATGCTGTCCTTTCAGAGAAAATCACTTTCCTTTGAAAGTGCCTTAAGCTACTTGCAAGCATTAGGAAGAAACTCACATGCGTTTCTCTGAAAGAGAAGCACTCTGTTCCAACACTTCAATTCATTGTGCGAAGTGAATGGAGTGTTGCCTCACTTTTTAAATGCTGTCCTTTCAGAGAAAATCACTTTCCTTTGAAAGTGCCTTAAGCTACTTGCCAGCATTAGGAAGAAACTCACATGCGTTTCTCTGAAAGAGAAGCAGTCTGTTCCAACACTTCAATTCACTGTGCGAAGTGAATGGAGTGTTGCTTCACTTTCTAAATGCTGTCCTTTCTGAGAAAATCACTTTCCTTCGAAAGTGCCTTAAGCTACTTGCAAGCGTTAGGAAGAAACTCACATGCGTTTCTCTGAAAGAGAAGCAGTCTGTTCCAACACTTCAATTCACTGTGCGAAGTGAATGGAGTGTTGCTTCACTTTCTAAATGCTGTCCTTTCAGAAAAAATCACTATCCTTTGAAAGTGCCTAAAGCTACTTGCAAGCATTAGGAAGAAACTCACATGCGTTTCTCTGAAAGAGAAGCAGTCTGTTCCAACACTTCAATTCACTGTGTGAAGTGAATGGAGTGTTGCCTCACTTTCTAAATGCTGTCCTTTCAGAGAAAATCACTTTCCTTTGAAAGTGCCTTAAGCTACTTACAAGCATTCAACAGAAACTCACATGCGTTTCTCTGAAAGAGAAGCAGTCTGTTCCAACACTTCAATTCAATGTGCGAAGTGAATGGAGTGTTGCTTCACTTTCTAAATGCTGTCCTTTCAGAGAAAATCACTTTCCTTTGAAAGTGCCTTAAGCTACTTACAAGCATTCAACAGAAACTCACATGCATTTCTCTGAAATAGAAGCAGTCTGTTCCAACACTTCAATTCTCTGTGCGAAGTGAATGGAGTGTTCCTTCACTTTCTAAATGCTGTCCTTTCAGAGAAAATCACTTTCCTTTGAAAGTGCCTTAAGCTACTTGCAAGCATTCAAAAGAAACACTAATGAGTTTCTATGAAAGAGAAGCAGTCTGTTCCAACACTTCAATTCACTGTGCGAAGTGAATGGAGTGTTGCTTCACTTTCTAAATGCTGTCCTTTCAGAGAAAATCACTTTCCTTTGAAAGTGCCTTAAGCTACTTGCAAGCATTAGGAAGAAACTCACATGCGTTTCTCTGAAAGAGAAGCAGTCTGTTCCAACACTTCAATTCACTGTGCGAAGTGAATGGAGTGTTGCCTCACTTTCTAAATGCTGTCCTTTCAGAGAAAATCACTTTCCATTGAAAGTGCCCAAAACTACTTTCGAGCATTCACAAAAAACTCACATGCGTTTCTCTGAAAGAGAAGCAGTCTGTTCCAACACTTCAATTCAGTGTGCGAAGTGAATATAGTGTTGCTTCACTTTCTAAATGCTGTCCTTTCAGAGAAAATCACTTTCCTTTGAATGTGCCTTAAGCTACTTACAAGCATTCAACAGAAACTCACATGCATGTCTCTGAAAGAGAAGCAATCTGTTCCAACACTTCAATTCTCTGTGTGAAGTGAATGGTGTGTTGCTTCACTTTCTAAATGCTGTCCTTTCAGAGAAAATCACTTTCCTTTGAAAGGGCCTTAAGCTACTTACAAGCATTCAACAGAAACTCACATGCATTTCTCTGAAAGAGAAGCAGTATGTTCTAACACTTCAATTCACTGTGCGAAGTGAATGGAGTGTTGCTTCATTTTCTAAATGCTGTCCTTTCAGAGAAAATCACTTTCCTTTGAAAGTGCCTTAAGCTACTTACAAGCATTCACCAGAAACTCACATGCGTTTCTCTAACGAGAAGCAGTCTGTTCCAACACTTCAATTCACTGTGCGAAGTGAATGGAGTATTGCTTCACTTTCTAAGTGCTGTCCTTTCAGAGAAAATCACTTTCCTTTGAAAGTGCCTTAAGCTACTTGCAAGCATTCACAAGAAACACTAATGCGTTTCTATGAAAGAGAAGCAGTCTGTTCCAACACTTCAATTCACTGTGCGGAGTGAAGGGAGTGTTGCTTCACTTTCTAAATGCTGTCCTTTCAGAGAAAATCACTTTCCTTTGAAAGTGCCTTAAGCTACTTGCAAGCATTAGGAAGAAACTCACATGCGTTTCTCTGAAAGAGAAGCAGTCTGTTCCAACACTTCAATTCACTGTGCAAAGTGAATGGAGTGTTGCCTCACTTTCTAAATGCTGTCCTTTCAGAGAAAATCACTTTCCATTGAAAGTGCCCAAAACTACTTTCAAGCATTCACAAAAAACTCACATGCGTTTCTCTGAAAGAGAAGCAGTCTGTTCCAACACTTCAATTCAGTGTGCGAAGTGAATATAGTGTTGCTTCACTTTCTAAATGCTGTCCTTTCAGAGAAAATCACTTTCCTTTGAAAGTGCCTTAAGCTACTTACAAGCATTCAACTGAAACTCACATGCATTTCTCTGAAAGAGAAGCAATCTGTTCCAACACTTCAATTCTCTGTGCGAAGTGAATGGAGTGTTGCTTCACTTTCTAAATGCTGTCCTTTCAGAGAAAATCACTTTCCTTTGAAAGTGCCTTAAGCTACTTACAAGCATTCAACAGAAACTCACATGCATTTCTCTGAAAGAGAAGCAGAATGTTCTAACACTTCAATTCACTGTGCGAAGTGAATGGAGTGTTGCTTCACTTTCTAAATGCTGTCCTTTCAGAGAAAATCACTTTCCTTTGAAAGTGCCTTAAGCTACTTACAAGCATTCACCAGAAACTCACATGCGTTTCTCTGAAAGAGAAGCAGTCTGTTCCAACACTTCAATTCACTGTGTGAAGTGAATGGAGTGTTGCTTCACTTTCTAAATGCTGTCCTTTCAGAGAAAATCACTTTCTTTGAAAGTGCCTTAAGCTACTTGCAAGCATTAGGAAGAAACTCACATGCGTTTCTCTGAAAGAGAAGCAGTCTGTTCCAACACTTCAATTCACTGTGCGAAGTGAATGGAGTGTTGCTTCACTTTCTCAATGCTGTCCTTTCAGAGAAAATCACTTTCCTTTGAAAGTGCCTTAAGCTACTTGCAAGCATTAGGAAGAATCTCACATGCGTTTCTCTGAAAGAGAAGCAGTCTGTTCCAACACTTCAATTCACTGTGCGAAGTGAATGGAGTGTTGCTTCACTTTCTAAATGCTGTCCTTTCTGAGAAAATCACTTTCCTTTGAAAGTGCCTTAAGCTACTTGCAAGCATTAGGAAGAAACTCACATGCGTTTCTCTGAAAGAGAAGCAGTCTGTTCCAACACTTCAATTCACTGTGCGAAGTGAATGGAGTGTTGCTTCACTTTCTAAATGCTGTCCTTTTGAGAAAATCACTTTCCTTTGAAAGTGCTTTAAGTTACTTGCCAGCATTAGGAAGAAACTCACATGCGTTTCTCTGAAAGAGAAGCAGTCTGTTCCAACACTTCAATTCACTGTGCGAAGTGAATGGAGTGTTGCTTCACTTTCTAAATGCTGTCCTTTCAGAAAAAATCACTTTCCTTTGAAAGTGTCTAAAGCTACTTGCAAGCATTAGGAAGAAACTCACATGCGTTTCTCTGAAAGAGAAGCAGTCTGTTCCAACACTTCAATTCACTGTGTGAAGTGAATGGAGTTTTGCCTCACTTTCTAAATGCTGTCCTTTCAGAGAAAATCACTTTCCTTTGAAAGTGCCTTAAGCTACTTACAAGCATTCAACAGAAACTCACATGCGTTTCTCTGAAAGAGAAGCAGTCTGTTCCAACACTTCAATTCAATGTGCGAAGTGAATGGAGTGTTGCTTCACTTTCTAAATGCTTTCCTTTCAGAGAAAATCACTTTCCTTTGAAAGTGCTTTAAGCTACTTACAAGCATTCAACAGAAACTCACATGCATTTCTCTGAAAGAGAAGCAATCTGTTCCAACACTTCAATTCTCTGTGCGAAGTGAATGGAGTGTTGCTTCACTTTATAAATGCTGTCCTTTCAGAGAAAATCACTTTCATTTGAAAGTGCCTTAAGCTACTTACAAGCATTCAACAGAAACTCACATGCGTTTCTCTGAAAGAGAAGCAGTCTGTTCCAACACTTCAATTCAATGTGCGAAGTGAATGGAGTGTTGCTTCACTTTCTAAATGCTGTCCTTTCAGAGAAAATCACTTTCCTTTGAAAGTGCCTTAAGCTACTTGCAAGCATTAGGAAGAAACTCACATGCGTTTCTCTGAAAGAGAAGCAGTCTGTTCCAACACTTCAATTCACTGTGCGAAGTGAATGCAGTGTTGCTTCACTTTCTAAATGCTGTCCTTTCAGAGAAAATCACTTTCCTTTGAATATGCCTTAAGCTACTTGCAAGCATTAGGAAGAAAATCCCATGCGTTTCTCTGAAAGAGAAGCAGTCTGTTCCAACACTTCAATTCACTGTGTGAAGTGAATGGAGTGTTGCCTCACTTTCTAAATGCTGTCCTTTCAGAGAAAATCACTTTCCTTTGAAAGTGCCTTAAGCTACTTACAAGCATTCAACAGAAACTCACATGCGTTTCTCTGAAAGAGAAGCAGTCTGTTCCAACACTTCAATTCAATGTGCGAAGTGAATGGAGTGTTGCTTCACTTTCTAAATGCTGTCCTTTCAGAGAAAATCACTTTCCTTTGAAAGTGCCTTAAGCTACTTGCAAGCATTAGGAAGAAACTCACATGCGTTTCTCTGAAAGAGAAGCAGTCTGTTCTAACACTTCAATTCACTGTGCGAAGTGAATGCAGTGTTGCTTCACTTTCTAAATGCTGTCCTTTCTGAGAAAATCACTTTCCTTTGAAAATGCTTTAAGCTACTTGCAAGCATTAGGAAGAAACTCCCATGCGTTTCTCTGAAAGAGATGCAGTCTGTTCCAACACTTCAATTCACTGTGTGAAGTGAATGGAGTTTTGCCTCACTTTCTAAATGCTGTCCTTTCAGAGAAAATCACTTTCCTTTGAAAGTGCCTTAAGCTACTTACAAGCATTCAACAGAAACTCACATGCATTTCTCTGAAGAGAAGCAGTCTATTTCAACACTTCAATTCACTGTTCGAAGTGAAGGGAGTGTTGCTTCACTTTCTAAATGCTGTCCTTTCAGAGAAAATCACTTTCCTTTGAAAGTGCCTTAAGCTACTTACAAGCATTCACCAGAAACTCACATGCGTTTCTCTGAAAGAGAAGCAGTCTGTTCCAACACTTCAATTCACTGTGCGAAGTGAATGGAGTGTTGCTTCACTTTCTAAATGCTGTCCTTTCAGAGAAAATCACTTTCCTTTGAAAGTGCCTTAAGCTACTTGCAAGCATTAGGAAGAAACTCACATGCGTTTCTCTGAAAGAGAAGCAGTCTGTTCCAACACTTCAATTCACTGTGCGAAGTGAATGGAGTGTTGCTTCACTTTCTAAATGCTGTCCTTTTGAGAAAATCACTTTCCTTTGAAAGTGCCTTAAGTTACTTGCCAGCATTAGGAAGAAACTCACATGCGTTTCTCTGAAAGAGAAGCAGTCTGTTCCAACACTTCAATTCACTGTGCGAAGTGAATGGAGTGTTGCTTCACTTTCTAAATGCTGTCCTTTCAGAAAAAATCACTTTCCTTTGAAAGTGCCTAAAGCTACTTGCATGCATTAGGAAGAAACTCACATGCGTTTCTCTGAAAGAGAAGCAGTCTGTTCCAACACTTCAATTCACTGTGTGAAGTGAATGGAGTTTTGCCTCACTTTCTAAATGCTGTCCTTTCAGAGAAAATCACTTTCCTTTGAAAGTGCCTTAAGCTACTTACAAGCATTCAACAGAAACTCACATGCGTTTCTCTGAAAGAGAAGCAGTCTGTTCCAACACTTCAATTCAATGTGCGAAGTGAATGGAGTGTTGCTTCACTTTCTAAATGCTTTCCTTTCAGAGAAAATCACTTTCCTTTGAAAGTGCTTTAAGCTACTTACAAGCATTCAACAGAAACTCACATGCATTTCTCTGAAAGAGAAGCAATCTGTTCCAACACTTCAATTCTCTGTGCGAAGTGAATGGAGTGTTGCTTCACTTTATAAATGCTGTCTTTCAGAGAAAATCACTTTCCTTTGAAAGTGCCTTAAGCTACTTGCAAGCATTCACAAGAAACACTAATGCGTTTCTATGAAAGAGAAGCAGTCTGTTCTAACACTTCAATTCACTGTGCGGAGTGAATGGAGTGTTGCTTCACTTTCTAAATGCTGTCCTTTCAGAGAAAATCACTTTCCTTTGAAAGTGCCTTAAGCTACTTGCAAGCATTAGGAAGAAACTCACATGCGTTTCTCTGAAAGAGAAGCAGTCTGTTCCAACACTTCAATTCACTGTGCGAAGTGAATGGAGTGTTGCCTCACTTTCTAAATGCTGTCCTTTCAGAGAAAATCACTTTCCATTGAAAGTGCCCAAAACTACTTTCAAGCATTCACAAAAAACTCACATGCGTTTCTCTGAAAGAGAAGCAGTCTGTTCCAACACTTCAATTCAGTGTGCGAAGTGAATATAGTGTTGCTTCACTTTCTAAATGCTGTCCTTTCAGAGAAAATCACTTTCCTTTGAATGTGCCTTAAGCTAATTACAACCATTCAACTGAAACTCACATGCATTTCTCTGAAAGAGAAGCAATCTGTTCCAACACTTCAATTCTCTGTGCGAAGTGAATGGACTGTTGCTTCACTTTCTAAATGCTGTCCTTTCAGAGAAAATCACTTTCCTTTGAAAGTGCCTTAAGCTACTTACAAGCATTCAACAGAAACTCACATGCATTTCTCTGAAAGAGAAGCAGGCTGTTCTAACACTTCAATTCACTGTGCGAAGTGAATGGAGTGTTGCTTCACTTTCTAAATGCTGTCCTTTCAGAGAAAATCACTTTCCTTTGAAAGTGCCTTAAGCTACTTACAAGCATTCACCAAAAACTCACATGCGTTTCTCTGAAAGAGAAGCAGTCTGTTCCAACACTTCAATTCACTGTGCGAAGTGAATGGAGTGTTGCTTCACTTTCTAAATGCTGTCCTTTCAGAGAAAATCACTTTCCTTTGAAAGTGCCTTAAGCTACTTGCAAGCATTAGGAAGAAACTCACATGCGTTTCTCTGAAAGAGAAGCAGTCTGTTCCAACACTTCAATTCACTGTGCGAAGTGAATGGAGTGTTGCTTCACTTTCTAAATCCTGTCCTTTCAGAGAAAATCACTTTCCTTTGAAAGTGCCTTAAGCTACTAGCAAGCATTAGGAAGAAACTCACATGCGTTTCTCTGAAAGAGAAGCAGTCTGTTCCAACACTTCAATTCACTGTGTGAAGTGAATGGAGTGTTGCTTCACTTTCTAAATGCTGTCCTTTCTGAGAAATTCACTTTCCTTTGAAAGTGCCTTAAGCTACTTGCAAGCATTAGGAAGAAACTCACATGCGTTTCTCTGAAAGAGAAGCAGTCTGTTCCAACACTTCCATTCACTGTGCGAAGTGAATGGAGTGTTTCTTCACTTTCTAAATGCTGTCCTTTCAGAAAAAATCACTATCCTTTGAAAGTGCCTAAAGCTACTTGCAAGCATTAGGAAGAAACTCACATGCGTTTCTCTGAAAGAGAAGCAGTCTGTTCCAACACTTCAATTCACTGTGTGAAGTGAATGGAGTGTTGCCTCACTTTCTAAATGCTGTCCTTTCAGAGAAAATCACTTTCCTTTGAAAGTGCCTTAAGCTACTTACAAGCATTCAACAGAAACTCACATTCGTTTCTCTGAAAGAGAAGCAGTCTGTTCCAACACTTCAATTCAATGTGCGAAGTGAATGGAGTGTTGCTTCACTTTCTAAATGCTGTCCTTTCAGAGAAAATCACTTTCCTTTGAAAGTGCCTTAAGCTACTTACAAGCATTCAACAGAAACTCACATGCATTTCTCTGAAAGAGAAGCAATCTGTTCCAACACTTCAATTCTCTGTGGGAAGTGAATGGAGTGTTGCTTCACTTTCTAAATGCTGTCCTTTCAGAGAAAATCACTTTCCTTTGAAAGTGCCTTAAGCTACTTGCAAGCATTCACAAGAAACACTAAAGCGTTTCTATGAAAGAGAAGCAGTCTGTTCCAACACTTCAATTCACTGTGCGAAGTGAATGGAGTGTTGCTTCACTTTCTAAATGCTGTCCTTTCAGAGAAAATCACTTTCCTTTGAAAGTGCCTTAAGCTACTTGCAAGCATTAGGAAGAAACTCACATGCGTTTCTCTGAAAGAGAAGCAGTCTGTTCCAACACTTCAATTCACTGTGCGAAGTGAATGGAGTATTGCCTCACTTTCTAAATGCTGTCCTTTCAGAGAAAATCACTTTCCTTTCAAAGTGCCTTAAGCTACTTACAAGCATTCAACAGAAACTCACATGCGTTTCTCTGAAAGAGAAGCAGTCTGTTCCAACACTTCAATTCACTGTGCGAAGTGAATGGAGTGTTGCTTCACTTTCTAAATGCTGTCCTTTCAGAGAAAATCACTTTCCTTTGAAAGTGCCTTAAGCTACTTACAAGCATTCACCAGAAACTCACATGCGTTTCTCTGAAAGAGAAGCAGTCTGTTCCAATACTTCAATTCACTCTGCGAAGTGAATGGAGTGTTGCTTCACTTTCTAAATGCTGTCCTTTAAGAGAAAATCACTTTCCTTTCAAAGTGCCTTAAGCTACTTACAAGCATTCAACAGAAACTCACATGCGTTTCTCTGAAAGAGAAGCAGTCTGTTCCAACACTTCAATTCACTGTGCGAAGTGAATGGAGTGTTGCTTCGCTTTCTAAATGCTGTGCTTTCAGAGAAAATCACTTTCCTTTGAAAGTGCCTTAAGCTACTTGCAAGCATTAGGAAGAAACTCACATGCGTTTCTCTGAAAGAGAAGCAGTCTGTTCCAACACTTCAATTCACTGTGTGAAGTGAATGGAGTGCTGCCTCACTTTCGAAATGCTGTCCTTTCAGAGAAAATCACTTTCCTTTGAAAGTGCCTTAAGCTACTTACAAGCATTCAACAGAAACTCACATGCGTTTCTCTGAAAAAGAAGCAGTCTGTTCCAACACTTCAATTCAATGTGCGAAGAGAATGGAGTGTTGCTTCACTTTCTAAATGCTGTCCTTTCAGAGAAAATCACTTTCCTTTGAAAGTGCCTTAAGCTACTTACAAGCATTCAACAGAAACTCACATGCATTTCTCTGAAAGAGAAGCAATCTCTTCCAACACTTCAATTCTCTGTGCGAAGTGAATGGAGTGTTGCTTCACTTTCTAAATGCTGTCCTTTCAGAGAAAATCACTTTCCTTTGAAAGTGCCTTAAGCTACTTGCAAGCATTCACAAGAAACACTAAAGCGTTTCTATGAAAGAGAAGCAGTCTGTTCCAACACTTCAATTCACTGTGCGAAGTGAATGGAGTGTTGCTTCACTTTCTAAATGCTGTCCTTTCAGAAAAAATCACTTTCCTTTGAAAGTGCCTAAAGCTACTTGCAAGCATTAGGAAGAAACTCACATGCGTTTCTCTGAAAGAGAAGCAGTCTGTTCCAACACTTCAATTCACTGTGTGAAGTGAATGGAGTTTTGCCTCACTTTCTAAATGCTGTCCTTTCAGAGAAAATCACTTTCCTTTGAAAGTGCCTTAAGCTACTTACAAGCATTCAACAGAAACTCACATGCGTTTCTCTGAAAGAGAAGCAGTCTGTTCCAACACTTCAATTCAATGTGCGAAGTGAATGGAGTGTTGCTTCACTTTCTAAATGCTTTCCTTTCAGAGAAAATCACTTTCCTTTGAAAGTGCTTTAAGCTACTTACAAGCATTCAACAGAAACTCACATGCATTTCTCTGAAAGAGAAGCAATCTGTTCCAACACTTCAATTCTCTGTGCGAAGTGAATGGAGTGTTGCTTCACTTTATAAATGCTGTCCTTTCAGAGAAAATCACTTTCATTTGAAAGTGCCTTAAGCTACTTACAAGCATTCAACAGAAACTCACATGCGTTTCTCTGAAAGAGAAGCAGTCTGTTCCAACACTTCAATTCAATGTGCGAAGTGAATGGAGTGTTGCTTCACTTTCTAAATGCTGTCCTTTCAGAGAAAATCACTTTCCTTTGAAAGTGCCTTAAGCTACTTGCAAGCATTAGGAAGAAACTCACATGCGTTTCTCTGAAAGAGAAGCAGTCTGTTCCAACACTTCAATTCACTGTGCGAAGTGAATGCAGTGTTGCTTCACTTTCTAAATGCTGTCCTTTCAGAGAAAATCACTTTCCTTTGAATATGCCTTAAGCTACTTGCAAGCATTAGGAAGAAAATCCCATGCGTTTCTCTGAAAGAGAAGCAGTCTGTTCCAACACTTCAATTCACTGTGTGAAGTGAATGGAGTGTTGCCTCACTTTCTAAATGCTGTCCTTTCAGAGAAAATCACTTTCCTTTGAAAGTGCCTTAAGCTACTTACAAGCATTCAACAGAAACTCACATGCGTTTCTCTGAAAGAGAAGCAGTCTGTTCCAACACTTCAATTCACTGTGCGAAGTGAATGGAGTGTTGCTTCACTTTCTAAATGCTGTCCTTTCAGAAAAAATCACTTTCCTTTGAAAGTGCCTAAAGCTACTTGCAAGCATTAGGAAGAAACTCACATGCGTTTCTCTGAAAGAGAAGCAGTCTGTTCCAACACTTCAATTCACTGTGTGAAGTGAATGGAGTTTTGCCTCACTTTCTAAATGCTGTCCTTTCAGAGAAAATCACTTTCCTTTGAAAGTGCCTTAAGCTACTTACAAGCATTCAACAGAAACTCACATGCGTTTCTCTGAAAGAGAAGCAGTCTGTTCCAACACTTCAATTCAATGTGCGAAGTGAATGGAGTGTTGCTTCACTTTCTAAATGCTTTCCTTTCAGAGAAAATCACTTTCCTTTGAAAGTGCTTTAAGCTACTTACAAGCATTCAACAGAAACTCACATGCATTTCTCTGAAAGAGAAGCAATCTGTTCCAACACTTCAATTCTCTGTGCGAAGTGAATGGAGTGTTGCTTCACTTTATAAATGCTGTCCTTTCAGAGAAAATCACTTTCATTTGAAAGTGCCTTAAGCTACTTACAAGCATTCAACAGAAACTCACATGCGTTTCTCTGAAAGAGAAGCAGTCTGTTCCAACACTTCAATTCAATGTGCGAAGTGAATGGAGTGTTGCTTCACTTTCTAAATGCTGTCCTTTCAGAGAAAATCACTTTCCTTTGAAAGTGCCTTAAGCTACTTGCAAGCATTAGGAAGAAACTCACATGCGTTTCTCTGAAAGAGAAGCAGTCTGTTCCAACACTTCAATTCACTGTGCGAAGTGAATGCAGTGTTGCTTCACTTTCTAAATGCTGTCCTTTCAGAGAAAATCACTTTCCTTTGAATATGCCTTAAGCTACTTGCAAGCATTAGGAAGAAAATCCCATGCGTTTCTCTGAAAGAGAAGCAGTCTGTTCCAACACTTCAATTCACTGTGTGAAGTGAATGGAGTGTTGCCTCACTTTCTAAATGCTGTCCTTTCAGAGAAAATCACTTTCCTTTGAAAGTGCCTTAAGCTACTTACAAGCATTCAACAGAAACTCACATGCGTTTCTCTGAAAGAGAAGCAGTCTGTTCCAACACTTCAATTCAATGTGCGAAGTGAATGGAGTGTTGCTTCACTTTCTAAATGCTGTCCTTTCAGAGAAAATCACTTTCCTTTGAAAGTGCCTTAAGCTACTTGCAAGCATTAGGAAGAAACTCACATGCGTTTCTCTGAAAGAGAAGCAGTCTGTTCTAACACTTCAATTCACTGTGCGAAGTGAATGCAGTGTTGCTTCACTTTCTAAATGCTGTCCTTTCTGAGAAAATCACTTTCCTTTGAAAATGCTTTAAGCTACTTGCAAGCATTAGGAAGAAACTCCCATGCGTTACTCTGAAAGAGATGCAGTCTGTTCCAACACTTCAATTCACTGTGTGAAGTGAATGGAGTTTTGCCTCACTTTCTAAATGCTGTCCTTTCAGAGAAAATCACTTTCCTTTGAAAGTGCCTTAAGCTACTTACAAGCATTCAACAGAAACTCACATGCATTTCTCTGAAGAGAAGCAGTCTATTTCAACACTTCAATTCACTGTTCGAAGTGAAGGGAGTGTTGCTTCACTTTCTAAATGCTGTCCTTTCAGAGAAAATCACTTTCCTTTGAAAGTGCCTTAAGCTACTTACAAGCATTCACCAGAAACTCACATGCGTTTCTCTGAAAGAGAAGCAGTCTGTTCCAACACTTCAATTCACTGTGCGAAGTGAATGGAGTGTTGCTTCACTTTCTAAATGCTGTCCTTTCAGAGAAAATCACTTTCCTTTGAAAGTGCCTTAAGCTACTTGCAAGCATTAGGAAGAAACTCACATGCGTTTCTCTGAAAGAGAAGCAGTCTGTTCCAACACTTCAATTCACTGTGCGAAGTGAATGGAGTGTTGCTTCACTTTCTAAATGCTGTCCTTTTGAGAAAATCACTTTCCTTTGAAAGTGCCTTAAGTTACTTGCCAGCATTAGGAAGAAACTCACATGCGTTTCTCTGAAAGAGAAGCAGTCTGTTCCAACACTTCAATTCACTGTGCGAAGTGAATGGAGTGTTGCTTCACTTTCTAAATGCTGTCCTTTCAGAAAAAATCACTTTCCTTTGAAAGTGCCTAAAGCTACTTGCAAGCATTAGGAAGAAACTCACATGCGTTTCTCTGAAAGAGAAGCAGTCTGTTCCAACACTTCAATTCACTGTGTGAAGTGAATGGAGTTTTGCCTCACTTTCTAAATGCTGTCCTTTCAGAGAAAATCACTTTCCTTTGAAAGTGCCTTAAGCTACTTACAAGCATTCAACAGAAACTCACATGCGTTTCTCTGAAAGAGAAGCAGTCTGTTCCAACACTTCAATTCAATGTGCGAAGTGAATGGAGTGTTGCTTCACTTTCTAAATGCTTTCCTTTCAGAGAAAATCACTTTCCTTTGAAAGTGCTTTAAGCTACTTACAAGCATTCAACAGAAACTCACATGCATTTCTCTGAAAGAGAAGCAATCTGTTCCAACACTTCAATTCTCTGTGCGAAGTGAATGGAGTGTTGCTTCACTTTATAAATGCTGTCTTTCAGAGAAAATCACTTTCCTTTGAAAGTGCCTTAAGCTACTTGCAAGCATTCACAAGAAACACTAATGCGTTTCTATGAAAGAGAAGCAGTCTGTTCTAACACTTCAATTCACTGTGCGGAGTGAATGGAGTGTTGCTTCACTTTCTAAATGCTGTCCTTTCAGAGAAAATCACTTTCCTTTGAAAGTGCCTTAAGCTACTTGCAAGCATTAGGAAGAAACTCACATGCGTTTCTCTGAAAGAGAAGCAGTCTGTTCCAACACTTCAATTCACTGTGCGAAGTGAATGGAGTGTTGCCTCACTTTCTAAATGCTGTCCTTTCAGAGAAAATCACTTTCCATTGAAAGTGCCCAAAACTACTTTCAAGCATTCACAAAAAACTCACATGCGTTTCTCTGAAAGAGAAGCAGTCTGTTCCAACACTTCAATTCAGTGTGCGAAGTGAATATAGTGTTGCTTCACTTTCTAAATGCTGTCCTTTCAGAGAAAATCACTTTCCTTTGAATGTGCCTTAAGCTAATTACAACCATTCAACTGAAACTCACATGCATTTCTCTGAAAGAGAAGCAATCTGTTCCAACACTTCAATTCTCTGTGCGAAGTGAATGGACTGTTGCTTCACTTTCTAAATGCTGTCCTTTCAGAGAAAATCACTTTCCTTTGAAAGTGCCTTAAGCTACTTACAAGCATTCAACAGAAACTCACATGCATTTCTCTGAAAGAGAAGCAGGCTGTTCTAACACTTCAATTCACTGTGCGAAGTGAATGGAGTGTTGCTTCACTTTCTAAATGCTGTCCTTTCAGAGAAAATCACTTTCCTTTGAAAGTGCCTTAAGCTACTTACAAGCATTCACCAAAAACTCACATGCATTTCTCTGAAAGAGAAGCAGTCTGTTCCAACACTTCAATTCACTGTGCGAAGTGAATGGAGTGTTGCTTCACTTTCTAAATGCTGTCCTTTCAGAGAAAATCACTTTCCTTTGAAAGTGCCTTAAGCTACTTGCAAGCATTAGGAAGAAACTCACATGCGTTTCTCTGAAAGAGAAGCAGTCTGTTCCAACACTTCAATTCACTGTGCGAAGTGAATGGAGTGTTGCTTCACTTTCTAAATCCTGTCCTTTCAGAGAAAATCACTTTCCTTTGAAAGTGCCTTAAGCTACTAGCAAGCATTAGGAAGAAACTCACATGCGTTTCTCTGAAAGAGAAGCAGTCTGTTCCAACACTTCAATTCACTGTGTGAAGTGAATGGAGTGTTGCTTCACTTTCTAAATGCTGTCCTTTCTGAGAAATTCACTTTCCTTTGAAAGTGCCTTAAGCTACTTGCAAGCATTAGGAAGAAACTCACATGCGTTTCTCTGAAAGAGAAGCAGTCTGTTCCAACACTTCCATTCACTGTGCGAAGTGAATGGAGTGTTTCTTCACTTTCTAAATGCTGTCCTTTCAGAAAAAATCACTATCCTTTGAAAGTGCCTAAAGCTACTTGCAAGCATTAGGAAGAAACTCACATGCGTTTCTCTGAAAGAGAAGCAGTCTGTTCCAACACTTCAATTCACTGTGTGAAGTGAATGGAGTGTAGCCTCACTTTCTAAATGCTGTCCTTTCAGAGAAAATCACTTTCCTTTGAAAGTGCCTTAAGCTACTTACAAGCATTCAACAGAAACTCACATTGGTTTCTGTGAAAGAGAAGCAGTCTGTTCCAACACTTCAATTCAATGTGCGAAGTGAATGGAGTGTTGCTTCACTTTCTAAATGCTGTCCTTTCAGAGAAAATCACTTTCCTTTGAAAGTGCCTTAAGCTACTTACAAGCATTCAACAGAAACTCACATGCATTTCTCTGAAAGAGAAGCAATCTGTTCCAACACTTCAATTCTCTGTGGGAAGTGAATGGAGTGTTGCTTCACTTTCTAAATGCTGTCCTTTCAGAGAAAATCACTTTCCTTTGAAAGTGCCTTAAGCTACTTGCAAGCATTCACAAGAAACACTAAAGCGTTTCTATGAAAGAGAAGCAGTCTGTTCCAACACTTCAATTCACTGTGCGAAGTGAATGGAGTGTTGCTTCACTTTCTAAATGCTGTCCTTTCAGAGAAAATCACTTTCCTTTGAAAGTGCCTTAAGCTACTTGCAAGCATTAGGAAGAAACTCACATGCGTTTCTCTGAAAGAGAAGCAGTCTGTTCCAACACTTCAATTCACTGTGCGAAGTGAATGGAGTATTGCCTCACTTTCTAAATGCTGTCCTTTCAGAGAAAATCACTTTCCTTTCAAAGTGCCTTAAGCTACTTACAAGCATTCAACAGAAACTCACATGCGTTTCTCTGAAAGAGAAGCAGTCTGTTCCAACACTTCAATTCACTGTGCGAAGTGAATGGAGTGTTGCTTCACTTTCTAAATGCTGTCCTTTCAGAGAAAATCACTTTCCTTTGAAAGTGCCTTAAGCTACTTACAAGCATTCAACAGAAACTCACATGCGTTTCTCTGAAAAAGAAGCAGTCTGTTCCAACACTTCAATTCAATGTGCGAAGAGAATGGAGTGTTGCTTCACTTTCTAAATGCTGTCCTTTCAGAGAAAATCACTTTCCTTTGAAAGTGCCTTAAGCTACTTACAAGCATTCAACAGAAACTCACATGCATTTCTCTGAAAGAGAAGCAATCTCTTCCAACACTTCAATTCTCTGTGCGAAGTGAATGGAGTGTTGCTTCACTTTCTAAATGCTGTCCTTTCAGAGAAAATCATTTTCCTTTGAAAGTGCCTTAAGCTACTTGCAAGCATTCACAAGAAACACTAAAGCGTTTCTATGAAAGAGAAGCAGTCTGTTCCAACACTTCAATTCACTGTGCGAAGTGAATGGAGTGTTGCTTCACTTTCTAAATGCTGTCCTTTCAGAGAAAATCACTTTCCTTTGAAAGTGCCTTAAGCTACTTACAAGCATTCACCAGAAACTCACATGCGTTTCTCTGAAAGAGAAGCAGTCTGTTCCAATACTTCAATTCACTCTGCGAAGTGAATGGAGTGTTGCTTCACTTTCTAAATGCTGTCCTTTAAGAGAAAATCACTTTCCTTTCAAAGTGCCTTAAGCTACTTACAAGCATTCAACAGAAACTCACATGCGTTTCTCTGAAAGAGAAGCAGTCTGTTCCAACACTTCAATTCAATGTGCGAAGTGAATGGAGTGTTGCTTCACTTTCTAAATGCTGTCCTTTCAGAGAAAATCACTTTCCTTTGAAAGTGCCTTAAGCTACTTGCAAGCATTAGGAAGAAACTCACATGCGTTTCTCTGAAAGAGAAACAGTCTGTTCCAACACTTCAATTCACTGTGCGAAGTGAATGGAGTGTTGCTTCGCTTTCTAAATGCTGTGCTTTCAGAGAAAATCACTTTCCTTTGAAAGTGCCTTAAGCTACTTGCAAGCATTAGGAAGAAACTCACATGCGTTTCTCTGAAAGAGAAGCAGTCTGTTCCAACACTTCAATTCACTGTGTGAAGTGAATGGAGTGCTGCCTCACTTTCGAAATGCTGTCCTTTCAGAGAAAATCACTTTCCTTTGAAAGTGCCTTAAGCTACTTACAAGCATTCAACAGAAACTCACATGCGTTTCTCTGAAAAAGAAGAAGTCTGTTCCAACACTTCAATTCAATGTGCGAAGAGAATGGAGTGTTGCTTCACTTTCTAAATGCTGTCCTTTCAGAGAAAATCACTTTCCTTTGAAAGTGCCTTAAGCTACTTACAAGCATTCAACAGAAACTCACATGCATTTCTCTGAAAGAGAAGCAATCTCTTCCAACACTTCAATTCTCTGTGCGAAGTGAATGGAGTGTTGCTTCACTTTCTAAATGCTGTCCTTTCAGAGAAAATCACTTTCCTTTGAAAGTGCCTTAAGCTACTTGCAAGCATTCACAAGAAACACTAAAGCGTTTCTATGAAAGAGAAGCAGTCTGTTCCAACACTTCAATTCACTGTGCGAAGTGAATGGAGTGTTGCTTCACTTTCAAAATGCTGTCCTTTCAGAGAAAATCACTTTCCTTTGAAAGTGCCTTAAGCTACTTGCAAGCATTAGGAAGAAACTCACATGCGTTTCTCTGAAAGAGAAGCAGTCTGTTCCAACACTTCAATTCACTGTGCGAAGTGAATGGAGTGTTGCCTCACTTTCTAAATGCTGTCCTTTCAGAGAAAATCACTTTCCTTTCAAAGTGCCTTAAGCTACTTACAAGCATTCAACAGAAACTCACATGCGTTTCTCTGAAAGAGCAGCAGTCTGTTCCAACACTTCAATTCACTGTGCGAAGTGAATGGAGTGTTGCTTCACTTTCTAAATGCTGTCCTTTCAGAGAAAATCACTTTCCTTTGAAAGTGCCTTAAGCTACTTAAAAGCATTCACCAGAAACTCACATGCATTTCTCTGAAAGAGAAGCAGTCTGTTCCAACACTTCAATACACTGTGCGAAGTGAATGGAGTGTTGCTTCACTTTCTAAATGCTGTCCTTTCAGAGAAAATCACTTTCCTTTGAAAGTGCCTTAAGCTACTTAAAAGCATTCACCAGAAACTCACATGCGTTTCTCTGAAAGAGAAGCAGTCTGTTCCAACACTTCAATTCACTGTGCGAAGTGAATGGAGTGTTGCTTCACTTTCTAAATTATGTCCTTTCAGAGAAAATCACTTTCCTTTGAAAGTGCCTTAAGCAACTTGCAAGCATTCACAAGAAACACTAATGCGTTTCTATGAAAGAGAAGCACTCTGTTCCAACACTTCAATTCACTGCACGAAGGGAATGGAGTGTTGCTTCACTTTCTAAATGCTGTCCTTTCAGAGAAAATCACTTTCCTTTGAAAGTGCCTTAAGCTACTTACAAGCATTCAACAGAAACTCACATGCGTTTCTCTGACAGAGAAGCAGTCTGTTCCAACACTTCAATTCACTGTGCGAAGTGAATGGAGTGTTGCTTCACTTTCTAAATTCTGTCCTTTAAGAGAAAATCACTTTCCTTTGAAAGTGCCTTAAGCAACTTGCAAGAATTCACAACAAACTCACATGCGTTTCTCTGAAAGAGAAGCAGTCTGTTCCAACACTTCAATTCACTTTGCGAAGTGAATGGAGTGTTGCTTCACTTTCTAAATGCTGTCCTTTCAGAGAAAATCACATTCTTTGAAAGTGCCTTAAGCTACTTACAAGCATTCACCAGAAACTCTCATGCGTTTCTCTGAAAGAGAAGCAGTCTGTAACAATACTTCAATTCACTCTGCGAAGTGAATGGAGTGTTGCTTCACTTTCTAAATGCTGTCCTTTCAGAGAAAATCACTTTGCTTTCAAAGTGCCTTAAGCTACTTACAAGCATTCAACAGAAACTCACATGCGTTTCTCTGAAAGAGAAGCACTCTGTTCCAACACTTCAATTCAATGTGCGAAGTGAATGGAGTGTTGCTTCACTTTCTAAATGCTGTCCTTTCAGAGAAAATCACTTTCCTTTGAAAGTGCCTTAAGCTACTTGCAAGCATTAGGAAGAAACTCACATGCGTTTCTCTGAAAGAGAAGCAGTCTGTTCCAACACTTCAATTCACTGTGCAAAGGGAATGGAGTGTTGCTTCACTTTCTAAATGCTGTCCTTTCAGAGAAAATCACTTTCCTTTGAAAGTGCCTTAAGCTACTTGCAAGCATTAGGAAGAAACTCACATGCATTTCTCTGAAAGAGAAGCAGTCTGTTCCAACACTTCAATTCACTGTGTGAAGTGAATGGAGTGTTGCCTCACTTTCTAAATTCTGTCCTCTCAGAGAAAATCACTTTCCTTTGAAAGTGCCTTAAGCTACTTACAAGCATTCAACAGAAACTCACATGCGTTTCTCTGAAAGTGAAGCAGTCTGTTCCAACACTTCAATTCACTGTGCGAAGTGAATGGAGTGTTGCTTCACTTTCTAAATGCTGTCCTTTCAGAGAAAATCACTTTCCTTTGAAAGTGCCTTAAGCTACTTAAAAGCATTCAACAGAAACTCACATGCATTTCTCTGAAAGAGAAGCAGTCTGTTCCAACACTTCAATTCACTGTGCGAAGTGAATGGAGTGTTGCTTCACTTTCTAAATTATGTCCTTTCAGAGGAAATCACTTTCCTTTGAAAGTGCCTTAAGCAACTTGCAAGCATTCACAAGAAACACTAATGCGTTTCTATGAAAGAGAAGCACTCTGTTCCAACACTTCAATTCACTGCACGAAGGGAATGGAGTGTTGCTTCACTTTCTAAATGCTGTCCTTTCAGAGAAAATCACTTTCCTTTGAAAGTGCCTTAAGCTACTTACAAGCATTCAACAGAAACTCACATGCGTTTCTCTGAAAGTGAAGCAGTCTGTTCCAACACTTCAATTCACTGTGCGAAGTGAATGGAGTGTTGCTTCAGTTTCTAAATGCTGTCCTTTCAGAGAAAATCACTTTCCTTTGAAAGTGCCTTAAGCAACTTGCAAGAATTCACAACAAACTCACATGCGTTTCTCTGAAAGAGAAGCAGTCTGTTCCAACACTTCAATTCACTGTGCGAAGTGAATGGAGTGTTGCTTCACTTTCTAAATTATGTCCTTTCAGAGAAAATCACTTTCCTTTGAAAGTGCCTTAAGCAACTTGCAAGCATTCACAAGAAACACTAATGTGTTTCTATGAAAGAGAAGCACTCTGTTCCAACACTTCAATTCACTGCACGAAGTGAATGGAGTGTTGCTTCACTTTCTAAATGCTGTCCTTTCAGAGAAAATCACTTTCATTTGAAAGTGCCTTAAGCTACTTACAAGCATTCAACAGAAACTCACATGCGTTTCTCTGAAAGAGAAGCAGTCTGTTCCAACACTTCAATTCACTGTTCGAAGTGAATGGAGTGTTGCTTCACTTTCTAAATGCTGTCCTTTCAGAGAAAATCACTTTCCTTTGAAAGTGCCTTAAGCTACTTACAAGCATTCACCAGAAACTCACATGCGTTTCTCTGAAAGAGAAGCAGTCTGTTCCAATACTTCAATTCACTCTGCGAAGTGAATGGAGTGTTGCTTCACTTTCTAAATGCTGTCCTTTCAGAGAAAATCACTTTCCTTTCAAAGTGCCTTAAGCTACTTACAAGCATTCAACAGAAACTCACATGCGTTTCTCTGAAAGAGAAGCAGTCTGTTCCAACACTTCAATTCAATGTGCGAAGTGAATGGAGTGTTGCTTCACTTTCTAAATGCTGTCCTTTCAGAGAAAATCACTTTCCTTTGAAAGTGCCTTAAGCTACTTGCAAGCATTAGGAAGAAACTCACATGCGTTTCTCTGAAAGAGAAACAGTCTGTTCCAACACTTCAATTCACTGTGCGAAGTGAATGGAGTGTTGCTTCGCTTTCTAAATGCTGTGCTTTCAGAGAAAATCACTTTTCTTTGAAAGTGCCTTAAGCTACTTGCAAGCATTAGGAAGAAACTCACATGCGTTTCTCTGAAAGAGAAGCAGTCTGTTCCAACACTTCAATTCACTGTGTGAAGTGAATGGAGTGCTGCCTCACTTTCGAAATGCTGTCCTTTCAGAGAAAATCACTTTCCTTTGAAAGTGCCTTAAGCTACTTACAAGCATTCAACAGAAACTCACATGCGTTTCTCTGAAAGAGAAGCAGTCTGTTCCAACACTTCAATTCAATGTGCGAAGAGAATGGAGTGTTGCTTCACTTTCTAAATTCTGTCCTTTCAGAGAAAATCACTTTCCTTTGAAAGTGCCTTAAGCTACCTACAAGCATTCAACAGAAACTCACATGCATTTCTCTGAAAGAGAAGCAGTCTGTTCCAACACTTCAATTCTCTGTGCGAAGTGAATGGAGTGTTGCTTCACTTTCTAAATGCTGTCCTTTCAGAGAAAATCACTTTCCTTTGAAAGTGCCTTAAGCTACTTGCAAGCATTCACAAGAAACACTAAAGCGTTTCTATGTAAGAGAAGCAGTCTGTTCCAACACTTCAATTCACTGTGCGAAGTGAATGGAGTGTTGCTTCACTTTCAAAATGCTGTCCTTTCAGAGAAAATCACTTTCATTTGAAAGTGCCTTAAGCTACTTGCAAGCATTAGGAAGAAACTCACATGCGTTTCTCTGAAAGAGAAGCAGTCTGTTCCAACACTTCAATTCACTGTGCGAAGTGAATGGAGTGTTGCCTCACTTTCTAAATGCTGTCCTTTCAGAGAAAATCACTTTCCTTTCAAAGTGCCTTAAGCTACTTACAAGCATTCAACAGAAACTCACATGCGTTTCTCTGAAAGAGCAGCAGTCTGTTCCAACACTTCAATTCACTGTGCGAAGTGAATGGAGTGTTGCTTCACTTTCTAAATGCTGTCCTTTCAGAGAAAATCACTTTCCTTTGAAAGTGCCTTAAGCTACTTAAAAGCATTCACCAGAAACTCACATGCATTTCTCTGAAAGAGAAGCAGTCTGTTCCAACACTTCAATACACTGTGCGAAGTGAATGGAGTGTTGCTTCACTTTCTAAATGCTGTCCTTTCAGAGAAAATCACTTTCCTTTGAAAGTGCCTTAAGCTACTTAAAAGCATTCACCAGAAACTCACATGCGTTTCTCTGAAAGAGAAGCAGTCTGTTCCAACACTTCAATTCACTGTGCGAAGTGAATGGAGTGTTGCTTCACTTTCTAAATTATGTCCTTTCAGAGAAAATCACTTTCCTTTGAAAGTGCCTTAAGCAACTTGCAAGCATTCACAAGAAACACTAATGCGTTTCTATGAAAGAGAAGCACTCTGTTCCAACACTTCAATTCACTGCACGAAGGGAATGGAGTGTTGCTTCACTTTCTAAATGCTGTCCTTTCAGAGAAAATCACTTTCCTTTGAAAGTGCCTTAAGCTACTTACAAGCATTCAACAGAAACTCACATGCGTTTCTCTGACAGAGAAGCAGTCTGTTCCAACACTTCAATTCACTGTGCGAAGTGAATGGAGTGTTGCTTCACTTTCTAAATTCTGTCCTTTAAGAGAAAATCACTTTCCTTTGAAAGTGCCTTAAGCAACTTGCAAGAATTCACAACAAACTCACATGCGTTTCTCTGAAAGAGAAGCAGTCTGTTCCAACACTTCAATTCACTTTGCGAAGTGAATGGAGTGTTGCTTCACTTTCTAAATGCTGTCCTTTCAGAGAAAATCACTTTCTTTGAAAGTGCCTTAAGCTACTTACAAGCATTCACCAGAAACTCTCATGCGTTTCTCTGAAAGAGAAGCAGTCTGTAACAATACTTCAATTCACTCTGCGAAGTGAATGGAGTGTTGCTTCACTTTCTAAATGCTGTCCTTTCAGAGAAAATCACTTTGCTTTCAAAGTGCCTTAAGCTACTTACAAGCATTCAACAGAAACTCACATGCGTTTCTCTGAAAGAGAAGCACTCTGTTCCAACACTTCAATTCAATGTGCGAAGTGAATGGAGTGTTGCTTCACTTTCTAAATGCTGTCCTTTCAGAGAAAATCACTTTCCTTTCAAAGTGCCTTAAGCTACTTGCAAGCATTAGGAAGAAACTCACATGCGTTTCTCTGAAAGAGAAGCAGTCTGTTCCAACACTTCAATTCACTGTGCAAAGGGAATGGAGTGTTGCTTCACTTTCTAAATGCTGTCCTTTCAGAGAAAATCACTTTCCTTTGAAAGTGCCTTAAGCTACTTGCAAGCATTAGGAAGAAACTCACATGCATTTCTCTGAAAGAGAAGCAGTCTGTTCCAACACTTCAATTCACTGTGTGAAGTGAATGGAGTGTTGCCTCACTTTCTAAATTCTGTCCTCTCAGAGAAAATCACTTTCCTTTGAAAGTGCCTTAAGCTACTTACAAGCATTCAACAGAAACTCACATGCGTTTCTCTGAAAGTGAAGCAGTCTGTTCCAACACTTCAATTCACTGTGCGAAGTGAATGGAGTGTTGCTTCACTTTCTAAATGCTGTCCTTTCAGAGAAAATCACTTTCCTTTGAAAGTGCCTTAAGCTACTTAAAAGCATTCAACAGAAACTCACATGGATTTCTCTGAAAGAGAAGCAGTCTGTTCCAACACTTCAATTCACTGTGCGAAGTGAATGGAGTGTTGCTTCACTTTCTAAATTATGTCCTTTCAGAGGAAATCACTTTCCTTTGAAAGTGCCTTAAGCAACTTGCAAGCATTCACAAGAAACACTAATGCGTTTCTATGAAAGAGAAGCACTCTGTTCCAACACTTCAATTCACTGCACGAAGGGAATGGAGTGTTGCTTCACTTTCTAAATGCTGTCCTTTCAGAGAAAATCACTTTCCTTTGAAAGTGCCTTAAGCTACTTACAAGCATTCAACAGAAACTCACATGCGTTTCTCTGAAAGTGAAGCAGTCTGTTCCAACACTTCAATTCACTGTGCGAAGTGAATGGAGTGTTGCTTCAGTTTCTAAATGCTGTCCTTTCAGAGAAAATCACTTTCCTTTGAAAGTGCCTTAAGCAACTTGCAAGAATTCACAACAAACTCACATGCGTTTCTCTGAAAGAGAAGCAGTCTGTTCCAACACTTCAATTCACTGTGCGAAGTGAATGGAGTGTTGCTTCACTTTCTAAATTATGTCCTTTCAGAGAAAATCACTTTCCTTTGAAAGTGCCTTAAGCAACTTGCAAGCATTCACAAGAAACACTAATGCGTTTCTATGAAAGAGAAGCACTCTGTTCCAACACTTCAATTCACTGCACGAAGTGAATGGAGTGTTGCTTCACTTTCTAAATGCTGTCCTTTCAGAGAAAATCACTTTCATTTGAAAGTGCCTTAAGCTACTTGAAAGCATTCAACAGAAACTCACATGCGTTTCTCTGAAAGAGAAGCAGTCTGTTCCAACACTTCAATTCACTGTGCGAAGTGAATGGAGTGTTGCTTCACTTTCTAAATGCTGTCCTTTCAGAGAAAATCACTTTCCTTTGAAAGTGCCTTAAGCTACTTACAAGCATTCACCAGAAACTCACATGCGTTTCTCTGAAAGAGAAGCAGTCTGTTCCAATACTTCAATTCACTCTGCGAAGTGAATGGAGTGTTGCTTCACTTTCTAAATGCTGTCCTTTCAGAGAAAATCACTTTCCTTTCAAAGTGCCTTAAGCTACTTACAAGCATTCAACAGAAACTCACATGCGTTTCTCTGAAAGAGAAGCAGTCTGTTCCAACACTTCAATTCAATGTGCGAAGTGAATGGAGTGTTGCTTCACTTTCTAAATGCTGTCCTTTCAGAGAAAATCACTTTCCTTTGAAAGTGCCTTAAGCTACTTGCAAGCATTAGGAAGAAACTCACATGCGTTTCTCTGAAAGAGAAACAGTCTGTTCCAACACTTCAATTCACTGTGCGAAGTGAATGGAGTGTTGCTTCGCTTTCTAAATGCTGTGCTTTCAGAGAAAATCACTTTCCTTTGAAAGTGCCTTAAGCTACTTGCAAGCATTAGGAAGAAACTCACATGCGTTTCTCTGAAAGAGAAGCAGTCTGTTCCAACACTTCAATTCACTGTGTGAAGTGAATGGAGTGCTGCCTCACTTTCAAAATGCTGTCCTTTCAGAGAAAATCACTTTCCTTTGAAAGTGCCTTAAGCTACTTACAAGCATTCAACAGAAACTCACATGCGTTTCTCTGAAAGAGAAGCAGTCTGTTCCAACACTTCAATTCAATGTGCGAAGAGAATGGAGTGTTGCTTCACTTTCTAAATTCTGTCCTTTCAGAGAAAATCACTTTCCTTTGAAAGTGCCTTAAGCTACTTACAAGCATTCAACAGAAACTCACATGCATTTCTCTGAAAGAGAAGCAATCTGTTCCAACACTTCAATTCTCTGTGCGAAGTGAATGGAGTGTTGCTTCACTTTCTAAATGCTGTCCTTTCAGAGAAAATCACTTTCCTTTGAAAGTGCCTTAAGCTACTTACAAGCATTCAACAGAAACTCACATGCGTTTCTCTGAAAGAGAAGCAGTCTGTTCCAACACTTCAATTCAATGTGCGAAGTGAATGGAGTGTTGCTTCACTTTCTAAATGCTGTCCTTTCAGAGAAAATCACTTTCCTTTGAAAGTGCCTTAAGCTACTTGCAAGCATTAGGAAGAAACTCACATGCGTTTCTCTGAAAGAGAAACAGTCTGTTCCAACACTTCAATTCACTGTGCGAAGTGAATGGAGTGTTGCTTCGCTTTCTAAATGCTGTGCTTTCAGAGAAAATCACTTTCCTTTGAAAGTGCCTTAAGCTACTTGCAAGCATTAGGAAGAAACTCACATGCGTTTCTCTGAAAGAGAAGCAGTCTGTTCCAACACTTCAATTCACTGTGTGAAGTGAATGGAGTGCTGCCTCACTTTCGAAATGCTGTCCTTTCAGAGAAAATCACTTTCCTTTGAAAGTGCCTTAAGCTACTTACAAGCATTCAACAGAAACTCACATGCGTTTCTCTGAAAGAGAAGCAGTCTGTTCCAACACTTCAATTCAATGTGCGAAGAGAATGGAGTGTTGCTTCACTTTCTAAATTCTGTCCTTTCAGAGAAAATCACTTTCCTTTGAAAGTGCCTTAAGCTACTTACAAGCATTCAACAGAAACTCACATGCATTTCTCTGAAAGAGAAGCAATCTGTTCCAACACTTCAATTCTCTGTGCGAAGTGAATGGAGTGTTGCTTCACTTTCTAAATGCTGTCCTTTCAGAGAAAATCACTTTCCTTTGAAAGTGCCTTAAGCTACTTAAAAGCATTCACCAGAAACTCACATGCATTTCTCTGAAAGAGAAGCAGTCTGTTCCAACACTTCAATACACTGTGCGAAGTGAATGGAGTGTTGCTTCACTTTCTAAATGCTGTCCTTTCAGAGAAAATCACTTTCCTTTGAAAGTGCCTTAAGCTACTTAAAAGCATTCACCAGAAACTCACATGCGTTTCTCTGAAAGAGAAGCAGTCTGTTCCAACACTTCAATTCACTGTGCGAAGTGAATGGAGTGTTGCTTCACTTTCTAAATTATGTCCTTTCAGAGAAAATCACTTTCCTTTGAAAGTGCCTTAAGCAACTTGCAAGCATTCACAAGAAACACTAATGCGTTTCTATGAAAGAGAAGCACTCTGTTCCAACACTTCAATTCACTGCACGAAGGGAATGGAGTGTTGCTTCACTTTCTAAATGCTGTCCTTTCAGAGAAAATCACTTTCCTTTGAAAGTGCCTTAAGCTACTTACAAGCATTCAACAGAAACTCACATGCGTTTCTCTGACAGAGAAGCAGTCTGTTCCAACACTTCAATTCACTGTGCGAAGTGAATGGAGTGTTGCTTCACTTTCTAAATTCTGTCCTTTAAGAGAAAATCACTTTCCTTTGAAAGTGCCTTAAGCAACTTGCAAGAATTCACAACAAACTCACATGCGTTTCTCTGAAAGAGAAGCAGTCTGTTCCAACACTTCAATTCACTTTGCGAAGTGAATGGAGTGTTGCTTCACTTTCTAAATGCTGTCCTTTCAGAGAAAATCACTTTCTTTGAAAGTGCCTTAAGCTACTTACAAGCATTCACCAGAAACTCTCATGCGTTTCTCTGAAAGAGAAGCAGTCTGTAACAATACTTCAATTCACTCTGCGAAGTGAATGGAGTGTTGCTTCACTTTCTAAATGCTGTCCTTTCAGAGAAAATCACTTTGCTTTCAAAGTGCCTTAAGCTACTTACAAGCATTCAACAGAAACTCACATGCGTTTCTCTGAAAGAGAAGCACTCTGTTCCAACACTTCAATTCAATGTGCGAAGTGAATGGAGTGTTGCTTCACTTTCTAAATGCTGTCCTTTCAGAGAAAATCACTTTCCTTTGAAAGTGCCTTAAGCTACTTGCAAGCATTAGGAAGAAACTCACATGCGTTTCTCTGAAAGAGAAGCACTCTGTTCCAACACTTCAATTCACTGTGCAAAGGGAATGGAGTGTTGCTTCACTTTCTAAATGCTGTCCTTTCAGAGAAAATCACTTTCCTTTGAAAGTGCCTTAAGCTACTTGCAAGCATTAGGAAGAAACTCACATGCATTTCTCTGAAAGAGAAGCAGTCTGTTCCAACACTTCAATTCACTGTGTGAAGTGAATGGAGTGTTGCCTCACTTTCTAAATTCTGTCCTCTCAGAGAAAATCACTTTCCTTTGAAAGTGCCTTAAGCTACTTACAAGCATTCAACAGAAACTCACATGCGTTTCTCTGAAAGTGAAGCAGTCTGTTCCAACACTTCAATTCACTGTGCGAAGTGAATGGAGTGTTGCTTCACTTTCTAAATGCTGTCCTTTCAGAGAAAATCACTTTCCTTTGAAAGTGCCTTAAGCTACTTAAAAGCATTCAACAGAAACTCACATGCATTTCTCTGAAAGAGAAGCAGTCTGTTCCAACACTTCAATTCACTGTGCGAAGTGAATGGAGTGTTGCTTCACTTTCTAAATTATGTCCTTTCAGAGGAAATCACTTTCCTTTGAAAGTGCCTTAAGCAACTTGCAAGCATTCACAAGAAACACTAATGCGTTTCTATGAAAGAGAAGCACTCTGTTCCAACACTTCAATTCACTGCACGAAGGGAATGGAGTGTTGCTTCACTTTCTAAATGCTGTCCTTTCAGAGAAAATCACTTTCCTTTGAAAGTGCCTTAAGCTACTTACAAGCATTCAACAGAAACTCACATGCGTTTCTCTGAAAGTGAAGCAGTCTGTTCCAACACTTCAATTCACTGTGCGAAGTGAATGGAGTGTTGCTTCAGTTTCTAAATGCTGTCCTTTCAGAGAAAATCACTTTCCTTTGAAAGTGCCTTAAGCAACTTGCAAGAATTCACAACAAACTCACATGCGTTTCTCTGAAAGAGAAGCAGTCTGTTCCAACACTTCAATTCACTGTGCGAAGTGAATGGAGTGTTGCTTCACTTTCTAAATTATGTCCTTTCAGAGAAAATCACTTTCCTTTGAAAGTGCCTTAAGCAACTTGCAAGCATTCACAAGAAACACTAATGCGTTTCTATGAAAGAGAAGCACTCTGTTCCAACACTTCAATTCACTGCACGAAGTGAATGGAGTGTTGCTTCACTTTCTAAATGCTGTCCTTTCAGAGAAAATCACTTTCATTTGAAAGTGCCTTAAGCTACTTACAAGCATTCAACAGAAACTCACATGCGTTTCTCTGAAAGAGAAGCAGTCTGTTCCAACACTTCAATTCACTGTGCGAAGTGAATGGAGTGTTGCTTCACTTTCTAAATGCTGTCCTTTCAGAGAAAATCACTTTCCTTTGAAAGTGCCTTAAGCTACTTACAAGCATTCACCAGAAACTCACATGCGTTTCTCTGAAAGAGAAGCAGTCTGTTCCAATACTTCAATTCACTCTGCGAAGTGAATGGAGTGTTGCTTCACTTTCTAAATGCTGTCCTTTCAGAGAAAATCACTTTCCTTTCAAAGTGCCTTAAGCTACTTACAAGCATTCAACAGAAACTCACATGCGTTTCTCTGAAAGAGAAGCAGTCTGTTCCAACACTTCAATTCAATGTGCGAAGTGAATGGAGTGTTGCTTCACTTTCTAAATGCTGTCCTTTCAGAGAAAATCACTTTCCTTTGAAAGTGCCTTAAGCTACTTGCAAGCATTAGGAAGAAACTCACATGCGTTTCTCTGAAAGAGAAACAGTCTGTTCCAACACTTCAATTCACTGTGCGAAGTGAATGGAGTGTTGCTTCGCTTTCTAAATGCTGTGCTTTCAGAGAAAATCACTTTCCTTTGAAAGTGCCTTAAGCTACTTGCAAGCATTAGGAAGAAACTCACATGCGTTTCTCTGAAAGAGAAGCAGTCTGTTCCAACACTTCAATTCACTGTGTGAAGTGAATGGAGTGCTGCCTCACTTTCGAAATGCTGTCCTTTCAGAGAAAATCACTTTCCTTTGAAAGTGCCTTAAGCTACTTACAAGCATTCAACAGAAACTCACATGCGTTTCTCTGAAAGAGAAGCAGTCTGTTCCAACACTTCAATTCAATGTGCGAAGAGAATGGAGTATTGCTTCACTTTCTAAATTCTGTCCTTTCAGAGAAAATCACTTTCCTTTGAAAGTGCCTTAAGCTACTTACAAGCATTCAACAGAAACTCACATGCATTTCTCTGAAAGAGAAGCAATCTGTTCCAACACTTCAATTCTCTGTGCGAAGTGAATGGAGTGTTGCTTCACTTTCTAAATGCTGTCCTTTCAGAGAAAATCACTTTCCTTTGAAAGTGCCTTAAGCTACTTGCAAGCATTCACAAGAAACACTAAAGCGTTTCTATGTAAGAGAAGCAGTCTGTTCCAACACTTCAATTCACTGTGCGAAGTGAATGGAGTGTTGCTTCACTTTCAAAATGCTTTCCTTTCAGAGAAAATCACTTTCATTTGAAAGTGCCTTAAGCTACTTGCAAGCATTAGGAAGAAACTCACATGCGTTTCTCTGAAAGAGAAGCAGTCTGTTCCAACACTTCAATTCACTGTGCGAAGTGAATGGAGTGTTGCCTCACTTTCTAAATGCTGTCCTTTCAGAGAAAATCACTTTCCTTTCAAAGTGCCTTAAGCTACTTACAAGCATTCAACAGAAACTCACATGCGTTTCTCTGAAAGAGCAGCAGTCTGTTCCAACACTTCAATTCACTGTGCGAAGTGAATGGAGTGTTGCTTCACTTTCTAAATGCTGTCCTTTCAGAGAAAATCACTTTCCTTTGAAAGTGCCTTAAGCTACTTAAAAGCATTCACCAGAAACTCACATGCATTTCTCTGAAAGAGAAGCAGTCTGTTCCAACACTTCAATTCACTGTGCGAAGTGAATGGAGTGTTGCTTCACTTTCTAAATGCTGTCCTTTCAGAGAAAATCACTTTCCTTTGAAAGTGCCTTAAGCTACTTAAAAGCATTCACCAGAAACTCACATGCGTTTCTCTGAAAGAGAAGCAGTCTGTTCCAACACTTCAATTCACTGTGCGAAGTGAATGGAGTGTTGCTTCACTTTCTATATTATGTCCTTTCAGAGAAAATCACTTTCCTTTGAAAGTGCCTTAAGCAACTTGCAAGCATTCACAAGAAACACTAATGCGTTTCTATGAAAGAGAAGCACTCTGTTCCAACACTTCAATTCACTGCACGAAGGGAATGGAGTGTTGCTTCACTTTCTAAATGCTGTCCTTTCAGAGAAAATCACTTTCCTTTGAAAGTGCCTTAAGCTACTTACAAGCATTCAACAGAAACTCACATGCGTTTCTCTGACAGAGAAGCAGTCTGTTCCAACACTTCAATTCACTGTGCGAAGTGAATGGAGTGTTGCTTCACTTTCTAAATTCTGTCCTTTAAGAGAAAATCATTTTCCTTTGAAAGGGCCTTAAACTACTTTCAAGCATTCACAAAAAACTAACATGCGTTTCTCTTAAAGAGAAGCAGTCTGTTCCAATACTTCAATTCACTGTGCGAAGTGAATGGAGTGTTGCTTCAGTTTCTAAATGCTGTCCTTTCAGAGAAAATCACTTTCCTTTGAAAGTGCCTTAAGCAACTTGCAAGAATTCACAACAAACTCACATGCGTTTCTCTGAAAGAGAAGCAGTCTGTTCCAACACTTCAATTCACTGTGCGAAGTGAATGGAGTGTTGCTTCACTTTCTAAATGCTGTCCTTTCAGAGAAAATCACTTTCTTTGAAAGTGCCTTAAGCTACTTACAAGCATTCACCAGAAACTCACATGCGTTTCTCTGAAAGAGAAGCAGTCTGTTCCAACACTTCAATTCACTGTGCGAAGTGAATGGAGTGTTGCTTCACTTTCTAAATTATGTCCTTTCAGAGAAAATCACTTTCCTTTGAAAGTGCCTTAAGCAACTTGCAAGCATTCACAAGAAACACTAATGCGTTTCTATGAAAGAGAAGCACTCTGTTCCAACACTTCAATTCACTGCACGAAGTGAATGGAGTGTTGCTTCACTTTCTAAATGCTGTCCTTTCAGAGAAAATCACTTTCCTTTGAAAGTGCCTTAAGCTACTTGCAAGCATTAGGAAGAAACACACATGCGTTTCTCTGAAAGAGAAGCAGTCTGTTCCAACACTTCAATTCACTGTGCGAAGTGAATGGAGTGTTGCTTCGCTTTCTAAATGCTGTCCTTTCAGAGAAAATCACTTTCCTTTGAAAGTGCCTTAAGCTACTTGCAAGCATTAGGAAGAAACACACATGCGTTTCTCTGAAAGAGAAGCAGTCTGTTCCAACACTTCAATTCACTGTGTGAAGTGAATGGAGTGTTGCCTCACTTTCTAAATGCTGTCCTTTCAGAGAAAATCACTTTCCTTTGAAAGTGCCTTAAGCTACTTTCAAGCATTCAACAGAAACTCACATGCATTTCTCTGAAAGAGAAGCAGTCTGTTCCAACACTTCAATTCACTGTTCGAAGTGATGGGAGTGTTGCTTCACCTTCTAAATGCTGTCCTTTCAGAGAAAATCACTTTCCTTTGAAAGTGCCTTAAGCTACTTACAAGCATTCACCAGAAACTCACATGCGTTTCTCTGAAAGAGAAGCAGTCTGTTCCAACACTTCAATTCACTGTGCGAAGTGAATGGAGTGTTGCTTCACTTTCTAAATGCTGTCCTTTCTGAGAAAATCACTTTCCTTTGAAAGTGCCTTAAGCTACTTGCAAGCATTAGGAAGAAATTCACATGCGTTTCTCTGAAAGAGAAGCAGTCTGTTCCAACACTTCAATTCACTGTGCGAAGTGAATGGAGTGTTGCTTCACTTTCTAAATGCTGTCCTTTCTGAGAAAATCACTTTCCTTTGAAAGTGCCTTAAGCTACTTGCAAGCATTAGGAAGAAACTCACATGCGTTTCTCTGAAAGACAAGCAGTCTGTTCCAACACTTCAATTCACTGTGCGAAGTGAATGGAGTGTTGCCTCACTTTCTAAATGCTGTCATCTCAGAGAAAATCACTTTCCTTTGAAAGTGCCTTAAGCTACTTACAAGCATTCAACAGAAACTCACATGCGTTTCTCTGAAAGAGAAGCAGTCTGTTCCAATACTTCAATTCACTCTGCGAAGTGAATGGAGTGTTGCTTCACTTTCTAAATGCTGTCCTTTCAGAGAAAATCACTTTCCTTTCAAAGTGCCTTAAGCTACTTACAAGCATTCAACAGAAACTCACATGCGTTTCTCTGAAAGAGAAGCAGTCTGTTCCAACACTTCAATTCACTGTGCGAAGTGAATGGAGTGTTGCTTCACTTTCTAAATTATGTCCTTTCAGAGAAAATCACTTTCCTTTGAAAGTGCCTTAAGCAACTTATAAGCATTCACAAGAAACACTAATGCATTTCTATGAAAGAGAAGCACTCTGTTCCAACACTTCAATTCACTGCACGAAGTGAATGGAGTGTTGCTTCACTTTCTAAATGCTGTCCTTTCAGAGAAAATCACTTTCCTTTGAAAGTGCCTTAAGCTTCTTACAAGCATTCACCAGAAACTCACATGCGTTTCTCTGAAAGAGAAGCAGTCGGTTCCAACACTTCAATTCACTGTGCGAAGTGAATGGAGTGTTGCTTCATTTTCTAAATGCTGTCCTTTCAGAGAAAATCACTTTCCTTTGAAAGTGCCTTAAGCTACTTGCAAGCATTAGGAAGAAACTCACCTGCGTTTCTCTGAAAGAGAAGCAGTCTGTTCCAACACTTCAATTCACTGTGCGAAGTGAATGGAGTGTTGCTTCACTTTCTAAATGCTGTCCTTTCAGAGAAAATCACTTTCCTTTGAAAGTGCCTTAAACTACTTTCAAGCATTCACAAAAAACTCACATGCGCTTCTCTGAAAGAGAAGCAGTCTGTTCCAACACTTCAATTCACTGTGCGAAGTGAATGGAGTGTTGCTTCACTTTCTAAATGCTGTCCTTTCAGAGAAAATCACTTTCCTTTGAAAGTGCCTTAAGCTACTTAAAAGCATTCACCAGAAACTCACATGCGTTTCTCTGAAAGAGAAGCAGTCTGTTCCAACACTTCAATTCACTGTGCGAAGTGAATGGAGTGTTGCTTCACTTTCTATATTATGTCCTTTCAGAGAAAATCACTTTCCTTTGAAAGTGCCTTAAGCAACTTGCAAGCATTCACAAGAAACACTAATGCGTTTCTATGAAAGAGAAGCACTCTGTTCCAACACTTCAATTCACTGCACGAAGGGAATGGAGTGTTGCTTCACTTTCTAAATGCTGTCCTTTCAGAGAAAATCACTTTCCTTTGAAAGTGCCTTAAGCTACTTACAAGCATTCAACAGAAACTCACATGCGTTTCTCTGACAGAGAAGCAGTCTGTTCCAACACTTCAATTCACTGTGCGAAGTGAATGGAGTGTTGCTTCACTTTCTAAATTCTGTCCTTTAAGAGAAAATCATTTTCCTTTGAAAGGGCCTTAAACTACTTTCAAGCATTCACAAAAAACTAACATGCGTTTCTCTTAAAGAGAAGCAGTCTGTTCCAATACTTCAATTCACTGTGCGAAGTGAATGGAGTGTTGCTTCAGTTTCTAAATGCTGTCCTTTCAGAGAAAATCACTTTCCTTTGAAAGTGCCTTAAGCAACTTGCAAGAATTCACAACAAACTCACATGCGTTTCTCTGAAAGAGAAGCAGTCTGTTCCAACACTTCAATTCACTGTGCGAAGTGAATGGAGTGTTGCTTCACTTTCTAAATGCTGTCCTTTCAGAGAAAATCACTTTCTTTGAAAGTGCCTTAAGCTACTTACAAGCATTCACCAGAAACTCACATGCGTTTCTCTGAAAGAGAAGCAGTCTGTTCCAACACTTCAATTCACTGTGCGAAGTGAATGGAGTGTTGCTTCACTTTCTAAATTATGTCCTTTCAGAGAAAATCACTTTCCTTTGAAAGTGCCTTAAGCAACTTGCAAGCATTCACAAGAAACACTAATGCGTTTCTATGAAAGAGAAGCACTCTGTTCCAACACTTCAATTCACTGCACGAAGTGAATGGAGTGTTGCTTCACTTTCTAAATGCTGTCCTTTCAGAGAAAATCACTTTCCTTTGAAAGTGCCTTAAGCTACTTGCAAGCATTAGGAAGAAACACACATGCGTTTCTCTGAAAGAGAAGCAGTCTGTTCCAACACTTCAATTCACTGTGCGAAGTGAATGGAGTGTTGCTTCGCTTTCTAAATGCTGTCCTTTCAGAGAAAATCACTTTCCTTTGAAAGTGCCTTAAGCTACTTGCAAGCATTAGGAAGAAACACACATGCGTTTCTCTGAAAGAGAAGCAGTCTGTTCCAACACTTCAATTCACTGTGTGAAGTGAATGGAGTGTTGCCTCACTTTCTAAATGCTGTCCTTTCAGAGAAAATCACTTTCCTTTGAAAGTGCCTTAAGCTACTTTCAAGCATTCAACAGAAACTCACATGCATTTCTCTGAAAGAGAAGCAGTCTGTTCCAACACTTCAATTCACTGTTCGAAGTGATGGGAGTGTTGCTTCACCTTCTAAATGCTGTCCTTTCAGAGAAAATCACTTTCCTTTGAAAGTGCCTTAAGCTACTTACAAGCATTCACCAGAAACTCACATGCGTTTCTCTGAAAGAGAAGCAGTCTGTTCCAACACTTCAATTCACTGTGCGAAGTGAATGGAGTGTTGCTTCACTTTCTAAATGCTGTCCTTTCTGAGAAAATCACTTTCCTTTGAAAGTGCCTTAAGCTACTTGCAAGCATTAGGAAGAAATTCACATGCGTTTCTCTGAAAGAGAAGCAGTCTGTTCCAACACTTCAATTCACTGTGCGAAGTGAATGGAGTGTTGCTTCACTTTCTAAATGCTGTCCTTTCTGAGAAAATCACTTTCCTTTGAAAGTGCCTTAAGCTACTTGCAAGCATTAGGAAGAAACTCACATGCGTTTCTCTGAAAGACAAGCAGTCTGTTCCAACACTTCAATTCACTGTGCGAAGTGAATGGAGTGTTGCCTCACTTTCTAAATGCTGTCATCTCAGAGAAAATCACTTTCCTTTGAAAGTGCCTTAAGCTACTTACAAGCATTCAACAGAAACTCACATGCGTTTCTCTGAAAGAGAAGCAGTCTGTTCCAATACTTCAATTCACTCTGCGAAGTGAATGGAGTGTTGCTTCACTTTCTAAATGCTGTCCTTTCAGAGAAAATCACTTTCCTTTCAAAGTGCCTTAAGCTACTTACAAGCATTCAACAGAAACTCACATGCGTTTCTCTGAAAGAGAAGCAGTCTGTTCCAACACTTCAATTCACTGTGCGAAGTGAATGGAGTGTTGCTTCACTTTCTAAATTATGTCCTTTCAGAGAAAATCACTTTCCTTTGAAAGTGCCTTAAGCAACTTATAAGCATTCACAAGAAACACTAATGCATTTCTATGAAAGAGAAGCACTCTGTTCCAACACTTCAATTCACTGCACGAAGTGAATGGAGTGTTGCTTCACTTTCTAAATGCTGTCCTTTCAGAGAAAATCACTTTCCTTTGAAAGTGCCTTAAGCTTCTTACAAGCATTCACCAGAAACTCACATGCGTTTCTCTGAAAGAGAAGCAGTCGGTTCCAACACTTCAATTCACTGTGCGAAGTGAATGGAGTGTTGCTTCATTTTCTAAATGCTGTCCTTTCAGAGAAAATCACTTTCCTTTGAAAGTGCCTTAAGCTACTTGCAAGCATTAGGAAGAAACTCACCTGCGTTTCTCTGAAAGAGAAGCAGTCTGTTCCAACACTTCAATTCACTGTGCGAAGTGAATGGAGTGTTGCTTCACTTTCTAAATGCTGTCCTTTCAGAGAAAATCACTTTCCTTTGAAAGTGCCTTAAACTACTTTCAAGCATTCACAAAAAACTCACATGCGCTTCTCTGAAAGAGAAGCAGTCTGTTCCAACACTTCAATTCACTGTGCGAAGTGAATGGAGTGTTGCTTCACTTTCTAAATGCTGTCCTTTCAGAGAAAATCACTTTCCTTTGAAAGTGCCTTTAGCAACTTGCAAGCATTCACAAGAAACACTAATGCGTTTCTATGAAAGAGAAGCACTCTGTTCCAACACTTCAATTCACTGCACGAAGGGAATGGAGTGTTACTTCACTTTCTAAATGCTGTCCTTTAAGAGAAAATCACTTTCCTTTGAATGTGCCTTAAACTACTTTCAAGCATTCACAAAAAACTCACATGCGTTTCTCTGAAAGAGAAGCAGTCTGTTCCAACACTTCAATTAACTGTGCGAAGTGAATGGAGTGTTGCTTCAGTTTCTAAATGCTGTCCTTTCAGAGAAAATCACTTTCCTTTGAAAGTGCCTTAAGCTACTTGCAAGCATTAGGAAGAAACTCACATGCGTTTCTCTGAAAGAGAAGCAGTCTGTTCCAACACTTCAATTCACTGTGCGAAGTGAATGGAGTGTTGCTTCACTTTCTAAATGCTGTCCTTTCAGAGAAAATCACTTTCCTTTGAAAGTGCCTTAAACTACTTTCAAGCATTCACAAAAAACTCACATGCGCTTCTCTGAAAGAGAAGCAGTCTGTTCCAACACTTCAATTCACTGTGCGAAGTGAATGGAGTGTTGCTTCACTTTCTAAATGCTGTCCTTTCAGAGAAAATCACTTTCCTTTGAAAGTGCCTTTAGCAACTTGCAAGCATTCACAAGAAACACTAATGCATTTCTATGAAAGAGAAGCACTCTGTTCCAACACTTCAATTCACTGCACGAAGGGAATGGAGTGTTGCTTCACTTTCTAAATGCTGTCCTTTAAGAGAAAATCACTTTCCTTTGAAAGTGCCTTAAACTACTTTCAAGCATTCACAAAAAACTCACATGCGTTTCTCTGAAAGAGAAGCAGTCTGTTCCAACACTTCAATTAACTGTGCGAAGTGAATGGAGTGTTGCTTCAGTTTCTAAATGCTGTCCTTTCAGGGAAAATCACTTTCCTTTGAAAGTGCCTTAAGCAACTTGCAAGAATTCACAACAAACTCACATGCGTTTCTCTGAAACAGAAGCAGTCTGTTCCAACACTTCAATTCAATGTGCGAAGTGAATGGAGTGTTGCTTCACTTTCTAAATGCTGTCCTTTCAGAGAAAATCACTTTCCTTTGAAAGTGCCTTAAGCTACTTACAAGCATTCACCAGAAACTCACATGCGTTTCTCTGAAAGAGAAGCAGTCTGTTCCAACACTTCAATTCAATGTGCGAAGTGAATGGAGTGTTGCTTCACTTTCTAAATGCTGTCCTTTCAGAGAAAATCACTTTCCTTTGAAAGTGCCTTAAGCTACTTGCAAGCATTAGAAGAAACTCACATGCGTTTCTCTGAAAGAGAAGCAGTCTGTTCCAACACTTCAATTCACTGTGCGAAGTGAATGGAGTGTTTCTTCACTTTCTAAATGCTGTCCTTTCAAAGAAAATCACTTTCCTTTGAAAGTGCCTTAAGCTACTTCCAAGCATTCATCAGAAACTCACATGCGTTTCTCTGAAAGAGAAGCAGTCTGTTCCAACACTTCAATTCACTGTGCGAAGTGAATGGAGTGTTGCTTCACTTTGTAAATGCTGTCCTTTCAGAGAAAATCACTTTCCTTTGAAAGTGCCTTAAGCTACTTGCAAGCATTAGGAAGAAACTCACATGCGTTTCTCTGAAAGAGAAGCAGTCTGTTCCAACACTTCGATTCACTGTGCGAAGTGAATGGAGTGTTGCTTCACTTTCTAAATGCTGTCCTTTCTGAGAAAATCACTTTCCTTTGAAAGTGCCTTAAGCTACTTGCAAGCATTAGGAAGAAACTCACATGCGTTTCTCTGAAAGAGAAGCAGTCTGTTCCAACACTTCAATTCACTGTGCGAAGTGAATGGAGTGTTGCTTCACTTTCTAAATGCTGTCCTTTCAGAGAAAATCACTTTCCTTTGAAAGTGCCTTAAGCTACTTACAAGCATTCAACAGAAACTCACATGCATTTCTCTGAAAGAGAAGCAGTCAGTTCCAACACTTCAATTCACTGTGCGAAGTGAATGGAGTGTTGCATCACTTTCTAAATTATGTCCTTTCAGAGAAAATCACTTTCCTTTGAAAGTGCCTTAAGCAACTTGCAAGCATTCACAAGAAACACTAATGCGTTTCTCTGAAAGAGAAGCAGTCTGTTCCAACACTTCAACTCACTGCACGAAGGGAATGGAGTGTTGCTTCACTTTCCAAATGCTGTCCTTTCAGAGAAAATCACTTCCCTTTGAAAGTGCCTTAAGCTACTTGTAAGCATTAGGAAGAAACTCACATGCGTTTCTCTGAAAGAGAAGCAGTCTGTTCCAACACTTCAATTCACTGTGTGAAGTGAATGGAGTGCTGCCTCACTTTCTAAATGCTGTCCTTTCAGAGAAAATCACTTTCCTTTGAAAGTGCCTTAAGCTACTAACAAGCATTCACCAGAAACTCACATGCATTTCTCTTAAAGAGAAGCAGTCTGTTCCAACACTTCAATTCACTGTGCGAAGTGAATGGAGTGTTGCTTCACTTTCTAAATGCTGTCCTTTCTGAGAAAATCACTTTCCTTTGAAAGTGCCTTAAGCAACTTGCAAGAATTCACAACAAACTCACATGCGTTTCTCTGAAAGAGAAGCAGTCTGTTCCAACACTTCAATTCACTGTGCGAAGTGAATGGAGTGTTGCTTCAGTTTCTAAATGCTGTCCTTTCAGAGAAAATCACTTTCCTTTGAAAGTGCCTTAAGCTACTTACAAGCATTCACCAGAAACTCACATGCGTTTCTCTGAAAGAGAAGCAGTCTGTTCCAATACTTCAATTCACTCTGCGAAGTGAATGGAGTGTTGCTTCACTTTCTAAATGCTGTCCTTTCAGAGAAAATCACTTTCCTTTCAAAGTGCCTTAAGCTACTTACAAGCATTCAACAGAAACTCACATGCGTTTCTCTGAAAGAGAAGCAGTCTGTTCCAACACTTCAATTCAATGTGCGAAGTGAATGGAGTGTTGCTTCACTTTCTAAATGCTGTCCTTTCAGAGAAAATCACTTTCCTTTGAAAGTGCCTTAAGCTACTTGCAAGCATTAGGAAGAAACTCACATGCGTTTCTCTGAAAGAGAAGCAGTCGGTTCCAACACTTCAATTCACTGTGCGAAGTGAATGGAGTGTTGCTTCACTTTCTAAATTATGTCCTTTCTGAGAAAATCACTTTCCTTTGAAAGTGCCTTAAGCTACTTGCAAGCATTAGGAAGAAACTCACATGCGTTTCTCTGAAAGAGAAGCAGTCTGTTCCAACACTTCAATTCACTGTGTGAAGTGAATGGAGTGTTGCCTCACTTTCTAAATGCTGTCCTCTCAGAGAAAATCACTTTCCTTTGAAAGTGCCTTAAGCTACTTACAAGCATTCAACAGAAACTCACATGCGTTTCTCTGAAAGTGAAGCAGTCTGTTCCAACACTTCAATTCACTGTGCGAAGTGAATGGAGTGTTGCTTCACTTTCTAAATGCTGTCCTTTCAGAGAAAATCACTTTCCTTTGAAAGTGCCTTAAGCTACTTTCAAGCATTCACAAAAAACTCACATGCGTTTCTCTTAAAGAGAAGCAGTCTGTTCCAACACTTCAATTCACTGTGCGAAGTGAATGGAGTGTTGCTTCACTTTCTAAATGCTGTCCTTTCAGAGAAAATCACTTTCCTTTGAAAGTGCCTTAAGCAACTTGCAAGCATTCACAAGAAACAGTAATGCGTTTCTATGAAAGAGAAGCACTCTGTTCCAACACTTCAATTCACTGCACGAAGTGAATGGAGTGTTGCTTCACTTTCTAAATGCTGTCCTTTCAGAGAAAATCACTTTCCTTTGAAAGTGCCTTAAGCTACTTACAAGCATTCACCAGAAACTCACATGCGTTTCTCTGAAAGAGAAGCAGTCTGTTCCAATACTTCAATTCACTCTGCGAAGTGAATGGAGTGTTGCTTCACTTTCTAAATGCTGTCCTTTCAGAGAAAATCACTTTCCTTTCAAAGTGCCTTAAGCTACTTACAAGCATTCAACAGAAACTCACATGCGTTTCTCTGAAAGAGAAGCAGTCGGTTCCAACACTTCAATTCAATGTGCGAAGTGAATGGAGTGTTGCTTCACTTTCTAAATGCTGTCCTTTCAGAGAAAATCACTTTCCTTTGAAAGTGCCTTAAGCTACTTGCAAGCATTAGGAAGAAACACACATGCGTTTCTCTGAAAGAGAAGCAGTCGGTTCCAACACTTCAATTCACTGTGCGAAGTGAATGGAGTGTTGCTTCACTTTCTAAATTATGTCCTTTCTGAGAAAATCACTTTCCTTTGAAAGTGCCTTAAGCTACTTGCAAGCATTAGGAAGAAACTCACATGCGTTTCTCTGAAAGAGAAGCAGTCTGTTCCAACACTTCAATTCACTGTGTGAAGTGAATGGAGTGTTGCCTCACTTTCTAAATGCTGTCCTCTCAGAGAAAATCACTTTCCTTTGAAAGTGCCTTAAGCTACTTACAAGCATTCAACAGAAACTCACATGCGTTTCTCTGAAAGTGAAGCAGTCTGTTCCAACACTTCAATTCACTGTGCGAAGTGAATGGAGTGTTGCTTCACTTTCTAAATGCTGTCCTTTCAGAGAAAATCACTTTCCTTTGAAGGTGCCTTAAGCTACTTTCAAGCATTCATAAAAAACTCACATGTGTTTCTCTTAAAGAGAAGCAGTCTGTTCCAACACTTCAATTCACTGTGCGAAGTGAATGGAGTGTTGCTTCACTTTCTAAATGCTGTCCTTTCAGAGAAAATCACTTTCCTTTGAAAGTGCCTTAAGCAACTTGCAAGAATTCACAACAAACTCACATGCGTTTCTCTGAAGGAGAAGCAGTCTGTTCCAACACTTCAATTCACTGTGCGAAGTGAATGGAGTGTTGCTTCACTTTCTAAATTATGTCCTTTCAGAGAAAATCACTTTCCTTTGAAAGTGCCTTAAGCAACTTGCAAGCATTCACAAGAAACACTAATGCGTTTCTATGAAAGAGAAGCACTCTGTTCCAACACTTCAATTCACTGCACGAAGTGAATGGAGTGTTGCTTCACTTTCTAAATGCTGTCCTTTCAGAGAAAATCACTTTCCTTTGAAAGTGCCTTAAGCTACTTACAAGCATTCAACAGAAACTCACATGCGTTTCTCTGAAGGAGAAGCAGTCTGTTCCAACACTTCAATTCACTGTGCGAAGTGAATGGAGTGTTGCTTCACTTTCTAAATTATGTCCTTTCAGAGAAAATCACTTTCCTTTGAAAGTGCCTTAAGCAACTTGCAAGCATTCACAAGAAACACTAAGGCGTTTCTATGAAAGAGAAGCACTCTGTTCCAACACTTCAATTCACTGCACGAACTGAATGGAGTGTTGCTTCACTTTCTAAATGCTGTCCTTTCAGAGGAAATCACTTTCCTTTGAAAGTGCCTTAAGCTACTTACAAGCATTCAACAGAAACTCACATGCGTTTCTCTGAAAGAGAAGCAGTCTGTTCCAACACTTCAATTCACTGTGCGAAGTGAAGGGAGTGTTGCTTCACTTTCTAAATGCTGTCCTTTCAGAGAAAATCACTTTCCTTTGAAAGTGCCTTAAGCTACTTGCAAGCATTAGGAAGAAACTCACATGCGTTTCTCTGAAAGAGAAGCAGTCTGTTCCAATACGTCAATTCACTCTGCGAAGTGAATGGAGTGTTGCTTCACTTTGTAAATGCTGTCCTTTCAGAGAAAATCACTTTGCTTTCAAAGTGCCTTAAGCTACTTACAAGCATTCAACAGAAACTCACATGCGTTTCTCTGAAAGAGAAGCAGTCTGTTCCAACACTTCAATTCACTGTGCGAAGTGAAGGGAGTGTTGCTTCACTTTCTAAATGCTGTCCTTTCAGAGAAAATCACTTTCCTTTGAAAGTGCCTTAAGCTACTTGCAAGCATTAGGAAGAAACTCACATGCGTTTCTCTGAAAGAGAAGCAGTCTGTTCCAACACTTCAATTCACTGTGTGAAGTGAATGGAGTGTTGCCTCACTTTCTAAATGCTGTCCTTTCAGAGAAAATCACTTTCCTTTGAAAGTGCCTTAAGCTACTTACAAGCATTCAACAGAAACTCACATGCATTTCTCTGAAAGAGAAGCAGTCTGTTCCAACACTTCAATTCACTGTTCGAAGTGAAGGGAGTGTTGCTTCACTTTCTAAATGCTGTCCTTTCAGAGAAAATCACTTTCCTTTGAAAGTGCCTTAAGCTACTTACAAGCATTCACCAGAAACTCACATGCGTTTCTCTGAAAGAGAAGCAGTCTGTTCCAACACTTCAATTCACTGTGCGAAGTGAATGGAGTGTTGCTTCACTTTCTAAATGCTGTCCTTTCTGAGAAAATCACTTTCCTTTGAAAATGCCTTAAGCTACTTGCAAGCATTAGTAAGAAATTCACATGCGTTTCTCTGAAAGAGAAGCAGTCTGTTCCAACACTTCAATTCACTGTGCGAAGTGAATGGAGTGTTGCTTCACTTTCTAAATGCTGCCCTTTCTGAGAAAATCACTTTCCTTTGAAAGTGCCTTAAGCAACTTGCAAGCATTCACAAGAAACACTAATGCGTTTCTATGAAAGAGAAGCACTCTGTTCCAACACTTCAATTCACTGCACGAAGTGAATGGAGTGTTGCTTCACTTTCTAAATGCTGTCCTTTCAGAGAAAATCACTTTCCTTTGAAAGTGCCTTAAGCTACTTACAAGCATTCAACAGAAACTCACATGCGTTTCTCTGAAGGAGAAGCAGTCTGTTCCAACACTTCAATTCACTGTGCGAAGTGAATGGAGTGTTGCTTCACTTTCTAAATTATGTCCTTTCAGAGAAAATCACTTTCCTTTGAAAGTGCCTTAAGCAACTTGCAAGCATTCACAAGAAACACTAAGGCGTTTCTATGAAAGAGAAGCACTCTGTTCCAACACTTCAATTCACTGCACGAACTGAATGGAGTGTTGCTTCACTTTCTAAATGCTGTCCTTTCAGAGGAAATCACTTTCCTTTGAAAGTGCCTTAAGCTACTTACAAGCATTCAACAGAAACTCACATGCGTTTCTCTGAAAGAGAAGCAGTCTGTTCCAACACTTCAATTCACTGTGCGAAGTGAAGGGAGTGTTGCTTCACTTTCTAAATGCTGTCCTTTCAGAGAAAATCACTTTCCTTTGAAAGTGCCTTAAGCTACTTGCAAGCATTAGGAAGAAACTCACATGCGTTTCTCTGAAAGAGAAGCAGTCTGTTCCAATACGTCAATTCACTCTGCGAAGTGAATGGAGTGTTGCTTCACTTTGTAAATGCTGTCCTTTCAGAGAAAATCACTTTGCTTTCAAAGTGCCTTAAGCTACTTACAAGCATTCAACAGAAACTCACATGCGTTTCTCTGAAAGAGAAGCAGTCTGTTCCAACACTTCAATTCACTGTGCGAAGTGAAGGGAGTGTTGCTTCACTTTCTAAATGCTGTCCTTTCAGAGAAAATCACTTTCCTTTGAAAGTGCCTTAAGCTACTTGCAAGCATTAGGAAGAAACTCACATGCGTTTCTCTGAAAGAGAAGCAGTCTGTTCCAACACTTCAATTCACTGTGTGAAGTGAATGGAGTGTTGCCTCACTTTCTAAATGCTGTCCTTTCAGAGAAAATCACTTTCCTTTGAAAGTGCCTTAAGCTACTTACAAGCATTCAACAGAAACTCACATGCATTTCTCTGAAAGAGAAGCAGTCTGTTCCAACACTTCAATTCACTGTTCGAAGTGAAGGGAGTGTTGCTTCACTTTCTAAATGCTGTCCTTTCAGAGAAAATCACTTTCCTTTGAAAGTGCCTTAAGCTACTTACAAGCATTCACCAGAAACTCACATGCGTTTCTCTGAAAGAGAAGCAGTCTGTTCCAACACTTCAATTCACTGTGCGAAGTGAATGGAGTGTTGCTTCACTTTCTAAATGCTGTCCTTTCTGAGAAAATCACTTTCCTTTGAAAATGCCTTAAGCTACTTGCAAGCATTAGTAAGAAATTCACATGCGTTTCTCTGAAAGAGAAGCAGTCTGTTCCAACACTTCAATTCACTGTGCGAAGTGAATGGAGTGTTGCTTCACTTTCTAAATGCTGCCCTTTCTGAGAAAATCACTTTCCTTTGAAAGTGCCTTAAGCTACTTGCAAGCATTAGGAAGAAACTCACATGCGTTTCTCTGAAAGACAAGCAGTCTGTTCCAACACTTCAATTCACTGTGTGAAGTGAATGGAGTGTTGCCTCACTTTCTAAATGCTGTCATCTCAGAGAAAATCACTTTCCTTTGAAAGTGCCTTAAGCTACTTACAAGCATTCAACAGAAACTCACATGCGTTTCTCTGAAAGTGAAGCAGTCCGTTCCAACACTTCAATTCACTGTGCGAAGTGAATGGAGTGTTGCTTCACTTTCTAAGTGCTGTCCTTTCAGAGAAAATCACTTTCCTTTGAAAGTGCCTTAAGCTACTTACAAGCATTCAACAGAAACTCACATGCATTTATCTGAAAGAGAAGCAGTCTGTTCCAACACTTCAATTCACTGTGCGAAGTGAATGGAGTGTTGCTTCACTTTCTAAATTATGTCCTTTCAGAGAAAATCACTTTCCTTTGAAAGTGCCTTAAGCAACTTACAAGCATTCACAAGAAACACTAATGCGTTTCTATGAAAGAGAAGCACTCTGTTCCAACACTTCAATTCACTGCACGAAGTAAATGGAGTGTTGCTTCACTTTCTAAATGCTGTCCTTTCAGAGAAAATCACTTTCCTTTGAAAGTGCCTTAAGCTTCTTACAAGCATTCACCAGAAACTCACATGCGTTTCTCTGAAAGAGAAGCAGTTGGTTCCAACACTTCAATTCACTGTGCGAAGTGAATGAAGTGTTGCTTCATTTTCTAAATGCTGTCCTTTCAGAGAAAATCACTTTCCTTTGAAAGTGCCTTAAGCTACTTGCAAGCATTAGGAAGAAACTCACATGCGTTTCTCTGAAAGAGAAGCAGTCTGTTCCAACACTTCAATTCACTGTGCGAACTGAAGGGAGTGTTGTTCACTTTCTAAATGCTGTCCTTTCAGAGAAAATCACTTTCCTTTGAAAGTGCCTTAAGCTACTTACAAGCATTCAATAGAAACTCACATGCATTTCTCTGAAAGAGAAGCAGTCTGTTCCAACACCTCAATTCACTGTGCGAAGTGAATGGAGTGTTGCTTCACTTTCTAAATTATGTCCTTTCAGAGAAAATCACTTTCCTTTGAAAGTGCCTTAAGAAACTTGCAAGCATTCACAAGAAACACTAATGCGTTTCTCTGAAAGAGAAGCAGTCTGTTCCAACACTTCAATTCACTGCACGAAGTGAATGGAGTGTTGCTTCACTTTCTAAATGCTTTCCTTTCAGAGAAAATCACTTTCCTTTGAAAGTGCCTTAAGCTTCTTACAAGCATTCACCAGAAACTCACATGCATTTCTCTGAAAGAGAAGCAGTCGGTTCCAACACTTCCATTCACTGTGCGAAGTGAATGGAGTGTTGCTTCACGTTCTAAATGCTGTCCTTTCAGAGAAAATCACTTTCCTTTGAAAGTGCCTTAAGCTACTTGCAAGCATTAGGAAGAAACTCACATGCGTTTCTCTGAAAGAGAAGCAGTCTGTTCCAACACTTCAATTCACTGTGTGAAGTGAATGGAGTGCTGCCTCACTTTCTAAATGCTGTCCTTTCAGAGAAAATCACTTTCCTTTGAAAGTGCCTTAAGCTACTTACAAGCATACACCAGAAACTCACATGCATTTCTCTGAAAGAGAAGCAGTCTGTTCCAACACTTCAATTCACTGTTCGAAGTGAATGGAGTGTTGCTTCACTTTCTAAATGCTGTCCTTTCAGAGAAAATCACTTTCCTTTGAAAGTGCCTTAAGCTACTTACAAGCATTCACCAGAAACTCACATGCGTTTCTCTGAAAGAGAAGCAGTCTGTTCCAACACTTCAATTCACTGTGCGAAGTGAATGGAGTGTTGCTTCACTTTCTAAATGCTGTCCTTTCTGAGAAAATCACTTTCCTTTGAAAATGCCTTAAGCTACTTGCAAGCATTAGTAAGAAATTCACATGCGTTTCTCTGAAAGAGAAGCAGTCTGTTCCAACACTTCAATTCACTGTGCGAAGTGAATGGAGTGTTGCTTCACTTTCTAAATGCTGCCCTTTCTGAGAAAATCACTTTCCTTTGAAAGTGCCTTAAGCTACTTGCAAGCATTAGGAAGAAACTCACATGCGTTTCTCTGAAAGACAAGCAGTCTGTTCCAACACTTCAATTCACTGTGTGAAGTGAATGGAGTGTTGCCTCACTTTCTAAATGCTGTCATCTCAGAGAAAATCACTTTCCTTTGAAAGTGCCTTAAGCTACTTACAAGCATTCAACAGAAACTCACATGCGTTTCTCTGAAAGTGAAGCAGTCCGTTCCAACACTTCAATTCACTGTGCGAAGTGAATGGAGTGTTGCTTCACTTTCTAAGTGCTGTCCTTTCAGAGAAAATCACTTTCCTTTGAAAGTGCCTTAAGCTACTTACAAGCATTCAACAGAAACTCACATGCATTTATCTGAAAGAGAAGCAGTCTGTTCCAACACTTCAATTCACTGTGCGAAGTGAATGGAGTGTTGCTTCACTTTCTAAATTATGTCCTTTCAGAGAAAATCACTTTCCTTTGAAAGTGCCTTAAGCAACTTACAAGCATTCACAAGAAACACTAATGCGTTTCTATGAAAGAGAAGCACTCTGTTCCAACACTTCAATTCACTGCACGAAGTAAATGGAGTGTTGCTTCACTTTCTAAATGCTGTCCTTTCAGAGAAAATCACTTTCCTTTGAAAGTGCCTTAAGCTTCTTACAAGCATTCACCAGAAACTCACATGCGTTTCTCTGAAAGAGAAGCAGTCTGTTCCAACACTTCAATTCACTGTGCGAAGTGAATGGAGTGTTGCTTCACTTTCTAAATGCTGTCCTTTCTGGGAAAATCACTTTCCTTTGAAAGTGCCTTAAACTACTTGCAAGCATTCACAAGAAACACTAAAGCGTTTCTATGAAAGAGAAGCAGTCTGTTCCAACACTTCAATTCACTGTGCAATTTGAATGGAGTGTTGCCTCACTTTCTAAATGCTGTCATCTCAGAGAAAATCACTTTCCTTTGAAAGTGCCTTAAGTTACTTACAAGCATTCAACAGAAACTCACATGCGTTTCTCTGAAGGAGAAGCAGTCTGTTCCAACACTTCAATTCACTGTGCGAAGTGAATGGAGTGTTGCTTCACTTTCTAAATTATGTCCTTTCAGAGAAAATCACTTTCCTTTGAAAGTGCCTTAAGCAACTTGCAAGCATTCACAAGAAACACTAATGCGTTTCTATGAAAGAGAAGCACTCTGTTCCAACACTTCAATTCACTGCACGAAGTGAAGGGAGTGTTGCTTCACTTTCTAAATGCTGTCCTTTCAGAGAAAATCACTTTCCTTTGAAAGTGCCTTAAGCTACTTACAAGCATTCACCAGAAACTCACATGCGTTTCTCTGAAAGAGAAGCAGTCTGTTCCAACACTTCAATTCACTGTGCGAAGTGAATGGAGTGTTGCTTCACTTTCTAAATGCTGTCCTTTAAGAGAAAATCACTTTCCTTTGAAAGTGCCTTAAACTACTTTCAAGCATTCACAAAAAACTCACATGCGTTTCTATTAAAGAGAAGCAGTCTTCAATTCACTGTGCGAAGTGAATGGAGTGTTGCTTCAGTTTCTAAATGCTGTCCTTTCAGAGAAAATCACTTTCCTTTGAAAGTGCCTCAAGCAACTTGCAAGAATTCACAACAAACTCACATGCGTTTCTCTGAAAGAGAAGCAGTCTGTTCCAACACTTCAATTCACTGTGGGAAGTGAATGGAGTGTTGCTTCACTTTCTAAATGCTGTCCTTTCAGAGAAAATCACTTTCCTTTGAAAGTGCCTTAAGCTACTTACAAGCATTCACCAGAAACTCACATGCGTTTCTCTGAAAGAGAAGCAGTCTGTTCCAATACTTCAATTCACTCTGCGAAGTGAATGGAGTGTTGCTTCACTTTCTAAATGCTGTCCTTTCAGAGAAAATCACTTTCCTTTGAAAGTGCCTTAAGCTACTTGCAAGCATTAGGAAGAAACTCACATGCGTTTCTCTGAAAGACAAGCAGTCTGTTCCAACACTTCAATTCACTGTGCGAAGTGAATGGAGTGTTGCTTCACTTTCTAAATGCTGTCCTTTCTGAGAAAATCACTTTCCTTTGAAAGTGCCTTAAGCTACTTGCAAGCATTAGGAAGAAACTCACATGCGTTTCTCTGAAAGAGAAGCAGACTGTTCCAACACTTCAATTCACTGTGTGAAGTGAATGGAGTGTTGCCTCACTTTCAAAATGCTGTCCTCTCAGAGAAAATCACTTTCCTTTGAAAGTGCCTTAAGCTACTTACAAGCATTCAACAGAAACTCACATGCGTTTCTCTGAAAGTGAAGCAGTCTGTTCCAACACTTCAATTCACTGTGCGAAGTGAATGGAGTGTTGCTTCACTTTCTAAATGCTGTCCTTTCAGAGAAAATCACTTTCCTTTGAAATTGCCTTAAACTACTTACAAGCATTCAACAGAAACTCACATGCATTTCTCTGAAAGAGAAGCAGTCTGTTCCAACACTTCAATTCACTGTGCGAAGTGAATGGAGTGTTCCTTCACTTTCTAAATTATGTCCTTTCAGAGAAAATCACTTTCCTTTGAAAGTGCCTTAAGCAACTTGCAAGCATTCACAAGAAACACTAATGCGTTTCTATGAAAGAGAAGCACTCTGTTCCAACACTTCAATTCACTGCACGAAGGGAATGGAGTGTTGCTTCACTTTCTAAATGCTGTCCTTTCAGAGAAAATCACTTTCTTTGGAAGTGCCTTAAGCTACTTACAAGCATTCAACAGAAACTCACATGCGTTTCTCTGAAAGAGAAGCAGTCAGTTCCAACACTTCAATTCACTGTGCGAAGTGAATGGAGTGTTGCTTCACTTTCTAAATGCTGTCCTTTAAGAGAAAATCACTTTCCTTTGAAAGTGCCTTAAGCTACTTACAAGCATTCACCAGAAACTCACATGCGTTTCTCTGAAAGAGAAGCAGTCTGTTCCAATACTTCAATTCACTCTGCGAAGTGAATGGAGTGTTGCTTCACTTTCTAAATGCTGTCCTTTCAGAGAAAATCACTTTCCTTTGAAAGTGCCTTAAGCTACTTACAAGCATTCAACAGAAACTCACATGCGTTTCTCTGAAAGAGAAGCAGTCTGTTCCAACACTTCAATTCACTGTGCGAAGTGAAGGGAGTGTTGCTTCCCTTTCTAAATGCTGTCCTTTCAGAGAAAATCACTTTTCTTTGAAAGTGCCTTAAGCTACTTGCAAGAATTCACAACAAACTCACATGCGTTTCTCTGAAAGAGAAGCAGTCTGTTCCAACACTTCAATTCACTGTGCGAAGAGAATGGAGTGTTGCTTCACTTTCTAAATTATGTCCTTTCAGAGAAAATCACTTTCCTTTGAAAGTGCCTTAAGCAACTTGCAAGCATTCACAAGAAACACTAATGCGTTTCAATGAAAGAGAAGCACTCTGTTCCAACACTTCAATTCACTGCACGAAGGGAATGGAGTGTTGCTTCACTTTCTAAATGCTGTCCTTTCAGAGAAAATCACTTTCCTTTGAAAGTGCCTTAAGCTACTTACAAGCATTCAACAGAAACTCACATGCGTTTCTCTGAAAGAGAAGCAGTCTGTTCCAACACTTCAATTCACTGTGCGAAGTGAATGGAGTGTTGCTTCACTTTCTAAATGCTGTTCTTTAAGAGAAAATCACTTTCCTTTGAAAGTGCCTTAAACTACTTTCAAGCATTCACAAAAAACTCACATGCATTTCTCTTAAAGAGAAGCAGTCTTCAATTCACTGTGCGAAGTGAATGGAGTGTTGCTTCACTTTCTAAATGCTGTCCTTTCAGAGAAAATCACTTTCCTTTGAAAGTGCCTTAAGCAACTTGCAAGAATTCACAACAAACTCACATGCGTTTCTCTGAAAGAGAAGCAGTCTGTTCCAACACTTCAATTCACTGTGCGAAGTGAATGGAGTGTTGCTTCACTTTCTAAATTATGTCCTTTCAGAGAAAATCACTTTCCTTTGAAAGTGCCTTAAGCAACTTGCAAGCATTCACAAGAAACACTAATGCGTTTCTATGAAAGAGAAGCACTCTGTTCCAACACTTCAATTCACTGCACTAAGTGAATGGAGTGTTGCTTCACTTTCTAAATGCTGTCCTTTCAGAGAAAATCACTTTCCTTTGAAAGTGCCTTTAGCTACTTACAAGCATTCAACAGAAACTCACATGCGTTTCTCTGAAAGAGAAGCAGTCTGTTCCAACACTTCAATTCACTGTGCGAAGTGAATGGAGTGTTGCTTCACTTTCTAAATGCTGTCCTTTCTGAGAAAATCACTTTCCTTTGAAAGTGCCTTAAGCTACTTGCAAGCATTAGGAAGAAACTCACATGCGTTTCTCTGAAAGACAAGCAGTCTGTTCCAACACTTCAATTCACTGTGTGAAGTGAATGGAGTGTTGCCTCACTTTCTAAATGCTGTCATCTCAGAGAAAATCACTTTCATTTTAAAGTGCCTTAAGCTACTTACAAGCATTGAACAGAAACTCACATGCGTTTCTCTTAAAGAGACGCAGTCTTCAATTCACTGTGCGAAGTGAATGAAGTGTTGCTTCAGTTTCTAAATGCTCTCCTTTCAGAGAAAATCACTTTCCTTTGAAAGTGCCTTAAGCAACTTGCAAGAATTCACAACAAACTCACATGCGTTTCTCTGAAAGAGAAGCAGTCTGTTCCAACACTTCAATTCACTGTGCGAAGTGAATGGAGTGTTGCTTCACTTTCTAAATGCTGTCCTTTCAGAGAAAATCACTTTCCTTTGAAAGTGCCTTAAGCTACTTACAAGCATTCACCAGAAACTCACATGCGTTTCTCTGAAAGAGAAGCAGTCTGTTCCAATACTTCAATTCACTCTGCGAAGTGAATGGAGTGTTGCTTCACTTTGTAAATGCTGTCCTTTCAGAGAAAATCACTTTCCTTTCAAAGTGCCTTAAGCTACTTACAAGCATTCAACAGAAACTCACATGCGTTTCTCTGAAAGAGAAGCAGTCTGTTCCAACACTTCAATTCACTGTGCGAAGAGAATGGAGTGTTGCTTCACTTTCTAAATTATGTCCTTTCAGAGAAAATCACTTTCCTTTGAAAGTGCCTTAAGCAACTTGCAAGCATTCACAAGAAACACTAATGCGTTTCTATGAAAGAGAAGCACTCTGTTCCAACACTTCAATTCACTGCACGAAGGGAATGGAGTGTTGCTTCACTTTCTAAATGCTGTCCTTTCAGAGAAAATCACTTTCCTTTGAAAGTGCCTTAAGCTACTTACAAGCATTCAACAGAAACTCACATGCGTTTCTCTGAAAGAGAAGCAGTCTGTTCCAACACTTCAATTCACTGTGCGAAGTGAATGGAGTGTTGCTTCACTTTCTAAATGCTGTCCTTTAAGAGAAAATCACTTTCCTTTGAAAGTGCCTTAAACTACTTTCAAGCATTCACAAAAAACTCACATGCGTTTCTCTTAAAGAGAAGCAGTCTTCAATTCACTGTGCGAAGTGAATGGAGTGTTGCTTCAGTTTCTAAATGCTGTCCTTTCAGAGAAAATCACTTTCCTTTGAAAGTGCCTTAAGAAACTTGCAAGAATTCACAACAAACTCACATGCGTTTCTCTGAAAGAGAAGCAGTCTGTTCCAATACTTCAATTCACTCTGCGAAGTGAATGGAGTGTTGCTTCACTTTCTAAATGCTGTCCTTTCAGAGAAAATCACTTTCCTTTGAAAGTGCCTTAAGCTACTTACAAGCATTCAACAGAAACTCACATGCGTTTCTCTGAAAGAGAAGCAGTCTGTTCCAACACTTCAATTCACTGTGCGAAGTGAAGGGAGTGTTGCTTCACTTTCTAAATGCTGTCCTTTCAGAGAAAATCACTTTCCTTTGAAAGTGCCTTAAGCTACTTGCAAGCATTAGGAAGAAACTCACATGCGTTTCTCTGAAAGAGAAGCAGTCTGTTCCAACACTTCAATTCACTGTGCGAAGTGAATGGAGTGCTGCCTCACTTTCTAAATGCTGTCCTTTCAGAGAAAATCACTTTCCTTTGAAAGTGCCTTAAGCTACTTACAAGCATTCAACAGAAACTCAAATGCATTTCTCTGAAAGAGAAGCAGTCTGTTCCAACACTTCAATTCACTGTTCGAAGTGAAGGGAGTGTTGCTTCACTTTCTAAATGCTGTCCTTTCAGAGAAAATCACTTTCCTTTGAAAGTGCCTTAAGCTACTTACAAGCATTCACCAGAAACTCACATGCGTTTCTCTGAAAGAGAAGCAGTCTGTTCCAACACTTCAATTCACTCTGCGAAGTGAATGGAGTGTTGCTTCACTTTCTAAATGCTGTCCTTTCTGAGAAAATCACTTTCCTTTGAAAGTGCCTTAAGCTACTTGCAAGCATTAGGAAGAAATTCACATGCGTTTCTCTGAAAGAGAAGCAGTCTGTTCCAACACTTCAATTCACTGTGCGAAGTGAATGGAGTGTTGCTTCACTTTCTAAATGCTGTCCTTTCTGAGAAAATCACTTTCCTTTGAAAGTGCCTTAAGCTACTTGCAAGCATTAGGAAGAAACTCACATGCGTTTCTCAGAAAGACAAGCAGTCTGTTCCAACACTTCAATTCACTGTGTGAAGTGAATGGAGTGTTGCCTCACTTTCTAAATGTTGTCATCTCAGAGAAAATCACTTTCCTTTGAAAGTGCCTTAAGCTACTTACAAGCATTCAACAGAAACTCACATGCGTTTCTCTGAAAGTGAAGCAGTCCGTTCCAATACTTCAATTCACTGTGCGAAGTGAATGGAGTGTTGCTTCACTTTCTAAGTGCTGTCCTTTCAGAGAAAATCACTTTCCTTTGAAAGTGCCTTAAGCTACTTACAAGCATTCAACAGAAACTCACATGCATTTATCTGAAAGAGAAGCAGTCTGTTCCAACACATCAATTCACTGTGCGAAGTGAATGGAGTGTTGCTTCACTTTCTAAATTATGTCCTTTCAGAGAAAATCACTTTCCTTTGAAAGTGCCTTAAGCAACTTACAAGCATTCACAAGAAACACTAATGCGTTTTTATGAAAGAGAAGCACTCTGTTCCAACACTTCAATTCACTGCACGAAGGGAATGGTGTGTTGCTTCACTTTCTAAATTCTGTCCTTTCAGAGAAAATCACTTTCTTTGGAAGTGCCTTAAGCTACTTACAAGCATTCAACAGAAACTCACATGCGTTTCTCTGAAAGAGAAGCAGTCAGTTCCAACACTTCAATTCACTGGGCGAATTGAATGGAGTGCTGCTTCACTTTCTAAATGCTGTCCTTTAAGAGAAAATCACTTTCCTTTAAAGTGCCTTAAACTACTTTCAAGCATTCACAAAAAACTCACATGCGTTTCTCTTAAAGAGAAGCAGTCTGTTCCAACACTTCAATTAACTGTGCGAAGTGAATGGAGTGTTGCTTCACTTTCTAAATGCTGTCCTTTCAGAAAAAATCACTTTCCTTTGAAAGTGCCTTAAGCAACTTGCAAGAATTCACAACAAACTCACATGCGTTTCTCTGAAAGAGAAGCAGTCTGTTCCAACACTTCAATTCACTGTGCGAAGTGAATGGAGTGTTGCTTCACTTTCTAAATTATGTCCTTTCAGAGAAAATCACTTTCCTTTGAAAGTGCCTAAAGCAACTTGAAGTATTCACAAGAAACACTAATGCGTTTCTATGAAAGAGAAGCACTCTGTTCCAACACTTCAATTCACTGCACGAAGTGAATGGAGTGTTGCTTCACTTTCTAAATGCTGTCCTTTCAGAGAAAATCACTTTCCTTTGAAAGTGCCTTAAGCTACTTACAAGCATTCAACAGAAACTCACATGCGTTTCTCTGAAAGAGAAGCAGTCTGTTCCAACACTTCAATTCACTGTGCGAAGTGAATGGAGTGTTGCTTCACTTTCTAAATGCTGTCCTTTCAGAGAAAATCACTTTCCTTTGAAAGTGCCTTAAGCTACTTACAAGCATTCACCAGAAAATCACATGCGTTTCTCTGAAAGAGAAGCAGTCTGTTCCAATACTTCAATTCACTCTGCGAAGTGAATGGAGTGTTGCTTCACTTTCTAAATGCTGTCCTTTCAGAGAAAATCACTTTCCTTTCAAAGTGCCTTAAGCTACTTACAAGCATTCAACAGAAACTCACATGCGTTTCTCTGAAAGAGAAGCAGTCTGTTCCATCACTTCAATTCACTGTGCGAAGTGAAAGGAGAGTTGCTTCACTTTCTAAATGCTGTCCTTTCTGAGAAAATCACTTTCCTTTGAAAGTGCATTAAGCTACTTGCAAGCATTAGGTAGAAATTCACATGCGTTTCTCTGAAAGAGAAGCAGTCTGTTCCAACACTTCAATTCACTGTGCGAAGTGAATGGAGTGTTGCTTCACTTTCTAAATGCTGTCCTTTCTGAGAAAATCACTTTCCTTTGAAAGTGCATTAAGCTACTTGCAAGCATTAGGAAGAAACTCACATGCGTTTCTCTGAAAGACAAGCAGTCTGTTCCAACACTTTAATTCACTGTGTGAAGTGAATGGAGTGTTGCCTCACTTTCTAAATGCTGTCATCTCAGAGAAAATCACTTTCCTTTGAAAGTGCCTTAAGCTACTTACAAGCATTCAACAGAAACTCACATGCGTTTCTCTGAAAGTGAAGCAGTCCGTTCCAACACTTCAATTCACTCTGCGAAGTGAATGGAGTGTTGCTTCACTTTCTAAGTGCTGTCCTTTCAGAGAAAATCACTTTCCTTTGAAAGTGCCTTAAGCTACTTACAAGCATTCAACAGAAACTCACATGCATTTATCTGAAAGAGAAGCAGTCTGTTCCAACACTTCAATTCACTGTGCGAAGTGAATGGAGTGTTGCTTCACTTTCTAAATTATGTCCTTTCAGAGAAAATCACTTTCCTTTGAAAGTGCCTTAAGCAATTTACAAGCATTCACAAGAAACACTAATGCGTTTCTATGAAAGAGAAGCACTCTGTTCCAACACTTCAATTCACTGCACGAAGTGAATGGAGTGTTGCTTCACTTTCTAAATGCTGTCCTTTCAGAGAAAATCACTTTCCTTTGAAAGTGCCTTAAGCTTCTTAAAAGCATTCACCAGAAACTCACATGCGTTTCTCTGAAAGAGAAGCAGTCGGTTCCAACACTTCAATTCACTGTGCGAAGTGAATGGAGTGTTGCTTCATTTTCTAAATGCTGTCCTTTCAGAGAAAATCACTTTCCTTTGAAAGTGCCTTAAGCTACTTGCAAGCATTAGGAAGAAACTCACATGCGTTTCTCTGAAAGAGAAGCAGTCTGTTCCAACACTTCAATTCACTGTGCGAAGTGAATGGAGTGTTGCTTCACTTTCTATTTGCTGTCTTTAAGAGAAAATCACTTTCCTTTGAAAGTGCCTTAAACTACTTTCAAGCATTCACAAAAAACTCACATGCGTTTCTCTTAAAGAGAAGCAGTCTGTTCCAACAATTCAATTCACTGTGCGAAGTGAATGGAGTGTTGCTTCACTTTCTGAATGCTGTCCTTTCAGAGAAAATCACTTTCCTTTGAAAGTGCCTTAAGCTACTTACAAGCATTCACCAGAAAATCACATGCGTTTCTCTGAAAGAGAAGCAGTCTGTTCCAATACTTCAATTCACTCTGCGAAGTGAATGGAGTGTTGCTTCAGTTTCTAAAAGCTGTCCTTTCAGAGAAAATCACTTTCCTTTGAAAGTGCCTTAAGCTACTTACAAGCATTCACCAGAAACTCACATGCGTTTCTCTGAAAGAGAAGCAGTCTGTTCCAATACTTCAATTCACTCTGCGAAGTGAATTGAGTGTTGCTTCACTTTCTAAATGCTGTCCTTTCAGAGAAAATCACTTTCCTTTGAAAGTGCCTTAAGCTACTTGCAAGCATTAGGAAGAAACTTACATGCGTTTCTCTGAAAGAGAAGCAGTCTGTTCCAACACTTCAATTCACTGTGCGAAGTGAATGGAGTGTTGCTTCACTTTCTAAATGCTGTCCTTTCAGAGAAAATCACTTTCCTTTGAAAGTGCCTTAAGCTACTGCAAGCATTAGGAAGAAACACACATGCGTTTCTCTGAAAGAGAAGCAGTCTGTTCCAACACTTTAATTCACTGTGCGAAGTGAATGGAGTGTTGCTTCACTTTCTAAATGCTGTCCTTTCAGAGAAAATCACTTTCCTTTGAAAGTGCCTTAAGCTACTTGCAAGCATTAGGAAGAAACTCACATGCGTTTCTCTGAAAGAGAAGCAGTCTGTTCTAACACTTCAATTCACTGTGCGAAGAGAATGGAGTGTTGCTTCACTTTCTAAATTATGTCCTTTCAGAGAAAATCACTTTCCTTTGAAAGTGCCTTAAGCAACTTGCAAGCATTCACAAGAAACACTAATGCGTTTCTATGAAAGAGAAGCACTCTGTTCCAACACTTCAATTCACTGCACGAAGGGAATGGAGTGTTGCTTCACTTTCTAAATGCTGTCCTTTCAGAGAAAATCACTTTCCTTTGAAAGTGCCTTAAGCTACTTACAAGCATTCAACAGAAACTCACATGCGTTTCTCTGAAAGAGAAGCAGTCTGTTCCAACACTTCAATTCACTGTGCGAAGTGAATGGAGTGTTGCTTCACTTTCTAAATGCTGTCCTTTAAGAGAAAATCACTTTCCTTTGAAAGTGCCTTAAACTACTTTCAAGCATTCACAAAAAACTCACATGCGTTTCTCTTAAAGAGAAGCAGTCTTCAATTCACTGTGCGAAGTGAATGGAGTGTTGCTTCAGTTTCTAAATGCTGTCCTTTCAGAGAAAATCACTTTCCTTTGAAAGTGCCTTAAGAAACTTGCAAGAATTCACAACAAACTCACATGCGTTTCTCTGAAAGAGAAGCAGTCTGTTCCAATACTTCAATTCACTCTGCGAAGTGAATGGAGTGTTGCTTCACTTTCTAAATGCTGTCCTTTCAGAGAAAATCACTTTCCTTTGAAAGTGCCTTAAGCTACTTACAAGCATTCAACAGAAACTCACATGCGTTTCTCTGAAAGAGAAGCAGTCTGTTCCAACACTTCAATTCACTGTGCGAAGTGAAGGGAGTGTTGCTTCACTTTCTAAATGCTGTCCTTTCAGAGAAAATCACTTTCCTTTGAAAGTGCCTTAAGCTACTTGCAAGCATTAGGAAGAAACTCACATGCGTTTCTCTGAAAGAGAAGCAGTCTGTTCCAACACTTCAATTCACTGTGCGAAGTGAATGGAGTGCTGCCTCACTTTCTAAATGCTGTCCTTTCAGAGAAAATCACTTTCCTTTGAAAGTGCCTTAAGCTACTTACAAGCATTCAACAGAAACTCAAATGCATTTCTCTGAAAGAGAAGCAGTCTGTTCCAACACTTCAATTCACTGTTCGAAGTGAAGGGAGTGTTGCTTCACTTTCTAAATGCTGTCCTTTCAGAGAAAATCACTTTCCTTTGAAAGTGCCTTAAGCTACTTACAAGCATTCACCAGAAACTCACATGCGTTTCTCTGAAAGAGAAGCAGTCTGTTCCAACACTTCAATTCACTCTGCGAAGTGAATGGAGTGTTGCTTCACTTTCTAAATGCTGTCCTTTCTGAGAAAATCACTTTCCTTTGAAAGTGCCTTAAGCTACTTGCAAGCATTAGGAAGAAATTCACATGCGTTTCTCTGAAAGAGAAGCAGTCTGTTCCAACACTTCAATTCACTGTGCGAAGTGAATGGAGTGTTGCTTCACTTTCTAAATGCTGTCCTTTCTGAGAAAATCACTTTCCTTTGAAAGTGCCTTAAGCTACTTGCAAGCATTAGGAAGAAACTCACATGCGTTTCTCAGAAAGACAAGCAGTCTGTTCCAACACTTCAATTCACTGTGTGAAGTGAATGGAGTGTTGCCTCACTTTCTAAATGCTGTCATCTCAGAGAAAATCACTTTCCTTTGAAAGTGCCTTAAGCTACTTACAAGCATTCAACAGAAACTCACATGCGTTTCTCTGAAAGTGAAGCAGTCCGTTCCAATACTTCAATTCACTGTGCGAAGTGAATGGAGTGTTGCTTCACTTTCTAAGTGCTGTCCTTTCAGAGAAAATCACTTTCCTTTGAAAGTGCCTTAAGCAACTTGCAAGAATTCACAACAAACTCACATGCGTTTCTCTGAAAGAGAAGCAGTCTGTTCCAACACTTCAATTCACTGTGCGAAGTGAATGGAGTGTTGCTTCACTTTCTAAATTATGTCCTTTCAGAGAAAATCACTTTCCTTTGAAAGTGCCTTAAGCAACTTGAAGTATTCACAAGAAACACTAATGCGTTTCTATGAAAGAGAAGCACTCTGTTCCAACACTTCAATTCACTGCACGAAGTGAATGGAGTGTTGCTTCACTTTCTAAATGCTGTCCTTTCAGAGAAAATCACTTTCCTTTGAAAGTGCCTTAAGCTACTTACAAGCATTCAACAGAAACTCACATGCGTTTCTCTGAAAGAGAAGCAGTCTGTTCCAACACTTCAATTCACTGTGCGAAGTGAATGGAGTGTTGCTTCACTTTCTAAATGCTGTCCTTTCAGAGAAAATCACTTTCCTTTGAAAGTGCCTTAAGCTACTTACAAGCATTCACCAGAAAATCACATGCGTTTCTCTGAAAGAGAAGCAGTCTGTTCCAATACTTCAATTCACTCTGCGAAGTGAATGGAGTGTTGCTTCACTTTCTAAATGCTGTCCTTTCAGAGAAAATCACTTTCCTTTCAAAGTGCCTTAAGCTACTTACAAGCATTCAACAGAAACTCACATGCGTTTCTCTGAAAGAGAAGCAGTCTGTTCCATCACTTCAATTCACTGTGCGAAGTGAAAGGAGAGTTGCTTCACTTTCTAAATGCTGTCCTTTCTGAGAAAATCACTTTCCTTTGAAAGTGCATTAAGCTACTTGCAAGCATTAGGAAGAAATTCACATGCGTTTCTCTGAAAGAGAAGCAGTCTGTTCCAACACTTCAATTCACTGTGCGAAGTGAATGGAGTGTTGCTTCACTTTCTAAATGCTGTCCTTTCTGAGAAAATCACTTTCCTTTGAAAGTGCATTAAGCTACTTGCAAGCATTAGGAAGAAACTCACATGCGTTTCTCTGAAAGACAAGCAGTCTGTTCCAACACTTTAATTCACTGTGTGAAGTGAATGGAGTGTTGCCTCACTTTCTAAATGCTGTCATCTCAGAGAAAATCACTTTCCTTTGAAAGTGCCTTAAGCTACTTACAAGCATTCAACAGAAACTCACATGCATTTCTCTGAAAGTGAAGCAGTCCGTTCCAACACTTCAATTCACTCTGCGAAGTGAATGGAGTGTTGCTTCACTTTCTAAGTGCTGTCCTTTCAGAGAAAATCACTTTCCTTTGAAAGTGCCTTAAGCTACTTACAAGCATTCAACAGAAACTCACATGCATTTATCTGAAAGAGAAGCAGTCTGTTCCAACACTTCAATTCACTGTGCGAAGTGAATGGAGTGTTGCTTCACTTTCTAAATTATGTCCTTTCAGAGAAAATCACTTTCCTTTGAAAGTGCCTTAAGCAATTTACAAGCATTCACAAGAAACACTAATGCGTTTCTATGAAAGAGAAGCACTCTGTTCCAACACTTCAATTCACTGCACGAAGTGAATGGAGTGTTGCTTCACTTTCTAAATGCTGTCCTTTCAGAGAAAATCACTTTCCTTTGAAAGTGCCTTAAGCTTCTTAAAAGCATTCACCAGAAACTCACATGCGTTTCTCTGAAAGAGAAGCAGTCGGTTCCAACACTTCAATTCACTGTGCGAAGTGAATGGAGTGTTGCTTCATTTTCTAAATGCTGTCCTTTCAGAGAAAATCACTTTCCTTTGAAAGTGCCTTAAGCTACTTGCAAGCATTAGGAAGAAACTCACATGCGTTTCTCTGAAAGAGAAGCAGTCTGTTCCAACACTTCAATTCACTGTGCGAAGTGAATGGAGTGTTGCTTCACTTTCTATTTGCTGTCCTTTAAGAGAAAATCACTTTCCTTTGAAAGTGCCTTAAACTACTTTCAAGCATTCACAAAAAACTCACATGCGTTTCTCTTAAAGAGAAGCAGTCTGTTCCAAAAATTCAATTCACTGTGCGAAGTGAATGGAGTGTTGCTTCAGTTTCTAAATGCTGTCCTTTCAGAGAAAATCACTTTCCTTTGAAAGTGCCTTAAGCAACTTGCAAGAATTCACAACAAACTCACATGCGTTTCTCTGAAAGAGAAGCAGTCTGTTCCAACACTTCAATTCACTGTGCGAAGTGAATGGAGTGTTGCTTCAGTTTCTAAAAGCTGTCCTTTCAGAGAAAATCACTTTCCTTTGAAAGTGCCTTAAGCTACTTACAAGCATTCACCAGAAACTCACATGCGTTTCTCTGAAAGAGAAGCAGTCTGTTCCAATACTTCAATTCACTCTGCGAAGTGAATTGAGTGTTGCTTCACTTTCTAAATGCTGTCCTTTCAGAGAAAATCACTTTCCTTTGAAAGTGCCTTAAGCTACTTGCAAGCATTAGGAAGAAACTTACATGCGTTTCTCTGAAAGAGAAGCAGTCTGTTCCAACACTTCAATTCACTGTGCGAAGTGAATGGAGTGTTGCTTCACTTTCTAAATGCTGTCCTTTCAGAGAAAATCACTTTCCTTTGAAAGTGCCTTAAGCTACTGCAAGCATTAGGAAGAAACACACATGCGTTTCTCTGAAAGAGAAGCAGTCTGTTCCAACACTTTAATTCACTGTGCGAAGTGAATGGAGTGTTGCTTCACTTTCTAAATGCTGTCCTTTCAGAGAAAATCACTTTCCTTTGAAAGTGCCTTAAGCTACTTGCAAGCATTAGGAAGAAACTCACATGCGTTTCTCTGAAAGAGAAGCAGTCTGTTCCAACACTTCAATTCACTGTGCGAAGTGAATGGAGTGTTGCTTCACTTTCTAAATGCTGTCCTTTCTGAGAAAATCACTTTCCTTTGAAAGTGCCTTAAGCTACTTGCAAGCATTAGGAAGAAACTCACATGCGTTTCTCTGAAAGAGAAGCAGTCTGTTCTAACACTTCAATTCACTGTGCGAAGTGAATGGAGTGTTGCTTCACTTTCTAAATGCTGTCCTTTCAGAGAAAATCACTTTCCTTTGAAAGTGCCTTAAGCTACTTACAAGCATTCAACAGAAACTCACATGCATTTCTCTGAAAGAGAAGCAGTCTGTTCCAACACTTCAATTCACTGAGCGAAGTGAATGGAGTGTTGCTTCACTTTCTAAATGCTGTCCTTTCAGAGAAAATCACTTTCCTTTGAAAGTGCCTTAAGCAACTTGCAAGCATTCACAAGAAACACTAATGCGTTTCTCTGAAAGAGAAGCAGTCTGTTCCAACACTTCAATTCACTGTGCGAAGTGAATGGAGTGTTGCTTCACTTTCTAAATGCTGTCCTTTCAGAGAAAATCACTTTCCTTTGAAAGTGCCTTAAGCTTCTTACAAGCATTCACCAGAAACTCACATGCGTTTCTCTGAAAGAGAAGCAGTCGGTTCCAACACTTCATTTCACTGTGCGAAGTGAATGGAGTGTTTCTTCACGTTCTAAATGCTGTCCTTTCAGAGAAAATCACTTTCCTTTGAAAGTGCCTTAAGCTACTTGCAAGCATTAGGAAGAAACTCACATGCATTTCTCTGAAAGAGAAGCAGTCTGTTCCAACACTTCAATTCACTGTGCGAAGTGAATGGAGTGTTGCCTCACTTTCTAAATGCTGTCCTTTCAGAGAAAATCACTTTCCTTTGAAAGTGCCTTAAGCTACTTGCAAGCATTAGGAAGAAACTCACATGCGTTTCTCTGAAAGAGAAGCAGTCTGTTCCAACACTTCAATTCACTGTGCGAAGTGAATGGAGTGCTGCCTCACTTTCTAAATGCTGTCCTTTCAGAGAAAATCACTTTCCTTTGAAAGTGCCTTAAGCTACTTACAAGCATTCACCAGAAACTCACATGCATTTCTCTGAAAGAGAAGCAGTCTGTTCCAACACTTCAATTCACTGTTCGAAGTGAATGGAGTGTTGCTTCACTTTCTAAATGCTGTCCTTTCAGAGAAAATCACTTTCCTTTGAAAGTGCCTTAAGCTACTTACAAGCATTCACCAGAAACTCACATGCGTTTCTCTGAAAGAGAAGCAGTCTGTTCCAACACTTCAATTCACTGTGCGAAGTGAATGGAGTGTTGCTTCACTTTCTAAATGCTGTCCTTTCAGAGAAAATCACTTTCCTTTGAAAGTGCCTTAAGCTACTTGCAAGCATTAGGAAGAAACTCACATGCGTTTCTCTGAAAGAGAAGCAGTCTGTTCAAACACTTCAATTCACTGTGCGAAGTGAATGGAGTGTTGCTTCACTTTCTAAATGCTGTCCTTTCTGAGAAAATCACTTTCCTTTCAAAGTGCCTTAAACTACTTGCAAGCATTAGGAAGAAACACACATGCGTTTCTCTGAAAGAGAAGCAGTCTGTTCCAACACTTCAATTCACTGTGTGAAGTGAATGGAGTGTTGCCTCACTTTCTAAATGCTGTCATCTCAGAGAAGATCACTTTCCTTTGAAAGTGCCTTAAGCTACTTACAAGCATTCAACAGAAACTCACATGCATTTCTCTGAAAGAGAAGCAGTCTGTTCCAACACTTCAATTCACTATGCGAAGTGAATGGAGTGTTGTTTCCCTTTCTAAATTATGTCCTTTCAGAGAAAATCACTTTCCTTTGAAAGTGCCTTAAGCAACTTGCAAGCATTCACAAGAAACACTAATGCGTTTCTATGAAAGAGAAGCACTCTGTTCCAACACTTCAATTCACTGCACGAAGTGAATGGAGTGTTGCTTCACTTTCTAAATGCTGTCCTTTCAGAGAAAATCACTTTCCTTTGAAAGTGCCTTAAGCTACTTGCAAGCATTAGGAAGAAACTCACATGCATTTCTCTGAAAGAGAAGCCGTCTGTTCCAACACTTCAATTCCCTGTGCGAAGTGAATGGAGTGTTGCCTCACTTTCTAAATGCTGTCCTTTCAGAGAAAATCACTTTCCTTTGAAAGTGCCTTAAACTACTTTCAAGCATTCACAAAAAACTCACATGCACTTCTCTGAAAGAGAAGCAGTCTGTTCCAACACTTCAATTCACTGTGCGAAGTGAATGGAGTGTTGCTTCACTTTCTAAATGCTGTCCTTTCAGAGAAAATCACTTTCCTTTGAAAGTGCCTTAAGCTACTTGCAAGCATTAGGAAGAAACTCACATTGGTTTCTCTGAAAGAGAAGCAGTCTGTTCCAACACTTCAATTCACTGTGTGAAGTGAATGGAGCGTGGCCTCACTTTTTAAATGCTGTCCTTTCAGAGAAAATCACTTTCCTTTGAAAGTGCCTTAAGCTACCTACAAGCATTCAACAGAAACTCACATGCGTTTCTCTGAAAGAGAAGCAGTCTGTTCCAACACTTCAATTCAATGTGTGAAGTGAATGGAGTGTTGCTTCACTTTCTAAATACTGTCCTTTCAGAGAAAATCACTTTCCTTTGAAAGTGCCTTAAGCTACTTACAAGCATTCAACAGAAACTCACATGCATTTCACTGAAAGAGAAGCAATCTGTTCCAACACTTCAATTCTCTGTGCGAAGTGAATGGAGTGTTGCTTCACTTTCTAAATGCTGTCCTTTCAGAGAAAATCACTTTCCTTTGAAAGTGCCTTAAGCTACTTGCAAGCATTCACAAGAAACACTAATGCGTTTCTATGAAAGAGAAGCAGTCTGTTCCAACACTTCAATTCACTGTGCCAAGTGAATGGAGTGTTGCTTCACTTTCTAAATGCTGTCCTTTCAGAGAAAATCACTTTCCTTTGAAAGAGCCTTAAGCTACTTACAAGCATTCACTAGAAACTCACATGCGTTTCTCTGAATGAGAAGCTGTCTGTTCCAACACTTCAATTCACTATGCGAAGTGAATGGAGTGTTGCTTCACTTTCTAAATGCTGTCCTTTCAGAGAAAATCACTTTTCTTTGAAAGTGCCTTAAACTACTTTCAAGCATTCACAAAAAACTCACATGCGTTTCTCTTAAAGAGAAGCAGTCTGTTCCAACAATTCAATTCACTGTGCGAAGTGAATGGAGTGTTGCTTCAGTTTGTAAATGCTGTCCTTTCAGAGAAAATCACTTTCCTTTGAAAGTGCCTTAAGCATCTTGCAAGCATTCACAAGAAACTCACATGCGTTTCTCTGAAAGAGAAGCAGTCTGTTCCAACACTTCAATTCACTGTGCCAAGTGAATGGAGTGTTGCTTCACTTTCTATATGCTGTCCTTTCAGAGAAAATCACTTTCCTTTGAAAGTGCCTTAAGCTACTTACAAGCATTCACCAGAAACTCACATGCGTTTCTCTGAAAGAGAAGCAGTCTGTTCCAATACTTCAATTCACTCTGCGAAGTGAATGGAGTGTTGCTTCACTTTCTAAATGCTGTCTTTCAGAGAAAATCACTTTCCTTTGAAAGTGCCTTAAACTACTTTCAAGCATTCACAAAAAACTCACATGCGTTTCTCTTAAAGAGAAGCAGTCTGTTCCAACACTTCAATTCACTGTGCGAAGTGAATGGAGTGTTGCTTCAGTTTGTAAATGCTGTCCTTTCAGAGAAAATCACTTTCCTTTGAAAGTACCTTAAGCAACTTGCAAGCATTCACAAGAAACTCACATGCGTTTCTCTGAAAGAGAAGCAGTCTGTTCCAACACTTCAATTCACTGTGCGAAGTGGATGGAGTGTTGCTTCACTTTCTAAATGCTGTCCTTTCAGAGAAAATCACTTTCCTTTGAAAGTGCCTTAAGCTTCTTACAAGCATTCACCAGAAACTCACATGCGCTTCTCTGAAAGAGAAGCAGTCTGTTCCAATACTTCAATTCACTGTGCGAAGTGAATGGAGTGTTGCTTCACTTTCTAAACGCTGTCCTTTCAGAGAAAATCACTTTCCTTTAAAAGTGCCTTAAGCTACTTGCAAGCATTAGGAAGAAACTCACATGCGTTTCTCTGAAAGAGAAGCAGTCTGTTCCAACACTTCAATTCACTGTGTGAAGTGAATGGAGCGTGGCCTCACTTTCTAAATGCTGTCCTTTCAGAGAAAATCACTTTCCTTTGAAAGTGCCTTAAGCTACTTAAGAGCATTCAACAGAAACTCACATGCGTTTCTCTGAAAGAGAAGCAGTCTGTTCCAACACTTCAATTCAATGTGTGAAGTGAATGGAGTGTTGCTTCACTTTCTAAATACTGTCCTTTCAGAGAAAATCACTTTCCTTTGAAAGTGCCTTTAGCTACTTACAAGCATTCAACAGAAACTCACATGCATTTCTCTGAAAGAGAAGCAATCTGTTCCAACACTTCAATTCTCTGTGCGAAGTGAATGGAGTGTTGCTTCACTTTCTAAATGCTGTCCTTTCAGAGAAAATCACTTTCCTTTGAAAGTGCCTTAAGCTACTTGCAAGCATTCACAAGAAACACTAATGCGTTTCTATGAAAGAGAAGCAGTCTGTTCCAACACTTCAATTCACTGTGCCAAGTGAATGGAGTGTTGCTTCACTTTCTAAATGCTGTCTTTTCAGAGAAAATCACTTTCCTTTGAAAGAGCCTTAAGCTACTTACAAGCATTCACCAGAAACTCACATGCGTTTCTCTGAAAGAGAAGCAGTCTGTTCCAACACTTCAATTCACTGTGTGAAGTGAATGGAGCGTGGCCTCACTTTCTAAATGCTGTCCTTTCAGAGAAAATTACTTTCCTTTGAAAGTGCCTTAAGCTACTTACAAGCATTCAACAGAAACTCACATGCGTTTCTCTGAAAGAGAAGCAGTCTGTTCCAACACTTCAATTCAATGTGCGAAGTGAATGGAGTGTTGCTTCACTTTCTAAATGCTGTCCTTTCAGAGAAAATCACTTTCCTTTGAAAGTGCCTTAAACTACTTACAAGCATTCAACAGAAACTCACATGCATTTCTCTGAAAGAGAAGCAGTCTGTTCCAACACTTCAATTCACTGTGCGAAGTGAATGGAGTGTTGCTTCACTTTCTAAATGCTGTCCTTTCAGAGAAAATCACTTTCCTTTGAAAGTGCCTTAAGCTACTTGCAAGCATTAGGAAGAAACTCACATTGGTTTCTCTGAAAGAGAAGCAGTCTGTTCCAACACTTCAATTCACTGTGTGAAGTGAATGGAGCGTGGCCTCACTTTCTAAATGCTGTCCTTTCAGAGAAAATTACTTTCCTTTGAAAGTGCCTTAAGCTACTTACAAGCATTCAACAGAAACTCACATGCGTTTCTCTGAAAGAGAAGCAGTCTGTTCCAACACTTCAATTCACTGTGTGAAGTGAATGGAGCGTGGCCTCACTTTCTAAATGCTGTCCTTTCAGAGAAAATCACTTTCCTTTGAAAGTGCCTTAAACTACTTACAAGCATTCAACAGAAACTCACATGCATTTCTCTGAAAGAGAAGCAGTCTGTTCCAACACTTCAATTCACTGTGCGAAGTGAATGGAGTGTTGCTTCACTTTCTAAATGCTGTCCTTTCAGAGAAAATCACTTTCCTTTGAAAGTGCCTTAAGCTACTTGCAAGCATTAGGAAGAAACTCACATTGGTTTCTATGAAAGAGAAGCAGTCTGTTCCAACACTTCAATTCACTGTGTGAAGTGAATGGAGCGTGGCCTCACTTTTTAAATGCTGTCCTTTCAGAGAAAATCACTTTCCTTTGAAAGTGCCTTAAGCTACCTACAAGCATTCAACAGAAACTCACATGCGTTTCTCTGAAAGAGAAGCAGTCTGTTCCAACACTTCAATTCACTGTGCGAAGTGAATGGAGTGTTGCTTCACTTTCTAAATACTGTCCTTTCAGAGAAAATCACTTTCCTTTGAAAGTGCCTTAAGCTACTTACAAGCATTCAACAGAAACTCACATGCATTTCACTGAAAGAGAAGCAATCTGTTCCAACACTTCAATTCTCTGTGCGAAGTGAATGGAGTGTTGCTTCACTTTCTAAATGCTGTCCTTTCAGAGAAAATCACTTTCCTTTGAAAGTGCCTTAAGCTACTTGCAAGCATTCACAAGAAACACTAATGCGTTTCTATGAAAGAGAAGCAGTCTGTTCCAACACTTCAATTCACTGTGCCAAGTGAATGGAGTGTTGCTTCACTTTCTAAATGCTGTCCTTTCAGAGAAAATCACTTTCCTTTGAAAGAGCCTTAAGCTACTTACAAGCATTCACCAGAAACTCACATGCGTTTCTCTGAAAGAGAAGCAGTCTGTTCCAACACTTCAATTCACTATGCGAAGTGAATGGAGTGTTGCTTCACTTTCTAAATGCTGTCCTTTCAGAGAAAATCACTTTCCTTTGAAAGTGCCTTAAACTACTTTCAAGCATTCACAAAAAACTCACATGCGTTTCTCTTAAAGAGAAGCAGTCTGTTCCAACACTTCAATTCACTGTGCGAAGTGAATGGAGTGTTGCTTCAGTTTGTAAATGCTGTCCTTTCAGAGAAAATCACTTTCCTTTGAAAGTGCCTTAAGCATCTTGCAAGCATTCACAAGAAACTCACATGCGTTTCTCTGAAAGAGAAGCAGTCTGTTCCAACACTTCAATTCACTGTGCCAAGTGAATGGAGTGTTGCTTCACTTTCTATATGCTGTCCTTTCAGAGAAAATCACTTTCCTTTGAAAGTGCCTTAAGCTACTTACAAGCATTCACCAGAAACTCACATGCGTTTCTCTGAAAGAGAAGCAGTCTGTTCCAATACTTCAATTCACTCTGCGAAGTGAATGGAGTGTTGCTTCAGTTTGTAAATGCTGTCCTTTCAGAGAAAATCACTTTCCTTTGAAAGTGCCTTAAGCAACTTGCAAGCATTCACAAGAAACTCACATGCATTTCTCTGAAAGAGAAGCAGTCTGTTCCAACACTTCAATTCACTGTGCGAAGTGAATGGAGTGTTGCTTCACTTTCTAAATGCTGTCCTTTCAGAGAAAATCACTTTCCTTTGAAAGTGCCTTAAGCTACTTACAAGCATTCAAAAGAAACTCACATGCGTTTCTCTGAAAGAGAAGCAGTCTGTTCCAATACTTCAAATCACTCTGCGAAGTGAATGGAGTGTTGCTTCACTTTCTATATGCTGTCCTTTCAGAGAAAATCACTTTCCTTTGAAAGTGCCTTAAACTACTTTCAAGCATTCACAAAAAACTCACATGCGTTTCTCTTAAGGAGAAGCAGTCTGTTCCAACACTTCAATTCACTGAGCGAAGTGAATGGAGTGTTGCTTCACTTTCTAAATGCTGTCCTTTCAGAGAAAATCACTTTCCTTTGAAAGTGCCTTAAGCAACTTGCAAGCATTCACAAGAAACACTAATGCGTTTCTCTGAAAGAGAAGCAGTCTGTTCCAACACTTCAATTCACTGTGCGAAGTGAATGGAGTGTTGCTTCACTTTCTAAATGCTGTCCTTTCAGAGAAAATCACTTTCCTTTGAAAGTGCCTTAAGCTTCTTACAAGCATTCACCAGAAACTCACATGCGTTTCTCTGAAAGAGAAGCAGTCGGTTCCAACACTTCCATTCACTGTGCGAAGTGAATGGAGTGTTTCTTCACGTTCTAAATGCTGTCCTTTCAGAGAAAATCACTTTCCTTTGAAAGTGCCTTAAGCTACTTGCAAGCATTAGGAAGAAACTCACATGCATTTCTCTGAAAGAGAAGCAGTCTGTTCCAACACTTCAATTCACTGTGCGAAGTGAATGGAGTGTTGCCTCACTTTCTAAATGCTGTCCTTTCAGAGAAAATCACTTTCCTTTGAAAGTGCCTTAAGCTACTTGCAAGCATTAGGAAGAAACTCACATGCGTTTCTCTGAAAGAGAAGCAGTCTGTTCCAACACTTCAATTCACTGTGCGAAGTGAATGGAGTGCTGCCTCACTTTCTAAATGCTGTCCTTTCAGAGAAAATCACTTTCCTTTGAAAGTGCCTTAAGCTACTTACAAGCATTCACCAGAAACTCACATGCATTTCTCTGAAAGAGAAGCAGTCTGTTCCAACACTTCAATTCACTGTTCGAAGTGAATGGAGTGTTGCTTCACTTTCTAAATGCTGTCCTTTCAGAGAAAATCACTTTCCTTTGAAAGTGCCTTAAGCTACTTACAAGCATTCACCAGAAACTCACATGCGTTTCTCTGAAAGAGAAGCAGTCTGTTCCAACACTTCAATTCACTGTGCGAAGTGAATGGAGTGTTGCTTCACTTTCTAAATGCTGTCCTTTCAGAGAAAATCACTTTCCTTTGAAAGTGCCTTAAGCTACTTGCAAGCATTAGGAAGAAACTCACATGCGTTTCTCTGAAAGAGAAGCAGTCTGTTCAAACACTTCAATTCACTGTGCGAAGTGAATGGAGTGTTGCTTCACTTTCTAAATGCTGTCCTTTCTGAGAAAATCACTTTCCTTTCAAAGTGCCTTAAACTACTTGCAAGCATTAGGAAGAAACACACATGCGTTTCTCTGAAAGAGAAGCAGTCTGTTCCAACACTTCAATTCACTGTGTGAAGTGAATGGAGTGTTGCCTCACTTTCTAAATGCTGTCATCTCAGAGAAGATCACTTTCCTTTGAAAGTGCCTTAAGCTACTTACAAGCATTCAACAGAAACTCACATGCATTTCTCTGAAAGTGAAGCAGTCTGTTCCAACACTTCAATTCACTCTGCGAAGTGAATGGAGTGTTGCTTCACTTTCTAAATGCTGTCCTTTCAGAGAAAATCACTTTCCTTTGAAAGTGCCTTAAGCTACTTACAAGCATTCAACAGAAACTCACATGCATTTCTCTGAAAGAGAAGCAGTCTGTTCCAACACTTCAATTCACTATGCGAAGTGAATGGAGTGTTGTTTCCCTTTCTAAATTATGTCCTTTCAGAGAAAATCACTTTCCTTTGAAAGTGCCTTAAGCAACTTGCAAGCATTCACAAGAAACACTAATGCGTTTCTATGAAAGAGAAGCACTCTGTTCCAACACTTCAATTCACTGCACGAAGTGAATGGAGTGTTGCTTCACTTTCTAAATGCTGTCCTTTCAGAGAAAATCACTTTCCTTTGAAAGTGCCTTAAGCTACTTGCAAGCATTAGGAAGAAACTCACATGCATTTCTCTGAAAGAGAAGCCGTCTGTTCCAACACTTCAATTCACTGTGCGAAGTGAATGGAGTGTTGCCTCACTTTCTAAATGCTGTCCTTTCAGAGAAAATCACTTTCCTTTGAAAGAGCCTTAAGCTACTTACAAGCATTCACCAGAAACTCACATGCGTTTCTCTGAAAGAGAAGCAGTCTGTTCCAACACTTCAATTCACTGTACAAAGTGAATGGAGTATTGCTTCACTTTCTAAATGCTGTCCTTTCAGAGAAAATCACTTTCCTTTGAAAGTGCCTTAAGCAACATGCAAGCATTCACAAGAAACACTAATGCGTTTCTATGAAAGAGAAGCACTCTGTTCCAACACTTCAATTCACTGCACGAAGGGAATGGAGTGTTTCTTCACTTTCTAAATGCTGTCCTTTCAGAGAAAATCACTTTCCTTTGAAAGTGCCTGAAGCTACTTACAAGCATTCACCAGAAACTCACATGCGTTTCTCTGAAAGAGAAGCAGTCTGTTCCAACACTTCAATTCTCTGTGCGAAGTGAATGGAGTGTTGCTTCACTTTCTAAATGCTGTCCTTTCAGAGAAAATCACTTTCCTTTGAAAGTGCCTTAAGCTACTTGCAAGCATTCACAAGAAACACTAATGCGTTTCTATGAAAGAGAAGCAGTCTGTTCCAACACTTCAATTCACTGTGCCAAGTGAATGGAGTGTTGCTTCACTTTCTAAATGCTGTCCTTTCAGAGAAAATCACTTTCCTTTGAAAGAGCCTTAAGCTACTTACAAGCATTCACCAGAAACTCACATGCGTTTCTCTGAAAGAGAAGCAGTCTGTTCCAACACTTCAATTCACTGTGCGAAGTGAATGGAGTGTTGCTTCAGTTTGTAAATGCTGTCCTTTCAGAGAAAATCACTTTCCTTTGAAAGTGCCTTAAGCAACTTGCAAGCATTCACAAGAAACTCACATGCATTTCTCTGAAAGAGAAGCAGTCTGTTCCAACACTTCAATTCACTGTGCGAAGTGAATGGAGTGTTGCTTCACTTTCTAAATGCTGTCCTTTCAGAGAAAATCACTTTCCTTTGAAAGTGCCTTAAGCTACTTACAAGCATTCACCAGAAACTCACATGCGTTTCTCTGAAAGAGAAGCAGTCTGTTCCAATACTTCAAATCACTCTGCGAAGTGAATGGAGTGTTGCTTCACTTTCTATATGCTGTCCTTTCAGAGAAAATCACTTTCCTTTGAAAGTGCCTTAAACTACTTTCAAGCATTCACAAAAAACTCACATGCGTTTCTCTTAAGGAGAAGCAGTCTGTTCCAACACTTCAATTCACTGTGCGAAGTGAATGGAGTGTTGCTTCACTTTCTAAATGCTGTCCTTTCAGAGAAAATCACTTTCCTTTGAAAGTGCCTTAAGCTACTTACAAGCATTCACCAGAAACTCACATGCGTTTCTCTGAAAGAGAAGCAGTCTGGTCCAATACTTCAATTCACTCTGCGAAGTGAATGGAGTGTTGCTTCACTTTCTAAATGCTGTCCTTTCAGAAAAAACCACTTTCCTTTGAAAGTCCCTAAAGCTACTTGCAAGCACTAGGAAGAAACTCACATGCGTTTCTCTGAAAGAGAAGCAGTCTGTTCCAACACTTCAATTCACAGTGTGAAGTGAATGGAGTGTTGCCTCACTTTCTAAATGCTGTCCTTTCAGAGAAAATCAATTTCCTTTGAAAGTGCCTTAAGCTACTTACAAGCATTCAACAGAAACTCACATGCGTTTCTCTGAAAGATAAGCAGTCTGTTCCAACACTTCAATTCAATGTGCGAAGTGAGTGGAGTGTTGCTTCACTTTCTAAATGCTGTCCTTTCAGAGAAAATCACTTTCCTTTGAAAGTGCCTTAAGCTACTTACAAGCATTCAACAGAAACTCACATGCATTTCTCTGAAAGAGAAGCAATCTGTTCCAACACTTCAGTTCTCTGTGCGAAGTGAATGGAGTGTTGCTTCACTTTCTAAATGCTGTCCTTTCAGAGAAAATCACTTTCCTCTGAAAGTGCCTTAAGCTACTTGCAAGCATTCACAAGAAACACTAATGCGTTTCTATGAAAGAGAAGCAGTCTGTTCCAACACTTCAATTCACTGGCGAAGTGAATGGAGTGTTGCTTCACTTTCTAAATGCTGTCCTTTCAGAGAAAATCACTTTCCTTTGAAAGTGCCTTAAACTACTTTCAAGCATTCACAAAAAACTCACATGCGTTTCTCTTAAAGAGAAGCAGTCTGTTCCAACACTTCAATTCACTGTGCGAAGTGAATGGAGTGTTGCTTCAGTTTGTAAATGCTGTCCTTTCAGAGAAAATCACTTTCCTTTGAAAGTGCCTTTAGCAACTTGCAAGCATTCACAAGAAACACTAATGCGTTTCTATGAAAGAGAAGCAGTCTGTTCCAACACTTCAATTCACTGTGCGAAGTGAATGGAGTGTTGCTTCACTTTCTAAATGCTGTCCTTTCAGAGAAAATCACTTTCCTTTGAAAGAGCCTTAAGCTACTTACAAGCATTCACCAGAAACTCACATGCGTTTCTCTGAAAGAGAAGCAGTCTGTTCCAACACTTCAATTCACTGTACAAAGTGAATGGAGTATTGCTTCACTTTCTAAATGCTGTCCTTTCAGAGAAAATCACTTTCCTTTGAAAGTGCCTTAAGCAACATGCAAGCATTCACAAGAAACACTAATGCGTTTCTATGAAAGAGAAGCACTCTGTTCCAACACTTCAATTCACTGCACGAAGGGAATGGAGTGTTTCTTCACTTTCTAAATGCTGTCCTTTCAGAGAAAATCACTTTCCTTTGAAAGTGCCTTAAGCAACATGCAAGCATTCACAAGAAACACTAATGCGTTTCTATGAAAGAGAAGCACTCTGTTCCAACACTTCAATTCACTGCACGAAGGGAATGGAGTGTTTCTTCACTTTCTAAATGCTGTCCTTTCAGAGAAAATCACTTTCCTTTGAAAGTGCCTTAAGCAACTTGCAAGCATTCACAAGAAACACTAATGCGTTTCTCTGAAAGAGAAGCAGTCTGTTCCAACACTTCAATTCACTGTGCGAAGTGAGTGGAGTGTTGCTTCACTTTCTAAATGCTGTCCTTTCAGAGAAAATCACTTTCCTTTGAAAGTGCCTTAAGCTTCTTACAAGCATTCACCAGAAACTCACATGCGTTTCTCTGAAAGAGAAGCAGTCGGTTCCAACACTTCCATTCACTGTGCGAAGTGAATGGAGTGTTTCTTCACGTTCTAAATGCTGTCCTTTCAGAGAAAATCACTTTCCTTTGAAAGTGCCTTAAGCTACTTGCAAGCATTAGGAAGAAACTCACATGCATTTCTCTGAAAGAGAAGCAGTCTGTTCCAACACTTCAATTCACTGTGCGAAGTGAATGGAGTGTTGCCTCACTTTCTAAATGCTGTCCTTTCAGAGAAAATCACTTTCCTTTGAAAGTGCCTTAAGCTACTTGCAAGCATTAGGAAGAAACTCACATGCGTTTCTCTGAAAGAGAAGCAGTCTGTTCCAACACTTCAATTCACTGTGCCAAGTGAATGGAGTGTTGCTTCACTTTCTAAATGCTGTCCTTTCAGAGAAAATCACTTTCCTTTGAAAGAGCCTTAAGCTACTTACAAGCATTCACCAGAAACTCACATGCGTTTCTCTGAAAGAGAAGCAGTCTGTTCCAACACTTCAATTCACTGTGCGAAGTGAATGGAGTGTTGCTTCAGTTTGTAAATGCTGTCCTTTCAGAGAAAATCACTTTCCTTTGAAAGTGCCTTAAGCAACTTGCAAGCATTCACAAGAAACTCACATGCATTTCTCTGAAAGAGAAGCAGTCTGTTCCAACACTTCAATTCAGTGTGCGAAGTGAATGGAGTGTTGCTTCACTTTCTAAATGCTGTCCTTTCAGAGAAAATCACTTTCCTTTGAAAGTGCCTTAAGCTACTTACAAGCATTCAACAGAAACTCACATGCGTTTCTCTGAAAGAGAAGCAGTCTGTTCCAATACTTCAAATCACTCTGCGAAGTGAATGGAGTGTTGCTTCACTTTCTATATGCTGTCCTTTCAGAGAAAATCACTTTCCTTTGAAAGTGCCTTAAACTACTTTCAAGCATTCACAAAAAACTCACATGCGTTTCTCTTAAGGAGAAGCAGTCTGTTCCAACACTTCAATTCACTGTGCGAAGTGAATGGAGTGTTGCTTCACTTTCTAAATGCTGTCCTTTCAGAGAAAATCACTTTCCTTTGAAAGTGCCTTAAGCTACTTACAAGCATTCACCAGAAACTCACATGCGTTTCTCTGAAAGAGAAGCAGTCTGGTCCAATACTTCAATTCACTCTGCGAAGTGAATGGAGTGTTGCTTCACTTTCTAAATGCTGTCCTTTCAGAAAAAATCACTTTCCTTTGAAAGTCCCTAAAGCTACTTGCAAGCACTAGGAAGAAACTCACATGCGTTTCTCTGAAAGAGAAACAGTCTGTTCCAACACTTCAATTCACAGTGTGAAGTGAATGGAGTGTTGCCTCACTTTCTAAATGCTGTCCTTTCAGAGAAAATCAATTTCCTTTGAAAGTGCCTTAAGCTACTTACAAGCATTCAACAGAAACTCACATGCGTTTCTCTGAAAGATAAGCAGTCTGTTCCAACACTTCAATTCAATGTGCGAAGTGAGTGGAGTGTTGCTTCACTTTCTAAATGCTGTCCTTTCAGAGAAAATCACTTTCCTTTGAAAGTGCCTTAAGCTACTTACAAGCATTCAACAGAAACTCACATGCATTTCTCTGAAAGAGAAGCAATCTGTTCCAACACTTCAGTTCTCTGTGCGAAGTGAATGGAGTGTTGCTTCACTTTCTAAATGCTGTCCTTTCAGAGAAAATCACTTTCCTCTGAAAGTGCCTTAAGCTACTTGCAAGCATTCACAAGAAACACTAATGCGTTTCTATGAAAGAGAAGCAGTCTGTTCCAACACTTCAATTCACTGGCGAAGTGAATGGAGTGTTGCTTCACTTTCTAAATGCTGTCCTTTCAGAGAAAATCACTTTCCTTTGAAAGTGCCTTAAACTACTTTCAAGCATTCACAAAAAACTCACATGCGTTTCTCTTAAAGAGAAGCAGTCTGTTCCAACACTTCAATTCACTGTGCGAAGTGAATGGAGTGTTGCTTCAGTTTGTAAATGCTGTCCTTTCAGAGAAAATCACTTTCCTTTGAAAGTGCCTTTAGCAACTTGCAAGCATTCACAAGAAACACTAATGCGTTTCTATGAAAGAGAAGCAGTCTGTTCCAACACTTCAATTCACTGTGCCAAGTGAAAGGAGTGTTGCTTCACTTTCTAAATGCTGTCCTTTCAGAGAAAATCACTTTCCTTTGAAAGAGCCTTAAGCTACTTACAAGCATTCACCAGAAACTCACATGCGTTTCTCTGAAAGAGAAGCAGTCTGTTCCAACACTTCAATTCACTGTACAAAGTGAATGGAGTATTGCTTCACTTTCTAAATGCTGTCCTTTCAGAGAAAATCACTTTCCTTTGAAAGTGCCTTAAGCAACATGCAAGCATTCACAAGAAACACTAATGCGTTTCTATGAAAGAGAAGCACTCTGTTCCAACACTTCAATTCACTGCACGAAGGGAATGGAGTGTTTCTTCACTTTCTAAATGCTGTCCTTTCAGAGAAAATCACTTTCCTTTGAAAGTGCCTTAAGCTACTTACAAGCATTCAACAGAAACTCACATGCGTTTCTCTGAAAGAGAAGCAGTCTGTTCCAATACTTCAAATCACTCTGCGAAGTGAATGGAGTGTTGCTTCACTTTCTATATGCTGTCCTTTCAGAGAAAATCACTTTCCTTTGAAAGTGCCTTAAACTTCTTTCAAGCATTCACAAAAAACTCACATGCGTTTCTCTTAAGGAGAAGCAGTCTGTTCCAACACTTCAATTCACTGTGCGAAGTGAATGGAGTGTTGCTTCAGTTTGTAAATGCTGTCCTTTCAGAGAAAATCACTTTCCTTTGAAAGTGCCTTAAGCAACTTGCAAGCATTCACAAGAAACTCACATGCGTTTCTCTGAAAGAGAAGCAGTCTGTTCCAACACTTCAATTCACTGTACGAAGTGAATGGAGTGTTGCTTCACTTTCTAAATGGTGTCCTTTCAGAGAAAATCACTTTCCTTTGAAAGTGCCTTAAGCTAATTACAAGCATTCACCAGAAACTCACATGCGTTTCTCTGAAAGAGAAGCAGTCTGTTCCAATACTTCAATTCACTCTGCGAAGTGAATGGAGTGTTGCTTCACTTTCTAAATGCTGTCCTTTCAGAGAAAATCACTTTCCTTTGAAAGTGCCTTAAGCTACTTACAAGCATTCAACAGAAACTCACATGCATTTCTCTGAAAGAGAAGCAGTCTGTTCCAACACTTCAATTCACTGTGCGAAGTGAATGGAGTGTTGCTTCACTTTCTAAATGCTGTCCTTTCAGAGAAAATCACTTTCCTTTGAAAGTGCCTTAAGCTACTTGCAAGCATTAGGAAGAAACTCACATGCGTTTCTCTGAAAGAGAAGCAGTCTGTTCCAACACTTCAATTCACTGTGTGAAGTGAATGGAGCGTGGCCTCACTTTCTAAATGCTGTCCTTTCAGAGAAAATCACTTTCCTTTGAAAGTGCCTTAAGCTACCTACAAGCATTCAACAGAAACTCACATGCGTTTCTCTGAAAGAGAAGCAGTCTGTTCCAACACTTCAATTCAATGTGTGAAGTGAATGGAGTGTTGCTTCACTTTCTAAATACTGTCCTTTCAGAGAAAATCACTTTCCTTTGAAAGTGCCTTAAGCTACTTACAAGCATTCAACAGAAACTCACATGCATTTCACTGAAAGAGAAGCAGTCTGTTCCAACACTTCAATTCACTGTGCGAAGTGAATGGAGTGTTGCTTCAGTTTGTAAATGCTGTCCTTTCAGAGAAAATCACTTTCCTTTGAAAGTGCCTTAAGCTACTTGCAAGCATTCACAAGAAACACTAATGCGTTTCTATGAAAGAGAAGCAGTCTGTTCCAACACTTCAATTCACTGTGCCAAGTGAATGGAGTGTTGCTTCACTTTCTAAATGCTGTCCTTTCAGAGAAAATCACTTTCCTTTGAAAGAGCCTTAAGCTACTTACAAGCATTCACCAGAAACTCACATGCGTTTCTCTGAAAGAGAAGCAGTCTGTTCCAACACTTCAATTCACTATGCGAAGTGAATGGAGTGTTGCTTCACTTTCTAAATGCTGTCCTTTCAGAGAAAATCACTTTCCTTTGAAAGTGCCTTAAACTACTTTCAAGCATTCACAAAAAACTCACATGCGTTTCTCTTAAAGAGAAGCAGTCTGTTCCAACACTTCAATTCACTGTGCGAAGTGAATGGAGTGTTGCTTCAGTTTGTAAATGCTGTCCTTTCAGAGAAAATCACTTTCCTTTGAAAGTGCCTTAAGCATCTTGCAAGCATTCACAAGAAACTCACATGCGTTTCTCTGAAAGAGAAGCAGTCTGTTCCAACACTTCAATTCACTGTGCCAAGTAAATGGAGTGTTGCTTCACTTTCTATATGCTGTCCTTTCAGAGAAAATCACTTTCCTTTGAAAGTGCCTTAAGCTACTTACAAGCATTCACCAGAAACTCACATGCGTTTCTCTGAAAGAGAAGCGGTCTGTTCCAATACTTCAATTCACTCTGCGAAGTGAATGGAGTGTTGCTTCACTTTCTAAATGCTGTCCTTTCAGAGAAAATCACTTTCCTTTGAAAGTGCCTTAAACTACTTTCAAGCATTCACAAAAAACTCACATGCGTTTCTCTTAAAGAGAAGCAGTCTGTTCCAACACTTCAATTCACTGTGCGAAGTGAATGGAGTGTTGCTTCAGTTTGTAAATGCTGTCCTTTCAGAGAAAATCACTTTCCTTTGAAAGTACCTTAAGCAACTTGCAAGCATTCACAAGAAACTCACATGCGTTTCTCTGAAAGAGAAGCAGTCTGTTCCAACACTTCAATTCACTGTGCGAAGTGGATGGAGTGTTGCTTCACTTTCTAAATGCTGTCCTTTCAGAGAAAATCACTTTCCTTTGAAAGTGCCTTAAGCTACTTACAAGCATTCACCAGAAACTCACATGCGCTTCTCTGAAAGAGAAGCAGTCTGTTCCAATACTTCAATTCACTGTGCGAAGTGAATGGAGTGTTGCTTCACTTTCTAAATGCTGTCCTTTCAGAGAAAATCACTTTCCTTTAAAAGTGCCTTAAGCTACTTGCAAGCATTAGGAAGAAACTCACATGCGTTTCTCTGAAAGAGAAGCAGTCTGTTCCAACACTTCAATTCACTGTGTGAAGTGAATGGAGCGTGGCCTCACTTTCAAATGCTGTCCTTTCAGAGAAAATCACTTTCCTTTGAAAGTGCCTTAAGCTACTTAAGAGCATTCAACAGAAACTCACATGCGTTTCTCTGAAAGAGAAGCAGTCTGTTCCAACACTTCAATTCAATGTGTGAAGTGAATGGAGTGTTGCTTCACTTTCTAAATACTGTCCTTTCAGAGAAAATCACTTTCCTTTGAAAGTGCCTTTAGCTACTTACAAGCATTCAACAGAAACTCACATGCATTTCTCTGAAAGAGAAGCAATCTGTTCCAACACTTCAATTCTCTGTGCGAAGTGAATGGAGTGTTGCTTCACTTTCTAAATGCTGTCCTTTCAGAGAAAATCACTTTCCTTTGAAAGTGCCTTAAGCTACTTGCAAGCATTCACAAGAAACACTAATGCGTTTCTATGAAAGAGAAGCAGTCTGTTCCAACACTTCAATTCACTTTGCCAAGTGAATGGAGTGTTGCTTCACTTTCTAAATGCTGTCTTTTCAGAGAAAATCACTTTCCTTTGAAAGAGCCTTAAGCTACTTACAAGCATTCACCAGAAACTCACATGCATTTCTCTGAAAGAGAAGCAGTCTGTTCCAAACACTTCAATTCACTGTGTGAAGTGAATGGAGCGTGGCCTCACTTTCTAAATGCTGTCCTTTCAGAGAAAATCACTTTCCTTTGAAAGTGCCTTAAACTACGTTCAAGCATTCACAAAAAACTCACATGCGTTTCTCTGAAAGAGAAGCAGGCTGTTACAACACTTCAATTCACTGGCGAAGTGAATGGAGTGTTGCTTCACTTTCTAAATGCTGTCCTTTCAGAGAAAATCACTTTCCTTTGAAAGTGCCTTAAACTACTTTCAAGCATTCACAAAAAAACTCACATGCGTTTCTCTTAAAGAGAAGCAGTCTGTTCCAACACTTCAATTCACTGTGCGAAGTGAATGGAGTGTTGCTTCAGTTTGTAAATGCTGTCCTTTCAGAGAAAATCACTTTCCTTTGAAAGTGCCTTAAGCAACTTGCAAGCATTCACAAGAAACTCACATGCGTTTCTCTGAAAGAGAAACAGTCTGTTCCAACACTTCAATTCACTGTACGAAGTGAATGGAGTGTTGCTTCACTTTCTAAATGGTGTCCTTTCAGAGAAAATCACTTTCCTTTGAAAGTGCCTTAAGCTAATTACAAGCATTCACCAGAAACTCACATGCGTTTCTCTGAAAGAGAAGCAGTCTGTTCCAATACTTCAATTCACTCTGCGAAGTGAATGGAGTGTTGCTTCACTTTCTAAATGCTGTCCTTTCAGAGAAAATCACTTTCCTTTGAAAGTGCCTTAAGCTACTTACAAGCATTCAACAGAAACTCACATGCATTTCTCTGAAAGAGAAGCAGTCTGTTCCAATACTTCAATTCACTGTGCGAAGTGAATGGAGTGTTGCTTCACTTTCTAAATGCTGTCCTTTCAGAGAAAATCACTTTCCTTTGAAAGTGCCTTAAGCTACTTGCAAGCATTAGGAAGAAACTCACATTGGTTTCTCTGAAAGAGAAGCAGTCTGTTCCAACACTTCAATTCACTGTGTGAAGTGAATGGAGCGTGGCCTCACTTTTTAAATGCTGTCCTTTCAGAGAAAATCACTTTCCTTTGAAAGTGCCTTAAGCTACCTACAAGCATTCAACAGAAACTAACATGCGTTTCTCTTAAAGAGAAGCAGTCTGTTCCAACACTTCAATTCAATGTGTGAAGTGAATGGAGTGTTGCTTCACTTTCTAAATACTGTCCTTTCAGAGAAAATCACTTTCCTTTGAAAGTGCCTTAAGCTACTTACAAGCATTCAACAGAAACTCACATGCATTTCACTGAAAGAGAAGCAATCTGTTCCAACACTTCAATTCTCTGTGCGAAGTGAATGGAGTGTTGCTTCACTTTCTAAATGCTGTCCTTTCAGAGAAAATCACTTTCCTTTGAAAGTGCCTTAAGCTACTTGCAAGCATTCACAAGAAACACTAATGCGTTTCTATGAAAGAGAAGCAGTCTGTTCCAACACTTCAATTCACTGTGCCAAGTGAATGGAGTGTTGCTTCAGTTTGTAAATGCTGTCCTTTCAGAGAAAATCACTTTCCTTTGAAAGTGCCTTAAGCATCTTGCAAGCATTCACAAGAAACTCACATGCGTTTCTCTGAAAGAGAAGCAGTCTGTTCCAACACTTCAATTCACTGTGCCAAGTGAATGGAGTGTTGCTTCACTTTCTATATGCTGTCCTTTCAGAGAAAATCACTTTCCTTTGAAAGTGCCTTAAGCTACTTACAAGCATTCACCAGAAACTCACATGCGTTTCTCTGAAAGAGAAGCAGTCTGTTCCAATACTTCAATTCACTCTGCGAAGTGAATGGAGTGTTGCTTCACTTTCTAAATGCTGTCCTTTCAGAGAAAATCACTTTCCTTTGAAAGTGCCTTAAACTACTTTCAAGCATTCACAAAAAACTCACATGCGTTTCTCTTAAAGAGAAGCAGTCTGTTCCAACACTTCAATTCACTGTGCGAAGTGAATGGAGTGTTGCTTCAGTTTGTAAATGCTGTCCTTTCAGAGAAAATCACTTTCCTTTGAAAGTACCTTAAGCAACTTGCAAGCATTCACAAGAAACTCACATGCGTTTCTCTGAAAGAGAAGCAGTCTGTTCCAACACTTCAATTCACTGTGCGAAGTGGATGGAGTGTTGCTTCACTTTCTAAATGCTGTCCTTTCAGAGAAAATCACTTTCCTTTGAAAGTGCCTTAAGCTTCTTACAAGCATTCACCAGAAACTCACATGCGCTTCTCTGAAAGAGAAGCAGTCTGTTCCAATACTTCAATTCACTGTGCGAAGTGAATGGAGTGTTGCTTCACTTTCTAAATGCTGTCCTTTCAGAGAAAATCACTTTCCTTTAAAAGTGCCTTAAGCTACTTGCAAGCATTAGGAAGAAACTCACATGCGTTTCTCTGAAAGAGAAGCAGTCTGTTCCAACACTTCAATTCACTGTGTGAAGTGAATGGAGCGTGGCCTCACTTTCTAAATGCTGTCCTTTCAGAGAAAATCACTTTCCTTTGAAAGTGCCTTAAGCTACTTAAGAGCATTCAACAGAAACTCACATGCGTTTCTCTGAAAGAGAAGCAGTCTGTTCCAATACTTCAAATCACTCTGCGAAGTGAATGGAGTGTTGCTTCACTTTCTATATGCTGTCCTTTCAGAGAAAATCACTTTCCTTTGAAAGTGCCTTAAACTACTTTCAAGCATTCACAAAAAACTCACATGCGTTTCTCTTAAGGAGAAGCAGTCTGTTCCAACACTTCAATTCACTGTGCGAAGTGAATGGAGTGTTGCTTCACTTTCTAAATGCTGTCCTTTCAGAGAAAATCACTTTCCTTTGAAAGTGCCTTAAGCTACTTTCAAGCATTCACAAGAAACACTAATGCGTTTCTCTGAAAGAGAAGCAGTCTGTTCCAACACTTCAATTCACTGTGCGAAGTGAATGGAGTGTTGCGTCAGTTTCTAAATGCTGTCCTTTCAGAGAAAATCACTTTCCTTAGAAAGTGCCTTATACTACTTTCAAGCATTCACAAAAAACTCACATGCGTTTCTCTTAAAGAGAAGCAGTCTGTTCCAACACTTCAATTCACTGTGCGAAGTGAATGGAGTGTTGCTTCAGTTTGTAAATGCTGTCCTTTCAGAGAAAATCACTTTCCTTTGAAAGTGCCTTAAGCAACTTGCAAGCATTCACAAGAAACTCACATGCGTTTCTCTGAAAGAAAAGCAGTCTGTTCCAATACTTCAATTCACTGTGCGAAGTGAATGGAGTGTTGCTTCACTTTCTAAATGCTGTCCTTTCAGAGAAAATCACTTTCCTTTGAAAGTGCCTTAAGCTACTTACAAGCATTCACCAGAAACTCACATGCGTTTCTCTGAATGAGAAGCACTCTGTTCCAATACTTCAATTCACTGTGCGAAGTGAATGGAGTGTTGCTTCACTTTCTAAATGCTGTCCTTTCAGAAAAAATCACTTTCCTATGAAAGTGCCTAAAGCTACTTGCAAGCACTAGGAAGAAACTCACATGCGTTTCTCTGAAAGAGAAGCAGTCTGTTCCAACACTTCAATTCACAGTGTGAAGTGAATGGAGTGTTGCCTCACTTTCTAAATGCTGTCCTTTCAGAGAAAATCACTTTCCTTTGAAAGTGCCTTAAGCTACTTACAAGCATTCAACAGAAACTCACATGTGTTTCTCTGAAAGATAAGCAGTCTGTTCCAACACTTCAATTCTCTGTGCGAAGTGAATGGAGTGTTGCTTCACTTTCTAAATGCTGTCCTTTCAGAGAAAATCACTTTCCTTTGAAAGTGCCTTAAGCTACTTGCAAGCATTCACAAGAAACACTTATGCGTTTCTATGAAAGAGAAGCAGTCTGTTCCAACACTTCAATTCACTGTGCCAAGTGAATGGAGTGTTGCTTCACTTTCTAAATGCTGTCCTTTCAGAGAAAATCACTTTCCTTTGAAAGAGCCTTAAGCTATTTACAAGCATTCACCAGAAACTCACATGCGTTTCTCTGAAAGAGAAGCAGGCTGTTCCAACACTTCAATTCACTGGCGAAGTGAATGGAGTGTTGCTTCACTTTCTAAATGCTGTCCTTTCAGAGAAAATCACTTTCCTTTGAAAGTGCCTTAAACTACTTTCAAGCATTCACAAAAAAACTCACATGCGTTTCTCTTAAAGAGAAGCAGTCTGTTCCAACACTTCAATTCACTGTGCGAAGTGAATGGAGTGTTGCTTCAGTTTGTAAATGCTGTCCTTTCAGAGAAAATCACTTTCCTTTGAAAGTGCCTTAAGCAACTTGCAAGCATTCACAAGAAACTCACATGCGTTTCTCTGAAAGAGAAGCAGTCTGTTCCAACACTTCAATTCACTGTACGAAGTGAATGGAGTGTTGCTTCACTTTCTAAATGGTGTCCTTTCAGAGAAAATCACTTTCCTTTGAAAGTGCCTTAAGCTAATTACAAGCATTCACCAGAAACTCACATGCGTTTCTCTGAAAGAGAAGCAGTCTGTTCCAATACTTCAATTCACTCTGCGAAGTGAATGGAGTGTTGCTTCACTTTCTAAATGCTGTCCTTTCAGAGAAAATCACTTTCCTTTGAAAGTGCCTTAAGCTACTTACAAGCATTCAACAGAAACTCACATGCATTTCTCTGAAAGAGAAGCAGTCTGTTCCAACACTTCAATTCACTGTGCGAAGTGAATGGAGTGTTGCTTCACTTTCTAAATGCTGTCCTTTCAGAGAAAATCACTTTCCTTTGAAAGTGCCTTAAGCTACTTGCAAGCATTAGGAAGAAACTCACATGCGTTTCTCTGAAAGAGAAGCAGTCTGTTCCAATACTTCAATTCACTCTGCGAAGTGAATGGAGTGTTGCTTCACTTTCTAAATGCTGTCCTTTCAGAGAAAATCACTTTCCTTTGAAAGTGCCTTAAACTACTTTCAAGCATTCACAAAAAACTCACATGCGTTTCTCTTAAAGAGAAGCAGTCTGTTCCAACACTTCAATTCACTGTGCGAAGTGAATGGAGTGTTGCTTCAGTTTGTAAATGCTGTCCTTTCAGAGAAAATCACTTTCCTTTGAAAGTACCTTAAGCAACTTGCAAGCATTCACAAGAAACTCACATGCGTTTCTCTGAAAGAGAAGCAGTCTGTTCCAACACTTCAATTCACTGTGCGAAGTGGATGGAGTGTTGCTTCACTTTCTAAATGCTGTCCTTTCAGAGAAAATCACTTTCCTTTGAAAGTGCCTTAAGCTTCTTACAAGCATTCACCAGAAACTCACATGCGCTTCTCTGAAAGAGAAGCAGTCTGTTCCAATACTTCAATTCACTGTGCGAAGTGAATGGAGTGTTGCTTCACTTTCTAAATGCTGTCCTTTCAGAGAAAATCACTTTCCTTTAAAAGTGCCTTAAGCTACTTGCAAGCATTAGGAAGAAACTCACATGCGTTTCTCTGAAAGAGAAGCAGTCTGTTCCAACACTTCAATTCACTGTGTGAAGTGAATGGAGCGTGGCCTCACTTTCTAAATGCTGTCCTTTCAGAGAAAATCACTTTCCTTTGAAAGTGCCTTAAGCTACTTATGAGCATTCAACAGAAACTCACATGCGTTTCTCTGAAAGAGAAGCAGTCTGTTCCAATACTTCAAATCACTCTGCGAAGTGAATGGAGTGTTGCTTCACTTTCTATATGCTGTCCTTTCAGAGAAAATCACTTTCCTTTGAAAGTGCCTTAAACTACTTTCAAGCATTCACAAAAAACTCACATGCGTTTCTCTTAAGGAGAAGCAGTCTGTTCCAACACTTCAATTCACTGTGCGAAGTGAATGGAGTGTTGCTTCACTTTCTAAATGCTGTCCTTTCAGAGAAAATCACTTTCCTTTGAAAGTGCCTTAAGCTACTTTCAAGCATTCACAAGAAACACTAATGCGTTTCTCTGAAAGAGAAGCAGTCTGTTCCAACACTTCAATTCACTGTGCGAAGTGAATGGAGTGTTGCGTCAGTTTCTAAATGCTGTCCTTTCAGAGACAATCACTTTCCTTAGAAAGTGCCTTATACTACTTTCAAGCATTCACAAAAAACTCACATGCGTTTCTCTTAAAGAGAAGCAGTCTGTTCCAACACTTCAATTCACTGTGCGAAGTGAATGGAGTGTTGCTTCAGTTTGTAAATGCTGTCCTTTCAGAGAAAATCACTTTCCTTTGAAAGTGCCTTAAACAACTTGCAAGCATTCACAAGAAACTCACATGCGTTTCTCTGAAAGAAAAGCAGTCTGTTCCAATACTTCAATTCACTGTGCGAAGTGAATGGAGTGTTGCTTCACTTTCTAAATGCTGTCCTTTCAGAGAAAATCACTTTCCTTTGAAAGTGCCTTAAGCTACTTACAAGCATTCACCAGAAACTCACATGCGTTTCTCTGAATGAGAAGCACTCTGGTCCAATACTTCAATTCACTGTGCGAAGTGAATGGAGTGTTGCTTCACTTTCTAAATGCTGTTCTTTCAGAAAAAATCACTTTCCTATGAAAGTGCCTAAAGCTACTTGCAAGCACTAGGAAGAAACTCACATGCGTTTCTCTGAAAGAGAAGCAGTCTGTTCCAACACTTCAATTCACAGTGTGAAGTGAATGGAGTGTTGCCTCACTTTCTAAATGCTGTCCTTTCAGAGAAAATCACTTTCCTTTGAAAGTGCCTTAAGCTACTTACAAGCATTCAACAGAAACTCACATGTGTTTCTCTGAAAGATAAGCAGTCTGTTCCAACTCTTCAATTCTCTGTGCGAAGTGAATGGAGTGTTGCTTCACTTTCTAAATGCTGTCCTTTCAGAGAAAATCACTTTCCTTTGAAAGTGCCTTAAGCTACTTGCAAGCATTCACAAGAAACACTTATGCGTTTCTATGAAAGAGAAGCAGTCTGTTCCAACACTTCAATTCACTGTGCCAAGTGAATGGAGTGTTGCTTCACTTTCTAAATGCTGTCCTTTCAGAGAAAATCACTTTCCTTTGAAAGAGCCTTAAGCTATTTACAAGCATTCACCAGAAACTCACATGCGTTTCTCTGAAAGAGAAGCAGGCTGTTCCAACACTTCAATTCACTGGCGAAGTGAATGGAGTGTTGCTTCACTTTCTAAATGCTGTCCTTTCAGAGAAAATCACTTTCCTTTGAAAGTGCCTTAAACTACTTTCAAGCATTCACAAAAAAACTCACATGCGTTTCTCTTAAAGAGAAGCAGTCTGTTCCAACACTTCAATTCACTGTGCGAAGTGAATGGAGTATTGCTTCAGTTTGTAAATGCTGTCCTTTCAGAGAAAATCACTTTCCTTTGAAAGTGCCTTAAGCAACTTGCAAGCATTCACAAGAAACTCACATGCGTTTCTCTGAAAGAGAAGCAGTCTGTTCCAACACTTCAATTCACTGTACGAAGTGAATGGAGTGTTGCTTCACTTTCTAAATGGTGTCCTTTCAGAGAAAATCACTTTCCTTTGAAAGTGCCTTAAGCTAATTACAAGCATTCACCAGAAACTCACATGCGTTTCTCTGAAAGAGAAGCAGTCTGTTCCAATACTTCAATTCACTCTGCGAAGTGAATGGAGTGTTGCTTCACTTTCTAAATGCTGTCCTTTCAGAGAAAATCACTTTCCTTTGAAAGTGCCTTAAGCTACTTACAAGCATTCAACAGAAACTCACATGCATTTCTCTGAAAGAGAAGCAGTCTGTTCCAACACTTCAATTCACTGTGCGAAGTGAATGGAGTGTTGCTTCACTTTCTAAATGCTGTCCTTTCAGAGAAAATCACTTTCCTTTGAAAGTGCCTTAAGCTACTTGCAAGCATTAGGAAGAAACTCACATGCGTTTCTCTGAAAGAGAAGCAGTCTGTTCCAACACTTCAATTCACTGTGTGAAGTGAATGGAGCGTGGCCTCACTTTCTAAATGCTGTCCTTTCAGAGAAAATCACTTTCCTTTGAAAGTGCCTTAAGCTACCTACAAGCATTCAACAGAAACTCACATGCGTTTCTCTGAAAGAGAAGCAGTCTGTTCCAACACTTCAATTCAATGTGTGAAGTGAATGGAGTGTTGCTTCACTTTCTAAATACTGTCCTTTCAGAGAAAATCACTTTCCTTTGAAAGTGCCTTAAGCTACTTACAAGCATTCAACAGAAACTCACATGCATTTCACTGAAAGAGAAGCAGTCTGTTCCAACACTTCAATTCACTGTGCGAAGTGAATGGAGTGTTGCTTCAGTTTGTAAATGCTGTCCTTTCAGAGAAAATCACTTTCCTTTGAAAGTGCCTTAAGCTACTTGCAAGCATTCACAAGAAACACTAATGCGTTTCTATGAAAGAGAAGCAGTCTGTTCCAACACTTCAATTCACTGTGCCAAGTGAATGGAGTGTTGCTTCACTTTCTAAATGCTGTCCTTTCAGAGAAAATCACTTTCCTTTGAAAGAGCCTTAAGCTACTTACAAGCATTCACCAGAAACTCACATGCGTTTCTCTGAAAGAGAAGCAGTCTGTTCCAACACTTCAATTCACTATGCGAAGTGAATGGAGTGTTGCTTCACTTTCTAAATGCTGTCCTTTCAGAGAAAATCACTTTCCTTTGAAAGTGCCTTAAACTACTTTCAAGCATTCACAAAAAACTCACATGCGTTTCTCTTAAAGAGAAGCAGTCTGTTCCAACACTTCAATTCACTGTGCGAAGTGAATGGAGTGTTGCTTCAGTTTGTAAATGCTGTCCTTTCAGAGAAAATCACTTTCCTTTGAAAGTGCCTTAAGCATCTTGCAAGCATTCACAAGAAACTCACATGCGTTTCTCTGAAAGAGAAGCAGTCTGTTCCAACACTTCAATTCACTGTGCCAAGTAAATGGAGTGTTGCTTCACTTTCTATATGCTGTCCTTTCAGAGAAAATCACTTTCCTTTGAAAGTGCCTTAAGCTACTTACAAGCATTCACCAGAAACTCACATGCGTTTCTCTGAAAGAGAAGCGGTCTGTTCCAATACTTCAATTCACTCTGCGAAGTGAATGGAGTGTTGCTTCACTTTCTAAATGCTGTCCTTTCAGAGAAAATCACTTTCCTTTGAAAGTGCCTTAAACTACTTTCAAGCATTCACAAAAAACTCACATGCGTTTCTCTTAAAGAGAAGCAGTCTGTTCCAACACTTCAATTCACTGTGCGAAGTGAATGGAGTGTTGCTTCAGTTTGTAAATGCTGTCCTTTCAGAGAAAATCACTTTCCTTTGAAAGTACCTTAAGCAACTTGCAAGCATTCACAAGAAACTCACATGCGTTTCTCTGAAAGAGAAGCAGTCTGTTCCAACACTTCAATTCACTGTGCGAAGTGGATGGAGTGTTGCTTCACTTTCTAAATGCTGTCCTTTCAGAGAAAATCACTTTCCTTTGAAAGTGCCTTAAGCTACTTACAAGCATTCACCAGAAACTCACATGCGCTTCTCTGAAAGAGAAGCAGTCTGTTCCAATACTTCAATTCACTGTGCGAAGTGAATGGAGTGTTGCTTCACTTTCTAAATGCTGTCCTTTCAGAGAAAATCACTTTCCTTTAAAAGTGCCTTAAGCTACTTGCAAGCATTAGGAAGAAACACACATGCGTTTCTCTGAAAGAGAAGCAGTCTGTTCCAACACTTCAATTCACTGTGTGAAGTGAATGGAGCGTGGCCTCACTTTCAAATGCTGTCCTTTCAGAGAAAATCACTTTCCTTTGAAAGTGCCTTAAGCTACTTAAGAGCATTCAACAGAAACTCACATGCGTTTCTCTGAAAGAGAAGCAGTCTGTTCCAACACTTCAATTCAATGTGTGAAGTGAATGGAGTGTTGCTTCACTTTCTAAATACTGTCCTTTCAGAGAAAATCACTTTCCTTTGAAAGTGCCTTTAGCTACTTACAAGCATTCAACAGAAACTCACATGCATTTCTCTGAAAGAGAAGCAATCTGTTCCAACACTTCAATTCTCTGTGCGAAGTGAATGGAGTGTTGCTTCACTTTCTAAATGCTGTCCTTTCAGAGAAAATCACTTTCCATTGAAAGTGCCTTAAGCTACTTGCAAGCATTCACAAGAAACACTAATGCGTTTCTATGAAAGAGAAGCAGTCTGTTCCAACACTTCAATTCACTGTGCCAAGTGAATGGAGTGTTGCTTCACTTTCTAAATGCTGTCTTTTCAGAGAAAATCACTTTCCTTTGAAAGAGCCTTAAGCTACTTACAAGCATTCACCAGAAACTCACATGCATTTCTCTGAAAGAGAAGCAGTCTGTTCCAAACACTTCAATTCACTGTGTGAAGTGAATGGAGCGTGGCCTCACTTTCTAAATGCTGTCCTTTCAGAGAAAATCACTTTCCTTTGAAAGTGCCTTAAACTACGTTCAAGCATTCACAAAAAACTCACATGCGTTTCTCTGAAAGAGAAGCAGGCTGTTACAACACTTCAATTCACTGGCGAAGTGAATGGAGTGTTGCTTCACTTTCTAAATGCTGTCCTTTCAGAGAAAATCACTTTCCTTTGAAAGTGCCTTAAACTACTTTCAAGCATTCACAAAAAAACTCACATGCGTTTCTCTTAAAGAGAAGCAGTCTGTTCCAACACTTCAATTCACTGTGCGAAGTGAATGGAGTGTTGCTTCAGTTTGTAAATGCTGTCCTTTCAGAGAAAATCACTTTCCTTTGAAAGTGCCTTAAGCAACTTGCAAGCATTCACAAGAAACTCACATGCGTTTCTCTGAAAGAGAAACAGTCTGTTCCAACACTTCAATTCACTGTACGAAGTGAATGGAGTGTTGCTTCACTTTCTAAATGGTGTCCTTTCAGAGAAAATCACTTTCCTTTGAAAGTGCCTTAAGCTAATTACAAGCATTCACCAGAAACTCACATGCGTTTCTCTGAAAGAGAAGCAGTCTGTTCCAATACTTCAATTCACTCTGCGAAGTGAATGGAGTGTTGCTTCACTTTCTAAATGCTGTCCTTTCAGAGAAAATCACTTTCCTTTGAAAGTGCCTTAAGCTACTTACAAGCATTCAACAGAAACTCACATGCATTTCTCTGAAAGAGAAGCAGTCTGTTCCAACACTTCAATTCACTGTGCGAAGTGAATGGAGTGTTGCTTCACTTTCTAAATGCTGTCCTTTCAGAGAAAATCACTTTCCTTTGAAAGTGCCTTAAGCTACTTGCAAGCATTAGGAAGAAACTCACATTGGTTTCTCTGAAAGAGAAGCAGTCTGTTCCAACACTTCAATTCACTGTGTGAAGTGAATGGAGCGTGGCCTCACTTTTTAAATGCTGTCCTTTCAGAGAAAATCACTTTCCTTTGAAAGTGCCTTAAGCTACCTACAAGCATTCAACAGAAACTCACATGCGTTTCTCTGAAAGAGAAGCAGTCTGTTCCAACACTTCAATTCAATGTGTGAAGTGAATGGAGTGTTGCTTCACTTTCTAAATACTGTCCTTTCAGAGAAAATCACTTTCCTTTGAAAGTGCCTTAAGCTACTTACAAGCATTCAACAGAAACTCACATGCATTTCACTGAAAGAGAAGCAATCTGTTCCAACACTTCAATTCTCTGTGCGAAGTGAATGGAGTGTTGCTTCACTTTCTAAATGCTGTCCTTTCAGAGAAAATCACTTTCCTTTGAAAGTGCCTTAAGCTACTTGCAAGCATTCACAAGAAACACTAATGCGTTTCTATGAAAGAGAAGCAGTCTGTTCCAACACTTCAATTCACTGTGCCAAGTGAATGGAGTGTTGCTTCACTTTCTAAATGCTGTCCTTTCAGAGAAAATCACTTTCCTTTGAAAGAGCCTTAAGCTACTTACAAGCATTCACCAGAAACTCACATGCGTTTCTCTGAAAGAGAAGCAGTCTGTTCCAACACTTCAATTCACTATGCGAAGTGAATGGAGTGTTGCTTCACTTTCTAAATGCTGTCCTTTCAGAGAAAATCACTTTCCTTTGAAAGTGCCTTAAACTACTTTCAAGCATTCACAAAAAACTCACATGCGTTTCTCTTAAAGAGAAGCAGTCTGTTCCAACACTTCAATTCACTGTGCGAAGTGAATGGAGTGTTGCTTCAGTTTGTAAATGCTGTCCTTTCAGAGAAAATCACTTTCCTTTGAAAGTGCCTTAAGCATCTTGCAAGCATTCACAAGAAACTCACATGCGTTTCTCTGAAAGAGAAGCAGTCTGTTCCAACACTTCAATTCACTGTGCCAAGTGAATGGAGTGTTGCTTCACTTTCTATATGCTGTCCTTTCAGAGAAAATCACTTTCCTTTGAAAGTGCCTTAAGCTACTTACAAGCATTCACCAGAAACTCACATGCGTTTCTCTGAAAGAGAAGCAGTCTGTTCCAATACTTCAATTCACTCTGCGAAGTGAATGGAGTGTTGCTTCACTTTCTAAATGCTGTCTTTCAGAGAAAATCACTTTCCTTTGAAAGTGCCTTAAACTACTTTCAAGCATTCACAAAAAACTCACATGCGTTTCTCTTAAAGAGAAGCAGTCTGTTCCAACACTTCAATTCACTGTGCGAAGTGAATGGAGTGTTGCTTCAGTTTGTAAATGCTGTCCTTTCAGAGAAAATCACTTTCCTTTGAAAGTACCTTAAGCAACTTGCAAGCATTCACAAGAAACTCACATGCGTTTCTCTGAAAGAGAAGCAGTCTGTTCCAACACTTCAATTCACTGTGCGAAGTGGATGGAGTGTTGCTTCACTTTCTAAATGCTGTCCTTTCAGAGAAAATCACTTTCCTTTGAAAGTGCCTTAAGCTTCTTACAAGCATTCACCAGAAACTCACATGCGCTTCTCTGAAAGAGAAGCAGTCTGTTCCAATACTTCAATTCACTGTGCGAAGTGAATGGAGTGTTGCTTCACTTTCTAAATGCTGTCCTTTCAGAGAAAATCACTTTCCTTTAAAAGTGCCTTAAGCTACTTGCAAGCATTAGGAAGAAACTCACATGCGTTTCTCTGAAAGAGAAGCAGTCTGTTCCAACACTTCAATTCACTGTGTGAAGTGAATGGAGCGTGGCCTCACTTTCTAAATGCTGTCCTTTCAGAGAAAATCACTTTCCTTTGAAAGTGCCTTAAGCTACTTAAGAGCATTCAACAGAAACTCACATGCGTTTCTCTGAAAGAGAAGCAGTCTGTTCCAACACTTCAATTCAATGTGTGAAGTGAATGGAGTGTTGCTTCACTTTCTAAATACTGTCCTTTCAGAGAAAATCACTTTCCTTTGAAAGTGCCTTTAGCTACTTACAAGCATTCAACAGAAACTCACATGCATTTCTCTGAAAGAGAAGCAATCTGTTCCAACACTTCAATTCTCTGTGCGAAGTGAATGGAGTGTTGCTTCACTTTCTAAATGCTGTCCTTTCAGAGAAAATCACTTTCCTTTGAAAGTGCCTTAAGCTACTTGCAAGCATTCACAAGAAACACTAATGCGTTTCTATGAAAGAGAAGCAGTCTGTTCCAACACTTCAATTCACTGTGCCAAGTGAATGGAGTGTTGCTTCACTTTCTAAATGCTGTCTTTTCAGAGAAAATCACTTTCCTTTGAAAGAGCCTTAAGCTACTTACAAGCATTCACCAGAAACTCACATGCGTTTCTCTGAAAGAGAAGCAGTCTGTTCCAACACTTCAATTCACTGTGTGAAGTGAATGGAGCGTGGCCTCACTTTCTAAATGCTGTCCTTTCAGAGAAAATTACTTTCCTTTGAAAGTGCCTTAAGCTACTTACAAGCATTCAACAGAAACTCACATGCGTTTCTCTGAAAGAGAAGCAGTCTGTTCCAACACTTCAATTCAATGTGTGAAGTGAATGGAGTGTTGCTTCACTTTCTAAATACTGTCCTTTCAGAGAAAATCACTTTCCTTTGAGAGTGCCTTAAGCTACTTACAAGCATTCAACAGAAACTCACATGCATTTCTCTGAAAGAGAAGCAATCTGTTCCAACACTTCAATTCTCTGTGCGAAGTGAATGGAGTGTTGCTTCACTTTCTAAATACTGTCCTTTCAGAGAAAATCACTTTCCTTTGAAAGTGCCTTAAGCTACTTGCAAGCATTCACAAGAAACACTAATGCGTTTCTATGAAAGAGAAGCAGTCTGTTCCAACACTTCAATTCACTGTGCCAAGTGAATGGAGTGTTGCTTCACTTTCTAAATGCTGTCCTTTCAGAGAAAATCACTTTCCTTTGAAATAGCCTTAAGCTACTTACAAGCATTCACCAGAAACTCACATGCGTTTCTCTGAAAGAGAAGCAGTCTGTTCCAACACTTCAATTCACTGTGCGAAGTGAATGGAGTGTTGCTTCACTTTCTAAATGCTGTCCTTTCAGAGAAAATCACTTTCCTTTGAAAGTGCCTTAAACTACTTTCAAGCATTCACAAAAAACTCACATGCGTTTCACTTAAAGAGAAGCAGTCTGTTCCAACAATTCAATTCACTGTGCGAAGTGAATGGAGTGTTGCTTCACTTTCTAAATGCTGTCCTTTCAGAGAAAATCACTTTGCTTTGAAAGTGCCTTAAGCAACTTGCAAGCATTCACAAGAAACTCACATGCGTTTCTCTGAAAGAGAAGCAGTCTGTTACAACACTTCAATTCACTGTGTGAAGTGAATGGAGTGTTGCTTCACTTTCTAAATGCTGTCCTTTCAGAGAAAATCACTTTCCTTTGAAAGTGCCTTAAGCTACTTACAAGCATTCACCAGAAACTCACATCCGTTTCTCTGAAAGAGAAGCAGTCTGTTCCAATACTTCAATTCAATCTGCGAAGTGAATGGAGTGTTGCTTCACTTTCTAAATGCTGTCCTTTCAGAGAAAATCACTTTCCTTTGAAAGTGCCTTAAGCTACTTACAAGCATTCAACAGAAACTCACATGCATTGCTCTGGAAGAGAAGCAGTCTATTCCAACACTTCAATTCACTGTGCGAAGTGAATGGAGTGTTGCTTCACTTTCTAAATGCTGTCCTTTCAGAGAAAATCACTTTCCTTTGAAAGTGCCTTAAGCTACTTGCAAGCATTAGGAAGAAACTCACATGCGTTTCTCTTTAAGAGAAGCAGTCTGTTCCAACACTTCAATTCACTGTGTGAATTCAATGGAGCGTGGCCTCACTTTCTAAATGCTGTCCTTTCAGAGAAAATCACTTTCCTTTGAAAGTGCCTTTAGCTACTTACAAGCATTCAACAGAAACTCACATGTGTTTCTCTGAAAGAGAAGCAGTCTGTTCCAACACTTCAATTCAATGTGTGAAGTGAATGGAGTGTTGCTTCACTTTCTAAATACTGTCCTTTCAGAGAAAATCACTTTCCTTTGAGAGTGCCTTAAGCTACTTGCAAGCATTCACAAGAAACTCACATGCGTTTCTCTGAAAGAGAAGCAGTCTGTTCCAACACTTCAATTCACTGTGCGAAGTGGATGGAGTGTTGCTTCACTTTCTAAATGCTGTCCTTTCAGAGAAAATCACTTTCCTTTGAAAGTGCCTTAAGCTTCTTACAAGCATTCACCAGAAACTCACATGCGCTTCTCTGAAAGAGAAGCAGTCTGTTCCAATACTTCAATTCACTGTGCGAAGTGAATGGAGTGTTGCTTCACTTTCTAAATGCTGTCCTTTCAGAGAAAATCACTTTCTTTTAAAAGTGCCTTAAGCTACTTGCAAGCATTAGGAAGAAACTCACATGCGTTTCTCTGAAAGAGAAGCAGTCTGTTCCAACACTTCAATTCACTGTGTGAAGTGAATGGAGCGTGGCCTCACTTTCTAAATGCTGTCCTTTCAGAGAAAATCACTTTCCTTTGAAAGTGCCTTAAGCTACTTAAGAGCATTCAACAGAAACTCACATGCGTTTCTCTGAAAGAGAAGCAGTCTGTTCCAATACTTCAAATCACTCTGCGAAGTGAATGGAGTGTTGCTTCACTTTCTATATGCTGTCCTTTCAGAGAAAATCACTTTCCTTTGAAAGTGCCTTAAACTACTTTCAAGCATTCACAAAAAACTCACATGCGTTTCTCTTAAGGAGAAGCAGTCTGTTCCAACACTTCAATTCACTGTGCGAAGTGAATGGAGTGTTGCTTCACTTTCTAAATGCTGTCCTTTCAGAGAAAATCACTTTCCTTTGAAAGTGCCTTAAGCTACTTTCAAGCATTCACAAGAAACACTAATGCGTTTCTCTGAAAGAGAAGCAGTCTGTTCCAACACTTCAATTCACTGTGCGAAGTGAATGGAGTGTTGCGTCAGTTTCTAAATGCTGTCCTTTCAGAGAAAATCACTTTCCTTAGAAAGTGCCTTATACTACTTTCAAGCATTCACAAAAAACTCACATGCGTTTCTCTTAAAGAGAAGCAGTCTGTTCCAACACTTCAATTCACTGTGCGAAGTGAATGGAGTGTTGCTTCAGTTTGTAAATGCTGTCCTTTCAGAGAAAATCACTTTCCTTTGAAAGTGCCTTAAGCAACTTGCAAGCATTCACAAGAAACTCACATGCGTTTCTCTGAAAGAAAAGCAGTCTGTTCCAATACTTCAATTCACTGTGCGAAGTGAATGGAGTGTTGCTTCACTTTCTAAATGCTGTCCTTTCAGAGAAAATCACTTTCCTTTGAAAGTGCCTTAAGCTACTTACAAGCATTCACCAGAAACTCACATGCGTTTCTCTGAATGAGAAGCACTCTGGTCCAATACTTCAATTCACTGTGCGAAGTGAATGGAGTGTTGCTTCACTTTCTAAATGCTGTCCTTTCAGAAAAAATCACTTTCCTATGAAAGTGCCTAAAGCTACTTGCAAGCACTAGGAAGAAACTCACATGCGTTTCTCTGAAAGAGAAGCAGTCTGTTCCAACACTTCAATTCACAGTGTGAAGTGAATGGAGTGTTGCCTCACTTTCTAAATGCTGTCCTTTCAGAGAAAATCACTTTCCTTTGAAAGTGCCTTAAGCTACTTACAAGCATTCAACAGAAACTCACATGTGTTTCTCTGAAAGATAAGCAGTCTGTTCCAACACTTCAATTCTCTGTGCGAAGTGAATGGAGTGTTGCTTCACTTTCTAAATGCTGTCCTTTCAGAGAAAATCACTTTCCTTTGAAAGTGCCTTAAGCTACTTGCAAGCATTCACAAGAAACACTTATGCGTTTCTATGAAAGAGAAGCAGTCTGTTCCAACACTTCAATTCACTGTGCCAAGTGAATGGAGTGTTGCTTCACTTTCTAAATGCTGTCCTTTCAGAGAAAATCACTTTCCTTTGAAAGAGCCTTAAGCTATTTACAAGCATTCACCAGAAACTCACATGCGTTTCTCTGAAAGAGAAGCAGGCTGTTCCAACACTTCAATTCACTGGCGAAGTGAATGGAGTGTTGCTTCACTTTCTAAATGCTGTCCTTTCAGAGAAAATCACTTTCCTTTGAAAGTGCCTTAAACTACTTTCAAGCATTCACAAAAAAACTCACATGCGTTTCTCTTAAAGAGAAGCAGTCTGTTCCAACACTTCAATTCACTGTGCGAAGTGAATGGAGTGTTGCTTCAGTTTGTAAATGCTGTCCTTTCAGAGAAAATCACTTTCCTTTGAAAGTGCCTTAAGCAACTTGCAAGCATTCACAAGAAACTCACATGCGTTTCTCTGAAAGAGAAGCAGTCTGTTCCAACACTTCAATTCACTGTACGAAGTGAATGGAGTGTTGCTTCACTTTCTAAATGGTGTCCTTTCAGAGAAAATCACTTTCCTTTGAAAGTGCCTTAAGCTAATTACAAGCATTCACCAGAAACTCACATGCGTTTCTCTGAAAGAGAAGCAGTCTGTTCCAATACTTCAATTCACTCTGCGAAGTGAATGGAGTGTTGCTTCACTTTCTAAATGCTGTCCTTTCAGAGAAAATCACTTTCCTTTGAAAGTGCCTTAAGCTACTTACAAGCATTCAACAGAAACTCACATGCATTTCTCTGAAAGAGAAGCAGTCTGTTCCAACACTTCAATTCACTGTGCGAAGTGAATGGAGTGTTGCTTCACTTTCTAAATGCTGTCCTTTCAGAGAAAATCACTTTCCTTTGAAAGTGCCTTAAGCTACTTGCAAGCATTAGGAAGAAACTCACATGCGTTTCTCTGAAAGAGAAGCAGTCTGTTCCAACACTTCAATTCACTGTGTGAAGTGAATGGAGCGTGGCCTCACTTTCTAAATGCTGTCCTTTCAGAGAAAATCACTTTCCTTTGAAAGTGCCTTAAGCTACCTACAAGCATTCAACAGAAACTCACATGCGTTTCTCTGAAAGAGAAGCAGTCTGTTCCAACACTTCAATTCAATGTGTGAAGTGAATGGAGTGTTGCTTCACTTTCTAAATACTGTCCTTTCAGAGAAAATCACTTTCCTTTGAAAGTGCCTTAAGCTACTTACAAGCATTCAACAGAAACTCACATGCATTTCACTGAAAGAGAAGCAGTCTGTTCCAACACTTCAATTCACTGTGCGAAGTGAATGGAGTGTTGCTTCAGTTTGTAAATGCTGTCCTTTCAGAGAAAATCACTTTCCTTTGAAAGTGCCTTAAGCTACTTGCAAGCATTCACAAGAAACACTAATGCGTTTCTATGAAAGAGAAGCAGTCTGTTCCAACACTTCAATTCACTGTGCCAAGTGAATGGAGTGTTGCTTCACTTTCTAAATGCTGTCCTTTCAGAGAAAATCACTTTCCTTTGAAAGAGCCTTAAGCTACTTACAAGCATTCACCAGAAACTCACATGCGTTTCTCTGAAAGAGAAGCAGTCTGTTCCAACACTTCAATTCACTATGCGAAGTGAATGGAGTGTTGCTTCACTTTCTAAATGCTGTCCTTTCAGAGAAAATCACTTTCCTTTGAAAGTGCCTTAAACTACTTTCAAGCATTCACAAAAAACTCACATGCGTTTCTCTTAAAGAGAAGCAGTCTGTTCCAACACTTCAATTCACTGTGCGAAGTGAATGGAGTGTTGCTTCAGTTTGTAAATGCTGTCCTTTCAGAGAAAATCACTTTCCTTTGAAAGTGCCTTAAGCATCTTGCAAGCATTCACAAGAAACTCACATGCGTTTCTCTGAAAGAGAAGCAGTCTGTTCCAACACTTCAATTCACTGTGCCAAGTAAATGGAGTGTTGCTTCACTTTCTATATGCTGTCCTTTCAGAGAAAATCACTTTCCTTTGAAAGTGCCTTAAGCTACTTACAAGCATTCACCAGAAACTCACATGCGTTTCTCTGAAAGAGAAGCGGTCTGTTCCAATACTTCAATTCACTCTGCGAAGTGAATGGAGTGTTGCTTCACTTTCTAAATGCTGTCCTTTCAGAGAAAATCACTTTCCTTTGAAAGTGCCTTAAACTACTTTCAAGCATTCACAAAAAACTCACATGCGTTTCTCTTAAAGAGAAGCAGTCTGTTCCAACACTTCAATTCACTGTGCGAAGTGAATGGAGTGTTGCTTCAGTTTGTAAATGCTGTCCTTTCAGAGAAAATCACTTTCCTTTGAAAGTACCTTAAGCAACTTGCAAGCATTCACAAGAAACTCACATGCGTTTCTCTGAAAGAGAAGCAGTCTGTTCCAACACTTCAATTCACTGTGCGAAGTGGATGGAGTGTTGCTTCACTTTCTAAATGCTGTCCTTTCAGAGAAAATCACTTTCCTTTGAAAGTGCCTTAAGCTACTTACAAGCATTCACCAGAAACTCACATGCGCTTCTCTGAAAGAGAAGCAGTCTGTTCCAATACTTCAATTCACTGTGCGAAGTGAATGGAGTGTTGCTTCACTTTCTAAATGCTGTCCTTTCAGAGAAAATCACTTTCCTTTAAAAGTGCCTTAAGCTACTTGCAAGCATTAGGAAGAAACTCACATGCGTTTCTCTGAAAGAGAAGCAGTCTGTTCCAACACTTCAATTCACTGTGTGAAGTGAATGGAGCGTGGCCTCACTTTCAAATGCTGTCCTTTCAGAGAAAATCACTTTCCTTTGAAAGTGCCTTAAGCTACTTAAGAGCATTCAACAGAAACTCACATGCGTTTCTCTGAAAGAGAAGCAGTCTGTTCCAAAACTTCAATTCAATGTGTGAAGTGAATGGAGTGTTGCTTCACTTTCTAAATACTGTCCTTTCAGAGAAAATCACTTTCCTTTGAAAGTGCCTTTAGCTACTTACAAGCATTCAACAGAAACTCACATGCATTTCTCTGAAAGAGAAGCAATCTGTTCCAACACTTCAATTCTCTGTGCGAAGTGAATGGAGTGTTGCTTCACTTTCTAAATGCTGTCCTTTCAGAGAAAATCACTTTCCATTGAAAGTGCCTTAAGCTACTTGCAAGCATTCACAAGAAACACTAATGCGTTTCTATGAAAGAGAAGCAGTCTGTTCCAACACTTCAATTCACTGTGCCAAGTGAATGGAGTGTTGCTTCACTTTCTAAATGCTGTCTTTTCAGAGAAAATCACTTTCCTTTGAAAGAGCCTTAAGCTACTTACAAGCATTCACCAGAAACTCACATGCATTTCTCTGAAAGAGAAGCAGTCTGTTCCAAACACTTCAATTCACTGTGTGAAGTGAATGGAGCGTGGCCTCACTTTCTAAATGCTGTCCTTTCAGAGAAAATCACTTTCCTTTGAAAGTGCCTTAAACTACGTTCAAGCATTCACAAAAAACTCACATGCGTTTCGCTGAAAGAGAAGCAGGCTGTTACAACACTTCAATTCACTGGCGAAGTGAATGGAGTGTTGCTTCACTTTCTAAATGCTGTCCTTTCAGAGAAAATCACTTTCCTTTGAAAGTGCCTTAAACTACTTTCAAGCATTCACAAAAAAACTCACATGCGTTTCTCTTAAAGAGAAGCAGTCTGTTCCAACACTTCAATTCACTGTGCGAAGTGAATGGAGTGTTGCTTCAGTTTGTAAATGCTGTCCTTTCAGAGAAAATCACTTTCCTTTGAAAGTGCCTTAAGCAACTTGCAAGCATTCACAAGAAACTCACATGCGTTTCTCTGAAAGAGAAACAGTCTGTTCCAACACTTCAATTCACTGTACGAAGTGAATGGAGTGTTGCTTCACTTTCTAAATGGTGTCCTTTCAGAGAAAATCACTTTCCTTTGAAAGTGCCTTAAGCTAATTACAAGCATTCACCAGAAACTCACATGCGTTTCTCTGAAAGAGAAGCAGTCTGTTCCAATACTTCAATTCACTCTGCAAAGTGAATGGAGTGTTGCTTCACTTTCTAAATGCTGTCCTTTCAGAGAAAATCACTTTCCTTTGAAAGTGCCTTAAGCTACTTACAAGCATTCAACAGAAACTCACATGCATTTCTCTGAAAGAGAAGCAGTCTGTTCCAACACTTCAATTCACTGTGCGAAGTGAATGGAGTGTTGCTTCACTTTCTAAATGCTGTCCTTTCAGAGAAAATCACTTTCCTTTGAAAGTGCCTTAAGCTACTTGCAAGCATTAGGAAGAAACTCACATTGGTTTCTCTGAAAGAGAAGCAGTCTGTTCCAACACTTCAATTCACTGTGTGAAGTGAATGGAGCGTGGCCTCACTTTTTAAATGCTGTCCTTTCAGAGAAAATCACTTTCCTTTGAAAGTGCCTTAAGCTACCTACAAGCATTCAACAGAAACTCACATGCGTTTCTCTGAAAGAGAAGCAGTCTGTTCCAACACTTCAATTCAATGTGTGAAGTGAATGGAGTGTTGCTTCACTTTCTAAATACTGTCCTTTCAGAGAAAATCACTTTCCTTTGAAAGTGCCTTAAGCTACTTACAAGCATTCAACAGAAACTCACATGCATTTCACTGAAAGAGAAGCAATCTGTTCCAACACTTCAATTCTCTGTGCGAAGTGAATGGAGTGTTGCTTCACTTTCTAAATGCTGTCCTTTCAGAGAAAATCACTTTCCTTTGAAAGTGCCTTAAGCTACTTGCAAGCATTCACAAGAAACACTAATGCGTTTCTATGAAAGAGAAGCAGTCTGTTCCAACACTTCAATTCACTGTGCCAAGTGAATGGAGTGTTGCTTCACTTTCTAAATGCTGTCCTTTCAGAGAAAATCACTTTCCTTTGAAAGAGCCTTAAGCTACTTACAAGCATTCACCAGAAACTCACATGCGTTTCTCTGAAAGAGAAGCAGTCTGTTCCAACACTTCAATTCACTATGCGAAGTGAATGGAGTGTTGCTTCACTTTCTAAATGCTGTCCTTTCAGAGAAAATCACTTTCCTTTGAAAGTGCCTTAAACTACTTTCAAGCATTCACAAAAAACTCACATGCGTTTCTCTTAAAGAGAAGCAGTCTGTTCCAACACTTCAATTCACTGTGCGAAGTGAATGGAGTGTTGCTTCAGTTTGTAAATGCTGTCCTTTCAGAGAAAATCACTTTCCTTTGAAAGTGCCTTAAGCATCTTGCAAGCATTCACAAGAAACTCACATGCGTTTCTCTGAAAGAGAAGCAGTCTGTTCCAACACTTCAATTCACTGTGCCAAGTGAATGGAGTGTTGCTTCACTTTCTATATGCTGTCCTTTCAGAGAAAATCACTTTCCTTTGAAAGTGCCTTAAGCTACTTACAAGCATTCACCAGAAACTCACATGCGTTTCTCTGAAAGAGAAGCAGTCTGTTTCAATACTTCAATTCACTCTGCGAAGTGAATGGAGTGTTGCTTCACTTTCTAAATGCTGTCTTTCAGAGAAAATCACTTTCCTTTGAAAGTGCCTTAAACTACTTTCAAGCATTCACAAAAAACTCACATGCGTTTCTCTTAAAGAGAAGCAGTCTGTTCCAACACTTCAATTCACTGTGCGAAGTGAATGGAGTGTTGCTTCAGTTTGTAAATGCTGTCCTTTCAGAGAAAATCACTTTCCTTTGAAAGTACCTTAAGCAACCTGCAAGCATTCACAAGAAACTCACATGCGTTTCTCTGAAAGAGAAGCAGTCTGTTCCAACACTTCAATTCACTGTGCGAAGTGGATGGAGTGTTGCTTCACTTTCTAAATGCTGTCCTTTCAGAGAAAATCACTTTCCTTTGAAAGTGCCTTAAGCTTCTTACAAGCATTCACCAGAAACTCACATGCGCTTCTCTGAAAGAGAAGCAGTCTGTTCCAATACTTCAATTCACTGTGCGAAGTGAATGGAGTGTTGCTTCACTTTCTAAATGCTGTCCTTTCAGAGAAAATCACTTTCCTTTAAAAGTGCCTTAAGCTACTTGCAAGCATTAGGAAGAAACTCACATGCGTTTCTCTGAAAGAGAAGCAGTCTGTTCCAACACTTCAATTCACTGTGTGAAGTGAATGGAGCGTGGCCTCACTTTCTAAATGCTGTCCTTTCAGAGAAAATCACTTTCCTTTGAAAGTGCCTTAAGCTACTTAAGAGCATTCAACAGAAACTCACATGCGTTTCTCTGAAAGAGAAGCAGTCTGTTCCAACACTTCAATTCAATGTGTGAAGTGAATGGAGTGTTGCTTCACTTTCTAAATACTGTCCTTTCAGAGAAAATCACTTTCCTTTGAAAGTGCCTTTAGCTACTTACAAGCATTCAACAGAAACTCACATGCATTTCTCTGAAAGAGAAGCAATCTGTTCCAACACTTCAATTCTCTGTGCGAAGTGAATGGAGTGTTGCTTCACTTTCTAAATGCTGTCCTTTCAGAGAAAATCACTTTCCTTTGAAAGTGCCTTAAGCTACTTGCAAGCATTCACAAGAAACACTAATGCGTTTCTATGAAAGAGAAGCAGTCTGTTCCAACACTTCAATTCACTGTGCCAAGTGAATGGAGTGTTGCTTCACTTTCTAAATGCTGTCTTTTCAGAGAAAATCACTTTCCTTTGAAAGAGCCTTAAGCTACTTACAAGCATTCACCAGAAACTCACATGCGTTTCTCTGAAAGAGAAGCAGTCTGTTCCAACACTTCAACTCACTGTGTGAAGTGAATGGAGCGTGGCCTCACTTTCTAAATGCTGTCCTTTCAGAGAAAATTACTTTCCTTTGAAAGTGCCTTAAGCTACTTACAAGCATTCAACAGAAACTCACATGCGTTTCTCTGAAAGAGAAGCAGTCTGTTCCAACACTTCAATTCAATGTGTGAAGTGAATGGAGTGTTGCTTCACTTTCTAAATACTGTCCTTTCAGAGAAAATCACTTTCCTTTGAGAGTGCCTTAAGCTACTTACAAGCATTCAACAGAAACTCACATGCATTTCTCTGAAAGAGAAGCAATCTGTTCCAACACTTCAATTCTCTGTGCGAAGTGAATGGAGTGTTGCTTCACTTTCTAAATACTGTCCTTTCAGAGAAAATCACTTTCCTTTGAAAGTGCCTTAAGCTACTTGCAAGCATTCACAAGAAACACTAATGCGTTTCTATGAAAGAGAAGCAGTCTGTTCCAACACTTCAATTCACTGTGCCAAGTGAATGGAGTGTTGCTTCACTTTCTAAATGCTGTCCTTTCAGAGAAAATCACTTTCCTTTGAAATAGCCTTAAGCTACTTACAAGCATTCACCAGAAACTCACATGCGTTTCTCTGAAAGAGAAGCAGTCTGTTCCAACACTTCAATTCACTGTGCGAAGTGAATGGAGTGTTGCTTCACTTTCTAAATGCTGTCCTTTCAGAGAAAATCACTTTCCTTTGAAAGTGCCTTAAACTACTTTCAAGCATTCACAAAAAACTCACATGCGTTTCACTTAAAGAGAAGCAGTCTGTTCCAACAATTCAATTCACTGTGCGAAGTGAATGGAGTGTTGCTTCACTTTCTAAATGCTGTCCTTTCAGAGAAAATCACTTTCCTTTGAAAGTGCCTTAAGCAACTTGCAAGCATTCACAAGAAACTCACATGCGTTTCTCTGAAAGAGAAGCAGTCTGTTACAACACTTCAATTCACTGTGTGAAGTGAATGGAGTGTTGCTTCACTTTCTAAATGCTGTCCTTTCAGAGAAAATCACTTTCCTTTGAAAGTGCCTTAAGCTACTTACAAGCATTCACCAGAAACTCACATCCGTTTCTCTGAAAGAGAAGCAGTCTGTTCCAATACTTCAATTCAATCTGCGAAGTGAATGGAGTGTTGCTTCACTTTCTAAATGCTGTCCTTTCAGAGAAAATCACTTTCCTTTGAAAGTGCCTTAAGCTACTTACAAGCATTCAACAGAAACTCACATGCATTGCTCTGGAAGAGAAGCAGTCTATTCCAACACTTCAATTCACTGTGCGAAGTGAATGGAGTGTTGCTTCACTTTCTAAATGCTGTCCTTTCAGAGAAAATCACTTTCCTTTGAAAGTGCCTTAAGCTACTTGCAAGCATTAGGAAGAAACTCACATGCGTTTCTCTGAAAGAGAAGCAGTCTGTTCCAACACTTCAATTCACTGTGTGAATTCAATGGAGCGTGGCCTCACTTTCTAAATGCTGTCCTTTCAGAGAAAATCACTTTCCTTTGAAAGTGCCTTTAGCTACTTACAAGCATTCAACAGAAACTCACATGTGTTTCTCTGAAAGAGAAGCAGTCTGTTCCAACACTTCAATTCAATGTGTGAAGTGAATGGAGTGTTGCTTCACTTTCTAAATACTGTCCTTTCAGAGAAAATCACTTTCCTTTGAGAGTGCCTTAAGCTACTTACAAGCATTCAACAGAAACTCACATGCATTTCACTGAAAGAGAAGCAATCTGTTCCAACACTTCAATTCTCTGTGCGAAGTGAATGGAGTGTTGCTTCACTTTCTAAATGCTGTCCTTTCAGAGTAAATCACTTTCCTTTGAAAGTGCCTTAAGCTACTTGCAAGCATTCACAAGAAACACTAATGCGTTTCTATGAAAGAGAAGCAGTCTGTTCCAACACTTCAATTCACTGTGCCAAGTGAATGGAGTGTTGCTTCACTTTCTAAATGCTGTCCTTTCAGAGAAAATCACTTTCCTTTGAAAGAGCCTTAAGCTACTTACAAGCATTCACCAGAAACTCACATGCGTTTCTCTGAAAGAGAAGCAGTCTGTTCCAACACTTCAATTCACTATGCGAAGTGAATGGAGTGTTGCTTCACTTTCTAAATGCTGTCCTTTCAGAGAAAATCACTTTCCATTGAAAGTGCCTTAAAGTACTTTCAAGCATTCACAAAAAACACACATGCGTTTCTCTTAAAGAGAAGCAGTCTGTTCCAACACTTCAATTCACTGTGCGAAGTGAATGGAGTGTTGCTTCAGTTTGTAAATGCTGTCCTTTCAGAGAAAATCACTTTCCTTTGAAAGTGCCTTAAGCAACTTGCAAGCATTCACAAGAAACTCACATGCGTTTCTCTGAAAGAGAAGCAGTCTGTTCCAACACTTCAATTCACTGTGCGAAGTGAATGGAGTGTTGCTTCACTTTCTATATGCTGTCCTTTCAGAGAAAATCACTTTCATTTGAAAGTGCCTTAAGCTACTTACAAGCATTCACCAGAAACTCACATGCGTTTCTCTGAAAGAGAAGCAGTCTGTTCCAATACTTCAATTCACTCTGCGAAGTGAATGGAGTGTTGCTTCACTTTCTAAATGCTGTCCTTTCAGAGAAAATCACTTTCCTTTGAAAGTGCCTTAAGCTACTTACAAGCATTCAACAGAAACTCACATGCGTTTCTCTGAAAGAGAAGCAGTCTGTTCCAACACTTCAATTCAATGTGTGAAGTAAATGGAGTGTGGCTTCACTTTCTAAATACTGTCCTTTCAGAAAAAATCACTTTCCTTTGAAAGTGCCTTAAGCTACTTACAAGCATTCAACAGAAACTCACATGCATTTCTCTGAAAGACAAGCAATCTGTTCCAACACTTCAATTCTCTGTGCGAAGTGAATGGAGTGTTGCTTCACTTTCTAAATGCTGTCCGTTCAGAGAAAATCACTTTCCTTTGAAAGTGCCTTAAGCTACTTTCAAGCATTCACAAGAAACACTAATGCGTTTCTCTGAAAGAGAAGCAGGCTGTTACAACACTTCAATTCACTGTGCGAAGTGAATGGAGTGTTGTGTCAGTTTCTAAATGCTGTCCTTTCAGAGAAAATCACTTTCCTTAGAAAGTGCCTTAAACTACTTTCAAGCATTCACAAAAAACTCACATGCGTTTCTCTGAAAGAGAAGCAGTCTGTTCCAACACTTCAATTCACTGTGCGAAGTGAATGGAGTGTTGCTTCAGTTTGTAAATGCTGTCCTTTCAGAGAAAATCACTTTCCTTTGAAAGTGCCTTAAGCAACTTGCAAGCATTCACAAGAAACTCACATGCGTTTCTCTGAAAGAAAAGCAGTCTGTTCCAATACTTCAGTTCACTGTGCCAAGAGAATGGAGTGTTGCTTCACTTTCTAAATACTGTCCTTTCAGAGAAAATCACTTTCCTTTGAAAGTGCCTTAAGCTACTTACAAGCATTCAACAGAAACTCACATGCATTTCACTGAAAGAGAAGCAATCTGTTTCAACACTTCAATTCTCTGTGCGAAGTGAATGGAGTGTTGCTTCACTTTCTAAATGCTGTCCTTTCAGAGAAAATCACTTTCCATTGAAAGTGCCTTAAAGTACTTTCAAGCATTCACAAAAAACACACATGCGTTTCTCTTAAAGAGAAGCAGTCTGTTCCAACACTTCAATTCACTGTGCGAAGTGAATGGAGTGTTGCTTCAGTTTGTAAATGCTGTCCTTTCAGAGAAAATCACTTTCCTTTGAAAGTGCCTTAAGCAACTTGCAAGCATTCACAAGAAACTCACATGCGTTTCTCTGAAAGAGAAGCAGTCTGTTCCAACACTTCAATTCACTGTGCGAAGTGAATGGAGTGTTGCTTCACTTTCTATATGCTGTCCTTTCAGAGAAAATCACTTTCATTTGAAAGTGCCTTAAGCTACTTACAAGCATTCACCAGAAACTCACATGCGTTTCTCTGAAAGAGAAGCAGTCTGTTCCAATACTTCAATTCACTCTGCGAAGTGAATGGAGTGTTGCTTCACTTTCTAAATGCTGTCCTTTCAGAGAAAATCACTTTCCTTTGAAAGTGCCTTAAGCTACTTACAAGCATTCAACAGAAACTCACATGCATTTCTCTGAAAGAGAAGCAGTCTGTTCCAACACTTCAATTCACTGAGTGAAGTGAATGGAGTGTTGCTTCACTTTCTAAATGCTGTCCTTTCAGAGAAAATCACTTTCCTTTGAAAGTGCCTTAAGCTACTTGCAAGCATTAGGAAGAAACTCACATGCGTTTCTCTGAAAGAGAAGCAGTCTGTTCCAACACTTCAATTCACTGTGTGAAGTGAATGGAGCGTGGCCTCACTTTCTAAATGCTGTCCTTTCAGAGAAAATTACTTTCCTTTGAAAGTGCCTTAAGCTACTTACAAGCATTCAACAGAAACTCACATGCGTTTCTCTGAAAGAGAAGCAGTCTGTTCCAACACTTCAATTCAATGTGTGAAGTGAATGGAGTGTGGCTTCACTTTCTAAATACTGTCCTTTCAGAAAAAATCACTTTCCTTTGAAAGTGCCTTAAGCTACTTACAAGCATTCAACAGAAACTCACATGCATTTCTCTGAAAGAGAAGCAATCTGTTCCAACACTTCAATTCTCTGTGCGAAGTGAATGGAGTGTTGCTTCACTTTCTAAATGCTGTCCTTTCAGAGAAAATCACTTTCCTTTGAAAGTGCCTTAAGCTACTTTCAAGCATTCACAAGAAACACTAATGCGTTTCTCTGAAAGAGAAGCAGTCTGTTCCAACACTTCAATTCACTGTGCGAAGTGAATGGAGTGTTGCGTCAGTTTCTAAATGCTGTCCTTTCAGAGAAAATCACTTTCCTTAGAAAGTGCCTTAAACTATTTTTAAGCATTCACAAAAAACTCACATGCGTTTCTCTGAAAGAGAAGCAGTCTGTTCCAACACTTCAATTCACTGTGCGAAGTGAATGGAGTGTTGCTTCAGTTTGTAAATGCTGTCCTTTCAGAGAAAATCACTTTCCTTTGAAAGTGCCTTAAGCAACTTGCAAGCATTCACAAGAAACTCACATGCGTTTCTCTGAAAGAAAAGCAGTCTGTTCCAATACTTCAATTCACTGTGCGAAGTGAATGGAGTGTTGTTTCACTTTCTAAATACTGTCCTTTCAGAGAAAATCACTTTCCTTTGAAAGTGCCTTAAGCTACTTACAAGCATTCAACAGAAACTCACATGCATTTCACTGAAAGAGAAGCAATCTGTTCCAACACTTCAATTCTCTGTGCGAAGTGAATGGAGTGTTGCTTCACTTTCTAAATGCTGTCCTTTCAGAGAGAATCACTTTCCTTTGAAAGTGCCTTAAGCTACTTGCAAGCATTCACAAGAAAAACTAATGCGTTTCTATGAAAGAGAAGCAGTCTGTTCCAACACTTCAATTCACTGTGCCAAGTGAATGGAGTGTTGCTTCACTTTCTAAATGCTGTCCTTTCAGAGAAAATCACTTTCCTTTGAAAGAGCCTTAAGCTACTTACAAGCATTCACCAGAAACTCACATGCGTTTCTCTGAAAGAGAAGCAGTCTGTTCCAGCACTTCAATTCACTATGCGAAGTGAATGGAGTGTTGCTTCACTTTCTAAATGCTGTCCTTTCAGAGAAAATCACTTTCATTTGAAAGTGCCTTAAACTACTTTCAAGCATTCACAAAAAACTCACATGCGTTTCTCTTAAAGAGAAGCAGTCTGTTCCAACACTTCAATTCACTGTGCGAAGTGAATGGAGTGTTGCTTCAGTTTGTAAATGCTGTCCTTTCAGAGAAAATCACTTTCCTTTGAAAGTGCCTTAAGCAACTTGCAAGCATTCACAAGAAACTCACATGCGTTTCTCTGAAAGAGAAGCAGTCTGTTCCAACACTTCAATTCACTGTGCGAAGTGAATGGAGTGTTGCTTCACTTTCTATATGCTGTCCTTTCAGAGAAAATCACTTTCCTATGAAAATGCCTTAAGCTACTTTCAAGCATTCACAAGAAACACTAATGCGTTTCTCTGAAAGAGAAGCAGTCTGTTCCAACACTTCAATTCACTGTGCGAAGTGAATGGAGTGTTGCGTCAGTTTCTAAATGCTGTCCTTTCAGAGAAAATCACTTTCCTTAGAAAGTGCCTTAAACTATTTTCAAGCATTCACAAAAAACTCACATGCGTTTCTCTGAAAGAGAAGCAGTCTGTTCCAACACTTCAATTCACTGTGCGAAGTGAATGGAGTGTTGCTTCAGTTTGTAAATGCTGTCCTTTCAGAGAAAATCACTTTCCTTTGAAAGTGCCTTAAGCAACTTGCAAGCATTCACAAGAAACTCACATGCGTTTCTCTGAAAGAAAAGCAGTCTGTTCCAATACTTCAATTCACTGTGCGAAGTGAATGGAGTGTTGTTTCACTTTCTAAATACTGTCCTTTCAGAGAAAATCACTTTCCTTTGAAAGTGCCTTAAGCTACTTACAAGCATTCAACAGAAACTCACATGCATTTCACTGAAAGAGAAGCAATCTGTTCCAACACTTCAATTCTCTGTGCGAAGTGAATGGAGTGTTGCTTCACTTTCTAAATGCTGTCCTTTCAGAGAGAATCACTTTCCTTTGAAAGTGCCTTAAGCTACTTGCAAGCATTCACAAGAAACACTAATGCGTTTCTATGAAAGAGAAGCAGTCTGTTCCAACACTTCAATTCACTGTGCCAAGAGAATGGAGTGTTGCTTCACTTTCTAAATGCTGTCCTTTCAGAGAAAATCACTTTCCTTTGAAAGAGCCTTAAGCTACTTACAAGCATTCACCAGAAACTCACATGCGTTTCTCTGAAAGAGAAGCAGTCTGTTCCAGCACTTCAATTCACTATGCGAAGTGAATGGAGTGTTGCTTCACTTTCTAAATGCTGTCCTTTCAGAGAAAATCACTTTCATTTGAAAGTGCCTTAAACTACTTTCAAGCATTCACAAAAAACTCACATGCGTTTCTCTTAAAGAGAAGCAGTCTGTTCCAACACTTCAATTCACTGTGCGAAGTGAATGGAGTGTTGCTTCAGTTTGTAAATGCTGTCCTTTCAGAGAAAATCACTTTCCTTTGAAAGTGCCTTAAGCAACTTGCAAGCATTCACAAGAAACTCACATGCGTTTCTCTGAAAGAGAAGCAGTCTGTTCCAACACTTCAATTCACTGTGCGAAGTGAATGGAGTGTTGCTTCACTTTCTATATGCTGTCCTTTCAGAGAAAATCACTTTCCTATGAAAATGCCTTAAGCTACTTACAAGCATTCACCAGAAACTCACATGCGTTTCTCTGAAAGAGAAGCTGTCTGTTCCAATACTTCAATTCACTCTGCGAAGTGAATGGAGTGTTGCTTCACTTTCTAAATGCTGTCTTTCAGAGAAAATCACTTTCCTTTGAAAGTGCCTTAAACTACTTTCAAGCATTCACAAAAAACTCACATGCGTTTCTCTTAAAGAGAAGCAGTCTGTTCCAACACTTCAATTCACTGTGCAAAGTGAATGGAATGTTGCTTCAGTTTGTAAATGCTGTCCTTTCAGAGAAAATCACTTTCCTTTGAAAGTGCCTTAAGCAACTTGCAAGCATTCACAAGAAACTCACATGCGTTTCTCTGAAAGAGAAGCAGTCTATTCCAACACTTCAATTCACTGTGCGAAGTGAATGTTGTGTTGCTTCACTTTCTAAATGCTGTCATTTCAGAGAAAATCACTTTCCTTTGAAAGTGCCTTAAGCTACTTACAAGCATTCACCAGAAACTCACATGCGTTTCTCTGAAAGAGAAGCAGTCTGTTCCAATACTTCAATTCACTCTGCGAAGTGAATGGAGTGTTGCTTCACTTTCTAAATGCTGTCCTTTCAGAGAAAATCACTTTCCATTGAAAGTGCCTTAAGCTACTTACAAGCATTCAACAGAAACTCACATGCATTTCTCTGAAAGAGAAGCAGTCTGTTCCAACACTTCAATTCACTGTGCGAAGTGAATAAAGTGTTGCTTCACTTTCTAAATGCTGTCCTTTCAGAGAAAATCCTTTTCCTTTCAATGTGCCTTAAGCTACTTACAAGCATTCAACAGAAACTCACATGCATTTCTCTGAAAGAGAAGCAATCTGTTCCAACACTTCAATTTTCTGTGCGAAGTGAATGGAGTGTTGCTTCAGTTTGTAAATGCTGTCCTTTCAGAGAAAATCACTTTCCTTTGAAAGTGCCTTAAGCAACTTGCAAGCATTCACAAGAAACTCACATGCGTTTCTCTGAAAGAGAAGCAGTCTTTCCAACACTTCAATTCACTGTGCGAAGTGAATGGAGTGTTGCTTCACTTTCTAAATGCTGTCCTTTCAGAGAAAATCACTTTCCTTTGAAAGTGCCTTAAGCTACTTACAAGCATTCACCAGAAACTCACATGCGTTTCTCTGAAAGAGAAGCAGTCTGTTCCAATACTTCAATTCACTCTGCGAAGTGAATGGAGTGTTGCTTCACTTTCTAAATGCTGTCCTTTCAGAGAAAATCACTTTCCTTTGAAAGTGCCTTAAACTACATTCAAGCATTCACAAAAAACTCACATGCGTTTCTCTTAAAGAGAAGCAGTCTTTTCCAACACTTCAATTCACTGTGCGAAGTGAATGGAGTGTTGCTTCAGTTTGTAAATGCTGTCCTTTCAGAGAAAATCACTTTCCTTTGAAAGTGCCTTAAGCAACTTGCAAGCATTCACAAGAAACTCACATGCGTTTCTCTGAAAGAGAAGCAGTCTGTTCCAACACTTCAATTCACTGTGCGAAGTGAATGGAGTGTTGCTTCACTTTCTAAATGCTGTCCTTTCAGAGAAAATCACTTTCCTTTGAAAGTGCCTTAAACTACTTACAAGCATTCAACAGAAACTCACATGCATTTCTCTGAAAGAGAAGCAGTCTGTTCCAACACTTCAATTCACTGTGCGAAGTGAATGGAGTGTTGCTTCACTTTCTAAATGCTGTCCTTTCACAGAAAATCACTTTCCTTTGAAAGTGCCTTAAGCTACTTGCAAGCATTAGGAAGAAACTCACATGCGTTTCTCTGAAAGAGAAGCAGTCTGTTCCAACACTTCAATTCACTGTGTGAAGTGAATGGAGCGTGGCCTCACTTTCTAAATGCTGTCCTTTCAGAGAAAATCACTTTCCTTTGAAAGTGCCTTAAGCTACTTACAAGCATTCAACAGAAACTCACATGCGTTTCTCTGAAAGAGAAGCAGTCTGTTCCAACACTTCAATTCAATGTGTGAAGTGAATGGAGTGTTGCTTCACTTTCTAAATACTGTCCTTTCAGAGAAAATCACTTTCCTTTGAAAGTGCCTTAAGCTACTTACAAGCATTCAACAGAAACTCACATGCATTTCTCTGAAAGAGAAGCAATATGTTCCAACACTTCAATTCTCTGTGCGAAGTGAATGGAGTGTTGCTTCACTTTCTAAATGCTGTCCTTTCACAGAAAATCACTTTCCTTTGAAAGTGCCTTAAGCTACTTGCAAGCATTAGGAAGAAACTCACATGCGTTTCTCTGAAAGAGAGGCAGTCTGTTCCAACACTTCAATTCACTGTGCGAAGTGAATGGAGTGTTGCTTCACTTTCTAAATGCTGTCCTTTCAGGGAATATCACTTTCCTTTGAAAGTGCCTTAAGCTACTTGCAAGCATTAAAAAGAAACTCACATGCGTTTCTCTGAAAGAGAAGCAGTCTGTTCCAACACTTCAGTTCACTGTGTGAAGTGAATGGAGTGTTGCCTCACTTTCTAAATGCTGTCCTTTCAGAGAAAATCACTTTCCTTTGAAAGTGCCTTAAGCTACTTGCAAGCATTCAACAGAAACTCACATGCGTTTCTCTGAAAGACAAGCAGTCTGTTCCAACACTTCAATTCACTGTGCCAAGTGAATGGAGTGTTGCCTCACTTTTTAAATGCTGTCCTTTCAGAAAAAATCACTTTCCATTGAAAGTGCCCAAAACTACTTTCAAGCATTCACAAAAAACTCACATGCGTTTCTCTGAAAGAGAAGCAGTCTGTTCCAACACTTCAATTCAGTGTGCGAAGTGAATATAGTATTGCTTCACTTTCTAAATGCTGTCCTTTCAGAGAAAATCCCTTTCCTTTGAATGTGCCTTAAGCTACTTACAAGCATTCAACAGAAACTCACATGCATTTCTCTGAAAGAGAAGCAGTCTGTTCCAACACTTCAATTCTCTGTGCGAAGTGAATGGAGTGTTGCTTCACTTTCTAAATGCTGTCCTTTCAGAGAAAATCACTTTCCTTTGAAAGTGCCTTAAGCTACTTACAAGCATTCAACAGAAACTCACATGCATTTCTCTGAAAGAGAAGCAGTCTGTTCCAACACTTCAATTCACTGTGCGAAGTGAATGGAGTGTTGCTTCACTTTCTAAATGCTGTCCTTTCAAAGAAAATCACTTTCCTTTGAAAGTGCCTTAAGCTACTTACAAGCATTCAGCAGAAACTCACATGCGTGTCTCTGAAAGAGAAGCAGTCTGTTCCAATACTTCAATTCACTCTGCGAAGTGAATGGAGTGTTGCTTCACTTTCTAAATGCTGTCCTTTCAGAGAAAATCACTTTCCTTTGAAAGTGCCTTAAGCTACTTACAAGCATTCAACAGAAACTCACATGCATTTCTCTGAAAGAGAAGTAGTCTGTTCCAACACTTCAATTCTCTGTGCGAAGTGAATGGAGTGTTGCTTCACTTTCTAAATGCTGTCCTTTCAGAGAAAATCACTTTCCTTTGAAAGTGCCTTAAGCTACTTACAACCATTCAACAGAAACTCACATGCATTTCACTGAAAGAGAAGCAATCTGTTCCAACACTTCAATTCTCTGTGCGAAGTGAATGGAGTGTTGCTTCACTTTCTAAATGCTGTCCTTTCAGAGAAAATCACTTTCCTTTGAAAGTGCCTTAAGCTACTTGCAAGCATTCACAAGAAACACTAATGCGTTTCTATGAAAGAGAAGCAGTCTGTTCCAACACTTCAATTCACTGTGCCAAGTGAATGGAGTGTTGCTTCACTTTCGAAATGCTGTCCTTTCAGAGAAAATCACTTTCCATTGAAAGAGCCTTAAGCTACTTACAAGCATTCACCAGAAACTCACATGCGTTTCTCTGAAAGAGAAGCAGTCTGTTCCAACACTTCAATTCACTATGCGAAGTGAATGGAGTGTTGCTTCACTTTCTAAATGCTGTCCTTTCAGAGAAAATCACTTTCCTTTGAAAGTGCCTTAAACTACTTTCAAGCATTCACAAAAAACTCACATGCGTTTCTCTTAAAGAGAAGCAGTCTGTTCCAACACTTCAATTCACTGTGCGAAGTGAATGGAGTGTTGCTTCAGTTTGTAAATGCTGTCCTTTCAGAGAAAATCACTTTCCTTAGAAAGTGCCTTAAGCAACTTGCAAGCATTCACAAGAAACTCACATGCGTTTCTCTGAAAGAGAAGCAGTCTGTTCCAACACTTCAATTCACTGTGCGAAGTGAATGGAGTGTTGCTTCACTTTCTAAATGCTGTCCTTTCAGAGAAAATCACTTTCCTTTGAAAGTGCCTTAAGCTACTTACAAGCATTCGCAAGAAACTCACATGCGTTTCTCTGAAAGAGAAGCAGTCTGTTCCAATACTTCAATTCACTCTGCGAAGTGAATGGAGTGTTGCTTCACTTTCTAAATGCTGTTCTTTCAGAGAAAATCACTTTCCTTTGAAAGTGCCTTAAACTACTTTCAAGCATTCACAAAAAACTCACATGCGTTTCTCTTAAAGAGAAGCAGTCTGTTCCAACACTTCAATTCACTGTGCGAAGTGAATGGAGTGTTGCTTCAGTTTGTAAATGCTGTCCTTTCAGAGAAAATCACTTTCCTTTGAAAGTGCCTTAAGCAACTTGCAAGCATTCACAAGAAACTCACATGCGTTTCTCTGAAAGAGAAGCAGTCTGTTCCAACACTTCAATTCACTGTGCGAAGTGAATGGAGTGTTGCTTCACTTTCTAAATGCTGTCCTTTCAGAGAAAATCACTTTCCTTTGAAAGTGCCTTAAGCTACTTACAAGCATTCAACAGAAACTCACATGCATTTCTCTAAAAGAGAAGCAGTCTGTTCCAACACTTCAATTCACTGTGCGAAGTGAATGGAGTGTTGCTTCACTTTCTAAATGCTGTCCTTTCAGAGAAAATCACTTTCCTTTGAAAGTGCCTTAAGCTACTTGCAAGCATTAGGAAGAAACTCACATGCGTTTCTCTGAAAGAGAAGCAGTCTGTTCCAACACTTCAATTCACTGTGTGAAGTGAATGGAGCATGGCCTCACTTTCTAAATGCTGTCCTTTCAGAGAAAATCACTTTCCTTTGAAAGAGCCTTAAGCTACTTACAAGCATTCAACAGAAACTCACATGCGTTTCTCTGAAAGAGAAGCAGTCTGTTCCAAAACTTCAATTCAATGTGTGAAGTGAATGGAGTGTTGCTTCACTTTCTAAATACTGTCCTTTCAGAGAAAATCACTTTCCTTTGAAAGTGCCTTAAGCTACTTACAAGCATTCAACAGAAACTCACATGCATTTCTCTGAAAGAGAAGCAATCTGTTCCAACACTTCAATTCTCTGTGCGAAGTGAATGGAGTGTTGCTTCACTTTCTAAATGCTGTCCTTTCAGATAAAATCACTTTCCTTTGAAAGTGCCTTAAGCTACTTGCAAGCATTCACAAGAAACACTAATGCGTTTGTATGAAAGAGAAGCAGTCTGTTCCAACACTTCAATTCACTGTGCGAAGTGAATGGAGTGTTGCTTCACTTTCTAAATGCTGTCCTTTCAGAGAAAATCACTTTCCTTTGAAAGTGCCTTAAGCTACTTGTAAGCATTAGGAAGAAAAACACATGCGTTTCTCTGAAAGAGAAGCAGTCTGTTCCAACACTTCAATTCACTGTGCAAAGTGAATGGAGTGTTGCCTCACTTTCTACATGCTGTCCTTTCAGAGAAAATCACTTTCCATTGAAAGTGCCCAAAACCACTTTCAAGCATTCACAAAAAACTCACATTGGTTTCTCTGAAAGAGAAGCAGTCTGTTCCAACACTTCAATTCACTGTGCGAAGTGAATATAGTGTTGCTTCACTTTCTAAATGCTGTCCTTTCAGAGAAAATCCCTTTCCTTTCAATGTGCCTTAAGCTACTTACAAGCATTCAACAGAAACTCACATGCATTTCTCTGAAAGAGAAGCAGTCTGTTCCAACACTTCAATTCACTGTGCGAAATGAATGGAGTGTTGCTTCACTTTCTAAATGCTGTCCTTTCAGAGAATATCACTTTCCTTTGAAAGTGCCTTAAGCTACTTGCAAGCGTTAAAAAGAAACTCACATGCGTTTCTCTGAAAGAGAAGCAGTCTGTTCCAACACTTCAGTTCACTGTGTGAAGTGAATGGAGTGTTGCCTCACTTTCTAAATGCTGTCCTTTCAGAGAAAATCACTTTCCTTTGAAAGTGCCTTAAGCTACTTGCAAGCATTCAACAGAAACTCACATGCGTTTCTCTGAAAGAGAAGCAGTCTGTTCCAACACTTCAATTCACTGTGCCAAGTGAATGGAGTGTTGCCTCACTTTTTAAATGCTGTCCTTTCAGAAAAAAACACTTTCCATTGAATGTGCCCAAAACTACTTTCAAGCATTCACAAAAAACTCACATGCGTTTCTCTGAAAGAGAAGCAGTGTGTTCCAACACTTCAATTCAATGTGTGAAGTGAATGGAGTGTTGCTTCACTTTCTAAATACTGTCCTTTCAGAGAAAATCACTTTCCTTTGAAAGTGCCTTAAGCTACTTACAAGCATTCAACAGAAACTCACATGCATTTCTCTGAAAGAGAAGCAATCTGTTCCAACACTTCAATTCTCTGTGCGAAGTGAATGGAGTGTTGCCTCACTTTCTAAATGCTGTCCTTTCAGAGAAAATCACTTTCCTTTGAAAGTGCCTTAAACTAATTTCAAGCATTCACAAAAAACTCACATGCATTTCTCTTAAAGAGAAACAGTCTGTTCCAACACTTCAATTCACTGTGCGAAGTGAATGGAGTGTTGCTTCACTTTCTAAATGCTGTCCTTTCAGAGAAAATCACTTTCCTTTGAAAGTGCCTTAAGCAACTTGCAAGCATTCACAAGAAACTCACATGCGTTTCTCTGAAAGAGAAGCAGTCTTTCCAACACTTCAATTCACTGTGCGAAGTGAATGGAGTGTTGCTTCACTTTCTAAATGCTGTCCTTTCAGAGAAAATCACTTTCCTTTGAAAGTGCCTTAAGCTACTTACAAGCATTCACCAGAAACTCACATGCGTTTCTCTGAAAGAGAAGCAGTCTGTTCCAATACTTCAATTCACTCTGCGAAGTGAATGGAGTGTTGCTTCACTTTCTAAATGCTGTCCTTTCAGAGAAAATCACTTTCCTTTGAAAGTGCCTTAAACTACATTCAAGCATTCACAAAAAACTCACATGCGTTTCTCTTAAAGAGAAGCAGTCTTTTCCAACACTTCAATTCACTGTGCGAAGTGAATGGAGTGTTGCTTCAGTTTGTAAATGCTGTCCTTTCAGAGAAAATCACTTTCCTTTGAAAGTGCCTTAAGCAACTTGCAAGCATTCACAAGAAACTCACATGCGTTTCTCTGAAAGAGAAGCAGTCTGTTCCAACACTTCAATTCACTGTGCGAAGTGAATGGAGTGTTGCTTCACTTTCTAAATGCTGTCCTTTCAGAGAAAATCACTTTCCTTTGAAAGTGCCTTAAACTACTTACAAGCATTCAACAGAAACTCACATGCATTTCTCTGAAAGAGAAGCAGTCTGTTCCAACACTTCAATTCACTGTGCGAAGTGAATGGAGTGTTGCTTCACTTTCTAAATGCTGTCCTTTCACAGAAAATCACTTTCCTTTGAAAGTGCCTTAAGCTACTTGCAAGCATTAGGAAGAAACTCACATGCGTTTCTCTGAAAGAGAAGCAGTCTGTTCCAACACTTCAATTCACTGTGTGAAGTGAATGGAGCGTGGCCTCACTTTCTAAATGCTGTCCTTTCAGAGAAAATCACTTTCCTTTGAAAGTGCCTTAAGCTACTTACAAGCATTCAACAGAAACTCACATGCGTTTCTCTGAAAGAGAAGCAGTCTGTTCCAACACTTCAATTCAATGTGTGAAGTGAATGGAGTGTTGCTTCACTTTCTAAATACTGTCCTTTCAGAGAAAATCACTTTCCTTTGAAAGTGCCTTAAGCTACTTACAAGCATTCAACAGAAACTCACATGCATTTCTCTGAAAGAGAAGCAATATGTTCCAACACTTCAATTCTCTGTGCGAAGTGAATGGAGTGTTGCTTCACTTTCTAAATGCTGTCCTTTCACAGAAAATCACTTTCCTTTGAAAGTGCCTTAAGCTACTTGCAAGCATTAGGAAGAAACTCACATGCGTTTCTCTGAAAGAGAGGCAGTCTGTTCCAACACTTCAATTCACTGTGCGAAGTGAATGGAGTGTTGCTTCACTTTCTAAATGCTGTCCTTTCAGGGAATATCACTTTCCTTTGAAAGTGCCTTAAGCTACTTGCAAGCATTAAAAAGAAACTCACATGCGTTTCTCTGAAAGAGAAGCAGTCTGTTCCAACACTTCAGTTCACTGTGTGAAGTGAATGGAGTGTTGCCTCACTTTCTAAATGCTGTCCTTTCAGAGAAAATCACTTTCCTTTGAAAGTGCCTTAAGCTACTTGCAAGCATTCAACAGAAACTCACATGCGTTTCTCTGAAAGACAAGCAGTCTGTTCCAACACTTCAATTCACTGTGCCAAGTGAATGGAGTGTTGCCTCACTTTTTAAATGCTGTCCTTTCAGAAAAAATCACTTTCCATTGAAAGTGCCCAAAACTACTTTCAAGCATTCACAAAAAACTCACATGCGTTTCTCTGAAAGAGAAGCAGTCTGTTCCAACACTTCAATTCAGTGTGCGAAGTGAATATAGTATTGCTTCACTTTCTAAATGCTGTCCTTTCAGAGAAAATCCCTTTCCTTTGAATGTGCCTTAAGCTACTTACAAGCATTCAACAGAAACTCACATGCATTTCTCTGAAAGAGAAGCAGTCTGTTCCAACACTTCAATTCTCTGTGCGAAGTGAATGGAGTGTTGCTTCACTTTCTAAATGCTGTCCTTTCAGAGAAAATCACTTTCCTTTGAAAGTGCCTTAAGCTACTTACAAGCATTCAACAGAAACTCACATGCATTTCTCTGAAAGAGAAGCAGTCTGTTCCAACACTTCAATTCACTGTGCGAAGTGAATGGAGTGTTGCTTCACTTTCTAAATGCTGTCCTTTCAAAGAAAATCACTTTCCTTTGAAAGTGCCTTAAGCTACTTACAAGCATTCAGCAGAAACTCACATGCGTGTCTCTGAAAGAGAAGCAGTCTGTTCCAATACTTCAATTCACTCTGCGAAGTGAATGGAGTGTTGCTTCACTTTCTAAATGCTGTCCTTTCAGAGAAAATCACTTTCCTTTGAAAGTGCCTTAAGCTACTTACAAGCATTCAACAGAAACTCACATGCATTTCTCTGAAAGAGAAGTAGTCTGTTCCAACACTTCAATTCTCTGTGCGAAGTGAATGGAGTGTTGCTTCACTTTCTAAATGCTGTCCTTTCAGAGAAAATCACTTTCCTTTGAAAGTGCCTTAAGCTACTTACAACCATTCAACAGAAACTCACATGCATTTCACTGAAAGAGAAGCAATCTGTTCCAACACTTCAATTCTCTGTGCGAAGTGAATGGAGTGTTGCTTCACTTTCTAAATGCTGTCCTTTCAGAGAAAATCACTTTCCTTTGAAAGTGCCTTAAGCTACTTGCAAGCATTCACAAGAAACACTAATGCGTTTCTATGAAAGAGAAGCAGTCTGTTCCAACACTTCAATTCACTGTGCCAAGTGAATGGAGTGTTGCTTCACTTTCGAAATGCTGTCCTTTCAGAGAAAATCACTTTCCATTGAAAGAGCCTTAAGCTACTTACAAGCATTCACCAGAAACTCACATGCGTTTCTCTGAAAGAGAAGCAGTCTGTTCCAACACTTCAATTCACTATGCGAAGTGAATGGAGTGTTGCTTCACTTTCTAAATGCTGTCCTTTCAGAGAAAATCACTTTCCTTTGAAAGTGCCTTAAACTACTTTCAAGCATTCACAAAAAACTCACATGCGTTTCTCTTAAAGAGAAGCAGTCTGTTCCAACACTTCAATTCACTGTGCGAAGTGAATGGAGTGTTGCTTCAGTTTGTAAATGCTGTCCTTTCAGAGAAAATCACTTTCCTTAGAAAGTGCCTTAAGCAACTTGCAAGCATTCACAAGAAACTCACATGCGTTTCTCTGAAAGAGAAGCAGTCTGTTCCAACACTTCAATTCACTGTGCGAAGTGAATGGAGTGTTGCTTCACTTTCTAAATGCTGTCCTTTCAGAGAAAATCACTTTCCTTTGAAAGTGCCTTAAGCTACTTACAAGCATTCGCAAGAAACTCACATGCGTTTCTCTGAAAGAGAAGCAGTCTGTTCCAATACTTCAATTCACTCTGCGAAGTGAATGGAGTGTTGCTTCACTTTCTAAATGCTGTTCTTTCAGAGAAAATCACTTTCCTTTGAAAGTGCCTTAAACTACTTTCAAGCATTCACAAAAAACTCACATGCGTTTCTCTTAAAGAGAAGCAGTCTGTTCCAACACTTCAATTCACTGTGCGAAGTGAATGGAGTGTTGCTTCAGTTTGTAAATGCTGTCCTTTCAGAGAAAATCACTTTCCTTTGAAAGTGCCTTAAGCAACTTGCAAGCATTCACAAGAAACTCACATGCGTTTCTCTGAAAGAGAAGCAGTCTGTTCCAACACTTCAATTCACTGTGCGAAGTGAATGGAGTGTTGCTTCACTTTCTAAATGCTGTCCTTTCAGAGAAAATCACTTTCCTTTGAAAGTGCCTTAAGCTACTTACAAGCATTCAACAGAAACTCACATGCATTTCTCTAAAAGAGAAGCAGTCTGTTCCAACACTTCAATTCACTGTGCGAAGTGAATGGAGTGTTGCTTCACTTTCTAAATGCTGTCCTTTCAGAGAAAATCACTTTCCTTTGAAAGTGCCTTAAGCTACTTGCAAGCATTAGGAAGAAACTCACATGCGTTTCTCTGAAAGAGAAGCAGTCTGTTCCAACACTTCAATTCACTGTGTGAAGTGAATGGAGCATGGCCTCACTTTCTAAATGCTGTCCTTTCAGAGAAAATCACTTTCCTTTGAAAGAGCCTTAAGCTACTTACAAGCATTCAACAGAAACTCACATGCGTTTCTCTGAAAGAGAAGCAGTCTGTTCCAAAACTTCAATTCAATGTGTGAAGTGAATGGAGTGTTGCTTCACTTTCTAAATACTGTCCTTTCAGAGAAAATCACTTTCCTTTGAAAGTGCCTTAAGCTACTTACAAGCATTCAACAGAAACTCACATGCATTTCTCTGAAAGAGAAGCAATCTGTTCCAACACTTCAATTCTCTGTGCGAAGTGAATGGAGTGTTGCTTCACTTTCTAAATGCTGTCCTTTCAGATAAAATCACTTTCCTTTGAAAGTGCCTTAAGCTACTTGCAAGCATTCACAAGAAACACTAATGCGTTTGTATGAAAGAGAAGCAGTCTGTTCCAACACTTCAATTCACTGTGCGAAGTGAATGGAGTGTTGCTTCACTTTCTAAATGCTGTCCTTTCAGAGAAAATCACTTTCCTTTGAAAGTGCCTTAAGCTACTTGTAAGCATTAGGAAGAAAAACACATGCGTTTCTCTGAAAGAGAAGCAGTCTGTTCCAACACTTCAATTCACTGTGCAAAGTGAATGGAGTGTTGCCTCACTTTCTACATGCTGTCCTTTCAGAGAAAATCACTTTCCATTGAAAGTGCCCAAAACCACTTTCAAGCATTCACAAAAAACTCACATTGGTTTCTCTGAAAGAGAAGCAGTCTGTTCCAACACTTCAATTCACTGTGCGAAGTGAATATAGTGTTGCTTCACTTTCTAAATGCTGTCCTTTCAGAGAAAATCCCTTTCCTTTCAATGTGCCTTAAGCTACTTACAAGCATTCAACAGAAACTCACATGCATTTCTCTGAAAGAGAAGCAGTCTGTTCCAACACTTCAATTCACTGTGCGAAATGAATGGAGTGTTGCTTCACTTTCTAAATGCTGTCCTTTCAGAGAATATCACTTTCCTTTGAAAGTGCCTTAAGCTACTTGCAAGCGTTAAAAAGAAACTCACATGCGTTTCTCTGAAAGAGAAGCAGTCTGTTCCAACACTTCAGTTCACTGTGTGAAGTGAATGGAGTGTTGCCTCACTTTCTAAATGCTGTCCTTTCAGAGAAAATCACTTTCCTTTGAAAGTGCCTTAAGCTACTTGCAAGCATTCAACAGAAACTCACATGCGTTTCTCTGAAAGAGAAGCAGTCTGTTCCAACACTTCAATTCACTGTGCCAAGTGAATGGAGTGTTGCCTCACTTTTTAAATGCTGTCCTTTCAGAAAAAAACACTTTCCATTGAATGTGCCCAAAACTACTTTCAAGCATTCACAAAAAACTCACATGCGTTTCTCTGAAAGAGAAGCAGTGTGTTCCAACACTTCAATTCAATGTGTGAAGTGAATGGAGTGTTGCTTCACTTTCTAAATACTGTCCTTTCAGAGAAAATCACTTTCCTTTGAAAGTGCCTTAAGCTACTTACAAGCATTCAACAGAAACTCACATGCATTTCTCTGAAAGAGAAGCAATCTGTTCCAACACTTCAATTCTCTGTGCGAAGTGAATGGAGTGTTGCCTCACTTTCTAAATGCTGTCCTTTCAGAGAAAATCACTTTCCTTTGAAAGTGCCTTAAACTAATTTCAAGCATTCACAAAAAACTCACATGCATTTCTCTTAAAGAGAAACAGTCTGTTCCAACACTTCAATTCACTGTGCGAAGTGAATGGAGTGTTGCTTCACTTTCTAAATGCTGTCCTTTCAGAGAAAATCACTTTCCTTTGAAAGTGCCTTAAGCAACTTGCAAGCATTCACAAGAAACTCACATGCGTTTCTCTGAAAGAGAAGCAGTCTGTTCCAACACTTCAATTCACTGTGCGAAGTGAATGGAGTGTTGCTTCACTTTCTAAATGCTGTCCTTTCAGAGAAAATCACTTTCCTTTGAAAGTGCCTTAAGCTACTTACAAGCATTCACCAGAAACTCACATGCGTTTCTCTGAAAGAGAAGCAGTCTGTTCCAATACTTCAATTCACTCTGCGAAGTGAATGGAGTGTTGCTTCACTTTCTAAATGCTGTCCTTTCAGAGAAAATCACTTTCCTTTGAAAGTGCCTTAAGCTACTTACAAGCATTCACCAGAAACTCACATGCGTTTCTCTGAAAGAGAAGCAGTCTGTTCCAACACTTCAATTCACTGTGCGAAGTGAATGGAGTGTTGCTTCACTTTCTAAATGCTGTCCTTTCAGAGAAAATCACTTTCCTTTGAAAGTGCCTCAAGCTACTTGCAAGCATTAGGAAGAAACTCACATGCGTTTCTCTGAAAGAGAAGCAGTCTGTTCCAACACTTCAATTCATTGTGTGAAGTGAATGGAGCGTGGCCTCACTTTCTAAATGCTGTCCTTTCAGAGAAAATCACTTTCCTTTGAAAGTGCCTTAAGCTACTTAAAAGCATTCAACAGAAACTCACATGCGTTTCTCTGAAAGAGAAGCAGTCTGTTCCAACACTTCAATTCAATGTGTGAAGTGAATGGAGTGTTGCTTCACTTTCTAAATACTGTCCTTTCAGAGAAAATCACTTTCCTTTGAAAGTGCCTTAAGCTACTTACAAGCATTCAACAGAAACTCACATGCATTTCTCTGAAAGAGAAGCAATCTGTTCCAACACTTCAATTCTCTGTGCGAAGTGAATGGAGTGTTGCTTCACTTTCTAAATGCTGTCCTTTCAGAGAAAATCACTTTCCTTTGAAAGTGCCTTAAGCTACTTGCAAGCATTCACAAGAAACACTAATGCGTTTGTATGAAAGAGAAGCAGTCTGTTCCAACACTTCAATTCACTGTGCGAAGTGAATGGAGTGTTGCTTCACTTTCTAAATGCTGTCCTTTCAGAGAAAATCACTTTCCTTTGAAAGTGCCTTAAGCTACTTGCAAGCATTAGGAAGAAAAACACATGCGTTTCTCTGAAAGAGAAGCAGTCTGTTACAACACTTCAATTCACTGTGCGAAGTGAATGGAGTGTTGCCTCACTTTCTAAATGCTGTCCTTTCAGAGAAAATCACTTTCCATTGAAAGTGCCCAAAACTACTTTCAAGCATTCACAAAAAACTCACATTGGTTTCTCTGAAAGAGAAGCAGTCTGTTCCAACACTTCAATTCACTGTGTGAAGTGAATATAGTGTTGCTTCACTTTCAAAATGCTGTCCTTTCAGAGAAAATCCCTTTCCTTTCAATGTGCCTTAAGCTACTTACAAGCATTCAACAGAAACTCACATGCATTTCTCTGAAAGAGAAGCAATCTGTTCCAACACTTCAATTCTCTGTGCGAAGTGAATGGAGTGTTGCTTCACTTTCTAAATGCTGTCCTTTCAGAGAAAATCACTTTCCTTTGAAAGTGCCTTAAGCTACTTGCAAGCATTAGGAAGAAACTCACATGCGTTTCTCTGAAAGAGAAGCAGTCTGTTACAACACTTCAATTCACTGTGCGAAGTGAATGGAGTGTTGCTTCACTTTCTAAATGCTGTCCTTTCAGAGAAAATCACTTTCATTTGAAAGTGCCTTAAACTACTTTCAAGCATTCACAAAAAACTCACATGCGTTTCTCTTAAAGAGAAGCAGTCTGTTCCAACACTTCAATTCACTGTGCGAAGTGAATGGAGTGTTGCTTCACTTTCTAAATGCTGTCCTTTCAGAGAAAATCACTTTCCTTTGAAAGTGCCTTGAGCAACTAGCAAGCATTCACAAGAAATTCACATGCGTTTCTCTGAAAGAGAAGCAGTCTGTTCCAACACTTCAATTCACTGTGCGAAGTGAATGGAGTGTTGCTTCACTTTCTAAATGCTGTCCTTTCAGAGAAAATCACTTTCCTTTGAAAGTGCCTTAAGCTACTTACAAGCATTCACCAGAAAATCACATGCGTTTCTCTGAAAGAGAAGCAGTCTGTTCCAACACTTCAATTCACTGTGCGAAGTGAATGGAGTGTTGCTTCACTTTCTAAATGCTGTCCTTTCAGAGAAAATCACTTTCCTTTGAAAGTGCCTCAAGCTACTTGCAAGCATTAGGAAGAAACTCACATGCGTTTCTCTGAAAGAGAAGCAGTCTGTTCCAACACTTCAATTCACTGTGTGAAGTGAATGGAGCGTGGCCTCACTTTCTAAATGCTGTCCTTTCAGAGAAAATCACTTTCCTTTGAAAGTGCCTTAAGCTTTTACAAGCATTCAACAGAAACTCACATGCGTTTCTCTGAAAGAGAAGCAGTCTGTTCCAACACTTCAATTCAATGTGTGAAGTGAATGGAGTGTTGCTTCACTTTCTAAATACTGTCCTTTCAGAGAAAATCACTTTCCTTTGAAAGTGCCTTAAGCTACTTACAAGCATTCAACAGAAACTCACATGCATTTCTCTGAAAGAGAAGCAATCTGTTCCAACACTTCAATTCTCTGTGCGAAGTGAATGGAGTGTTGCTTCACTTTCTAAATGCTGTCCTTTCAGAGAAAATCACTTTCCTTTGAAAGTGCCTTAAGCTACTTGCAAGCATTAGGAAGAAAAACACATGCGTTTCTCTGAAAGAGAAGCAGTCTGTTACAACACTTCAATTCACTGTGCGAAGTGAATGGAGTGTTGCCTCACTTTCTAAATGCTGTCCTTTCAGAGAAAATCACTTTCCATTGAAAGTGCCCAAAACTACTTTCAAGCATTCACAAAAAACTCACATTGGTTTCTGTGAAAGAGAAGCAGTCTGTTCCAACACTTCAATTCACTGTGCGAAGTGAATATAGTGTTGCTTCACTTTCTAAATGCTGTCCTTTCAGAGAAAATCCCTTTCCTTTCAATGTGCCTTAAGCTACTTACAAGCATTCAACAGAAAATCACATGCATTTCTCTGAAAGAGAAGCAATCTGTTCCAACACTTCAATTCTCTGTGCGAAGTGAATGGAGTGCTGCTTCACTTTCTAAATGCTGTCCTTTCAGAGAAAATCACTTTCCTTTGAAAGTGCCTTAAGCTACTTGCAAGCATTAGGAAGAAACTCACATGCGTTTCTCTGAAAGAAAAGCAGTCTGTTCCAACACTTCAATTCACTGTGCGAAGTGAATGGAGTGTTGCTTCACTTTCTAAATGCTGTCCTTTCAGAGAATATCACTTTCCTTTGAAAGTGCCTTAAGCTACTTGCAAGCATTAAAAAGAAACTCACATGCGTTTCTCTGAAAGAGAAGCAGTCTATTCCAACACTTCAGTTCACTGTGTGAAGTGAATGGTGTGTTGCCTCACTTTCTAAATGCTGTCCTTTCAGAGAAAATCACTTTCCTTTCAAAGTGCCTTAAGCTACTTACAAGCATTCACCAGAAACTCACATGCGTTTCTCTGAAAGAGAAGCAGTCTGTTCCAACACTTCAATTCACTGTGAGAAGTGAATGGAGTGTTGCTTCACTTTCTAAATGCTGTCCTTTCAGAGAAAATCACTTTCCTTTGAAAGTGCCTTAAGCTACTTGCAAGCATTAGGAAGAAACTCCCATGCGTTGCTCTGAAAGAGAAGCAGTCTGTTCCAACACTTCAATTCACTGTGCCAAGTGAATGGAGTGTTGCCTCACTTTTTAAATGCTGTCCTTTCAGAAAAAAATCACTTTCCATTGAAAGTGCCCAAAACTACTTTCAAGCATTCACAAAAAACTCACATGCGTTTCTCTGAAAGAGAAGCAGTCTGTTCCAACACTTCAATTCAGTGTGCGAAGTGAATATAGTGTTGCTTCACTTTCTAAATGCTGTCCTTTCATAGAAAATCCCTTTCCTTTGAATGTGCCTTAAGCTACTTACAAGCATTCAACAGAAACTCACATGCATTTCTCTGAAAGAGAAGCAATCTGTTCCAACACTTCAATTCTCTGTGTGAAGTGAATGGGGTGTTGCTTCACTTTCTAAATGCTGTCCTTTCAGAGAAAATCACTTTCCTTTGAAAGTGCCTAAAGCTACTTACAAGCATTCAACAGAAACTCACATGCATTTCTCTGAAAGAGAAGCAGTCTGTTCTAACACTTCAATTCACTGTGCGAAGTGAATGGAGTGTTGCTTCACTTTCTAAATGCTGTCCTTTCAGAGAAAATCACTTTCCTTTGAAAGTGCTTTAAGCTACTTACAAGCATTCACCAGAAACTCACATGCGTTTCTCTGAAAGAGAAGCAGTCTGTTCCAACACTTCAATTCACTGTGCGAAGTGAATGGAGTGTTGCTTCACCCTTCTAAATGCTGTCCTTTCAGAGAAAATCACGTTCCTTTGAAAGTGCCTTAAGCTACTTGCAAGCATTAGGAAGAAACTCACATGCGTTTCTCTGAAAGAGAAGCAGTCTGTTCCAACACTTCAATTCACTGTGCGAAGTGAATGGAGTGTTGCTTCACTTTCTAAATCCTGTCCTTTCAGAGAAAATCACTTTCCTTTGAAAGTGCCTTAAGCTACTTGCAAGCATTAGGAAGAAACTCACATGCCTTTCTCTGAAAGAGAAGCAGTTTGTTCCAACACTTCAATTCACTGTGTGAAGTGAATGGAGTGTTGCCTCGCTTTCTAAATGCTGTCCTTTCAGAGAAAATCACTTTCCTTTCAAAGTGCCTTATGCTACTTACAAGCATTCAACAAAAACTCACATGCATTTCTCTGAAAGAGAAGCAGTCTGTTCCAACACTTCAATTCAATGTGCGAAGTGAATGGAGTGTTGCTTCACTTTCTAAATGCTGTCCTTTCAGAGAAAATCACTTTCCTTTGAAAGTGTTTTAAACTACTTACAGGCATTCAACAGAAACACACATGCATTTCTCTGAAAGAGAAGCAGTCTGTTCCAACACTTCAATTCACTGTGCAAAGTGAATGGAGTGTTGCTTCACTTTCTAAATTATGTCCTTTCAGAGAAAAGCACTTTCCTTTGAAAGTGCCTTAAGCAACTTGCAAGCATTCACAAGAAACACTAATGCGTTTCTATGAAAGAGAAGCACTCTGTTCCAACACTTCAATTCACTGCACGAAGGGAATGGAGTGTTGCTTCACTTTCTAAATGCTGTCCTTTCAGAGAAAATCACTTTCCTTTGAAAGTGCCTTAAGCAACTTGCAAGCATTCACAAGAAACTCACATGCTTTTCTCTGAAAGAGAAGCAGTCTGTTCCAACACTTCAATTCACTGTGCGAAGTGAATGGAGTGTTGCTTCACTTTCTAAATGCTGTCCTTTCAGAGAAAATCACTTTCATTGAAAGTGCCTTAAGCTACTTACAAGCATTCACCAGAAACTCACATGCGTTTCTCTGAAAGAGAAGCAGTCTGTTCCAATACTTCAATTCACTCTGCGAAGTGAATGGAGTGTTGCTTCACTTTCTAAATGCTGTCCTTTCAGAGAAAATCACTTTCCTTTGAAAGTGCCATTAGCTACTTACAAGCATTCAACAGAAACTCACATGCATTTCTCTGAAAGAGAAGCAGTCTGTTCCAACACTTCAATTCACTGTGCGAAGTGAATGGAGTGTTGCTTCACTTTCTAAATGCTGTCCTTTCAGAAAAAATCACTTTCCTTTGAAAGTGCCTAAAGCTACTTGCAAGCATTAGGAAGAAACTCACATGCGTTTCTCTGAAAGAGAAGCAGTCTGTTCCAACACTTAAATTCACTGTGTGAAGTGAATGGAGTGTTGCCTCACTTTCTAAATGCTGTCCTTTCAGAGAAAATCACTTTCCTTTGAAAGTGCCTGAAGCTACTTACAAGCATTCACCAGAAACTCACATGCGTTTCTCTGAAAGACAAGCAGTCTGTTCCAACACTTCAATTCACTGTGCGAAGTGAATGGAGTGTTGCTTCACTTTCTAAATGCTGTCCTTTCAGAGAAAATCACTTTCCTTTGAACGTGCCTCAAGCTACTTGCAAGCATTAGGAAGAAACTCACATGCGTTTCTCTGAAAGAGAAGCAGTCTGTTCCAACACTTCAATTCACTGTGTGAAGTGAATGGAGCGTGGCCTCACTTTCTAAATGCTGTCCTTTCAGAGAAAATCACTTTCCTTTGAAAGTGCCTTAAGCTACTTACAAGCATTCAACAGAAACTCACATGCGTTTCTCTGAAAGAGAAGCAGTCTGTTCCAACACTTCAATTCAATGTGTGAAGTGAATGGAGTGTTGCTTCACTTTCTAAATACTGTCCTTTCAGAGAAAATCACTTTCCTTTGAAAGTGCCTTAAGCTACTTACAAGCATTCAACAGAAACTCACATGCATTTCTCTGAAAGAGAAGCAATCTGTTCCAACACTTCAATTCTCTGTGCGAAGTGAATGGAGTGTTGCTTCACTTTCTAAATGCTGTCCTTTCAGAGAAAATCACTTTCCTTTGAAAGTGCCTTAAGCTAATTGCAAGCATTCACAAGAAACACTAATGCGTTTGTATGAAAGAGAAGCAGTCTGTTCCAACACTTCAATTCACTGTGCGAAGTGAATGGAGTGTTGCTTCAGTTTCTAAATGCTGTCTTTTCAGAGAAAATCACTTTCCTTTGAAAGTGCCTTAAGCAACTTGCAAGAATTCACAAGAAACTCACATGCGTTTCTCTGAAAGAGAAGCAGTCTGTTCCAAAACTTCAGTTCACTGTGCGAAGTGAATGGAGTGTTGCTTCACTTTCTAAATGCTGTCCTTTCAGAGAAAATCACTTTCCATTGAAAGTGCCTTTAGCTACTTACAAGCATTCACCAGAATCTCACATGCGTTTCTCTGAAAGAGAAGCAGTCTGTTCCAATACTTCAATTCACTCTGCGAAGTGAATGGAGTGTTGCTTCACTTTCTAAATGCTGTCCTTTCAGAGAAAATCACTTTCCTTTGAAAGTGCCTTAAGCTACTTACAAGCATTCAACAGAAACTCACATGCATTTCTCTGAAAGAGAAGCAGTCTGTTCCAACACTTCAATTCACTGTGCGAAGTGAATGGAGTGTTGCTTCACTTTCTAAATGCTGTCCTTTCAGAAAAAATCACTTTCCTTTGAAAGTGCCTAAAGCTACTTGCAAGCATTAGGAAGAAACTCACATGCGTTTCTCTGAAAGAGAAGCAGTCTGTTCCAACACTTAAATTCACTGTGTGAAGTGAATGGAGTGTTGCCTCACTTTCTAAATGCTGTCCTTTCAGAGAAAATCACTTTCCTTTGAAAGTGCCTGAAGCTACTTACAAGCATTCACCAGAAACTCACATGCGTTTCTCTGAAAGAGAAGCAGTCTGTTCCAACACTTCAATTCACTGTGCGAAGTGAATGGAGTGTTGCTTCACTTTCTAAATGCTGTCCTTTCAGAGAAAATCACTTTCCTTTGAACGTGCCTCAAGCTACTTGCAAGCATTAGGAAGAAACTCACATGCGTTTCTCTGAAAGAGAAGCAGTCTGTTCCAACACTTCAATTCACTGTGTGAAGTGAATGGAGCGTGGCCTCACTTTCTAAATGCTGTCCTTTCAGAGAAAATCACTTTCCTTTGAAAGTGCCTTAAGCTACTTACAAGCATTCAACAGAAACTCACATGCGTTTCTCTGAAAGAGAAGCAGTCTGTTCCAACACTTCAATTCACTGTGCGAAGTGAATGGAGTGTTGCTTCACCCTTCTAAATGCTGTCCTTTCAGAGAAAATCACGTTCCTTTGAAAGTGCCTTAAGCTACTTGCAAGCATTAGGAAGAAACTCACATGCGTTTCTCTGAAAGAGAAGCAGTCTGTTCCAACACTTCAATTCACTGTGCGAAGTGAATGGAGTGTTGCTTCACTTTCTAAATCCTGTCCTTTCAGAGAAAATCACTTTCCTTTGAAAGTGCCTTAAGCTACTTGCAAGCATTAGGAAGAAACTCACATGCCTTTCTCTGAAAGAGAAGCAGTTTGTTCCAACACTTCAATTCACTGTGTGAAGTGAATGGAGTGTTGCCTCGCTTTCTAAATGCTGTCCTTTCAGAGAAAATCACTTTCCTTTCAAAGTGCCTTATGCTACTTACAAGCATTCAACAAAAACTCACATGCATTTCTCTGAAAGAGAAGCAGTCTGTTCCAACACTTCAATTCAATGTGCGAAGTGAATGGAGTGTTGCTTCACTTTCTAAATGCTGTCCTTTCAGAGAAAATCACTTTCCTTTGAAAGTGTTTTAAACTACTTACAGGCATTCAACAGAAACACACATGCATTTCTCTGAAAGAGAAGCAGTCTGTTCCAACACTTCAATTCACTGTGCAAAGTGAATGGAGTGTTGCTTCACTTTCTAAATTATGTCCTTTCAGAGAAAAGCACTTTCCTTTGAAAGTGCCTTAAGCAACTTGCAAGCATTCACAAGAAACACTAATGCGTTTCTATGAAAGAGAAGCACTCTGTTCCAACACTTCAATTCACTGCACGAAGGGAATGGAGTGTTGCTTCACTTTCTAAATGCTGTCCTTTCAGAGAAAATCACTTTCCTTTGAAAGTGCCTTAAGCAACTTGCAAGCATTCACAAGAAACTCACATGCTTTTCTCTGAAAGAGAAGCAGTCTGTTCCAACACTTCAATTCACTGTGCGAAGTGAATGGAGTGTTGCTTCACTTTCTAAATGCTGTCCTTTCAGAGAAAATCACTTTCATTGAAAGTGCCTTAAGCTACTTACAAGCATTCACCAGAAACTCACATGCGTTTCTCTGAAAGAGAAGCAGTCTGTTCCAATACTTCAATTCACTCTGCGAAGTGAATGGAGTGTTGCTTCACTTTCTAAATGCTGTCCTTTCAGAGAAAATCACTTTCCTTTGAAAGTGCCATAAGCTACTTACAAGCATTCAACAGAAACTCACATGCATTTCTCTGAAAGAGAAGCAGTCTGTTCCAACACTTCAATTCACTGTGCGAAGTGAATGGAGTGTTGCTTCACTTTCTAAATGCTGTCCTTTCAGAAAAAATCACTTTCCTTTGAAAGTGCCTAAAGCTACTTGCAAGCATTAGGAAGAAACTCACATGCGTTTCTCTGAAAGAGAAGCAGTCTGTTCCAACACTTAAATTCACTGTGTGAAGTGAATGGAGTGTTGCCTCACTTTCTAAATGCTGTCCTTTCAGAGAAAATCACTTTCCTTTGAAAGTGCCTGAAGCTACTTACAAGCATTCACCAGAAACTCACATGCGTTTCTCTGAAAGACAAGCAGTCTGTTCCAACACTTCAATTCACTGTGCGAAGTGAATGGAGTGTTGCTTCACTTTCTAAATGCTGTCCTTTCAGAGAAAATCACTTTCCTTTGAACGTGCCTCAAGCTACTTGCAAGCATTAGGAAGAAACTCACATGCGTTTCTCTGAAAGAGAAGCAGTCTGTTCCAACACTTCAATTCACTGTGTGAAGTGAATGGAGCGTGGCCTCACTTTCTAAATGCTGTCCTTTCAGAGAAAATCACTTTCCTTTGAAAGTGCCTTAAGCTACTTACAAGCATTCAACAGAAACTCACATGCGTTTCTCTGAAAGAGAAGCAGTCTGTTCCAACACTTCAATTCAATGTGTGAAGTGAATGGAGTGTTGCTTCACTTTCTAAATACTGTCCTTTCAGAGAAAATCACTTTCCTTTGAAAGTGCCTTAAGCTACTTACAAGCATTCAACAGAAACTCACATGCATTTCTCTGAAAGAGAAGCAATCTGTTCCAACACTTCAATTCTCTGTGCGAAGTGAATGGAGTGTTGCTTCACTTTCTAAATGCTGTCCTTTCAGAGAAAATCACTTTCCTTTGAAAGTGCCTTAAGCTAATTGCAAGCATTCACAAGAAACACTAATGCGTTTGTATGAAAGAGAAGCAGTCTGTTCCAACACTTCAATTCACTGTGCGAAGTGAATGGAGTGTTGCTTCAGTTTCTAAATGCTGTCTTTTCAGAGAAAATCACTTTCCTTTGAAAGTGCCTTAAGCAACTTGCAAGAATTCACAAGAAACTCACATGCGTTTCTCTGAAAGAGAAGCAGTCTGTTCCAAAACTTCAGTTCACTGTGCGAAGTGAATGGAGTGTTGCTTCACTTTCTAAATGCTGTCCTTTCAGAGAAAATCACTTTCCATTGAAAGTGCCTTTAGCTACTTACAAGCATTCACCAGAATCTCACATGCGTTTCTCTGAAAGAGAAGCAGTCTGTTCCAATACTTCAATTCACTCTGCGAAGTGAATGGAGTGTTGCTTCACTTTCTAAATGCTGTCCTTTCAGAGAAAATCACTTTCCTTTGAAAGTGCCTTAAGCTACTTACAAGCATTCAACAGAAACTCACATGCATTTCTCTGAAAGAGAAGCAGTCTGTTCCAACACTTCAATTCACTGTGCGAAGTGAATGGAGTGTTGCTTCACTTTCTAAATGCTGTCCTTTCAGAAAAAATCACTTTCCTTTGAAAGTGCCTAAAGCTACTTGCAAGCATTAGGAAGAAACTCACATGCGTTTCTCTGAAAGAGAAGCAGTCTGTTCCAACACTTAAATTCACTGTGTGAAGTGAATGGAGTGTTGCCTCACTTTCTAAATGCTGTCCTTTCAGAGAAAATCACTTTCCTTTGAAAGTGCCTGAAGCTACTTACAAGCATTCACCAGAAACTCACATGCGTTTCTCTGAAAGAGAAGCAGTCTGTTCCAACACTTCAATTCACTGTGCGAAGTGAATGGAGTGTTGCTTCACTTTCTAAATGCTGTCCTTTCAGAGAAAATCACTTTCCTTTGAACGTGCCTCAAGCTACTTGCAAGCATTAGGAAGAAACTCACATGCGTTTCTCTGAAAGAGAAGCAGTCTGTTCCAACACTTCAATTCACTGTGTGAAGTGAATGGAGCGTGGCCTCACTTTCTAAATGCTGTCCTTTCAGAGAAAATCACTTTCCTTTGAAAGTGCCTTAAGCTACTTACAAGCATTCAACAGAAACTCACATGCGTTTCTCTGAAAGAGAAGCAGTCTGTTCCAACACTTCAATTCAATGTGTGAAGTGAATGGAGTGTTGCTTCACTTTCTAAATACTGTCCTTTCAGAGAAAATCACTTTCCTTTGAAAGTGCCTTAAGCTACTTACAAGCATTCAACAGAAACTCACATGCATTTCTCTGAAAGAGAAGCAATCTGTTCCAACACTTCAATTCTCTGTGCGAAGTGAATGGAGTGTTGCTTCACTTTCTAAATGCTGTCCTTTCAGAGAAAATCACTTTCCTTTGAAAGTGCCTTAAGCTAATTGCAAGCATTCACAAGAAACACTAATGCGTTTGTATGAAAGAGAAGCAGTCTGTTCCAACACTTCAATTCACTGTGCGAAGTGAATGGAGTGTTGCTTCACTTTCTAAATGCTGTCCTTTCAGAGAAAATCACTTTCCTTTGAAAGTGCCTTAAGCTACTTGCAAGCATTAGGAAGAAAAACACATGCGTTTCTCTGAAAGAGAAGCAGTCTGTTGCAACACTTCAATTCACTGTGCGAAGTGAATGGAGTGTTGCCTCACTTTCTAAATGCTGTCCTTTCAGAGAAAATCACTTTCCATTGAAAGTGCCCAAAACTACTTTCAAGCATTCACAAAAAACTCACATTGGTTTCTCTGAAAGAGAAGCAGTCTGTTCCAACACTTCAATTCACTGTGTGAAGTGAATATAGTGTTGCTTCACTTTCAAAATGCTGTCCTTTCAGAGAAAATCCCTTTCCTTTCAATGTGCCTTAAGCTACTTACAAGCATTCAACAGAAACTCACATGCATTTCTGTGAAAGAGAAGCAATCTGTTCCAACACTTCAATTCTCTGTGCGAAGTGAATGGAGTGTTGCTTCACTTTCTAAATGCTGTCTTTCAGAGAAAATCACTTTCCTTTGCAAGTGCCTTAAGCTACTTGCAAGCATTAGGAAGAAACTCACATGCGTTTCATGAAAGAGAAGCAATCTGTTACAACACTTCAATTCACTGTGCGAAGTGAATGGAGTGTTGCTTCACTTTCTAAATGCTGTCCTTTCAGAGAAAATCACTTTCATTTGAAAGTGCCTTAAACTACTTTCAAGCATTCACAAAAAACTCACATGCGTTTCTCTTAAAGAGAAGCAGTCTGTTCCAACACTTCAATTCACTGTGCGAAGTGAATGGAGTGTTGCTTCACTTTCTAAATGCTGTCCTTTCAGAGAAAATCACTTTCCTTTGAAAGTGCCTTGAGCAACTTGCAAGCATTCACAAGAAACTCACATGCGTTTCTCTGAAAGAGAAGCAGTCTGTTCCAACACTTCAATTCACTGTGCGAAGTGAATGGAGTGTTGCTTCACTTTCTAAATGCTGTCCTTTCAGAGAAAATCACTTTCCTTTGAAAGTGCCTCAAGCTACTTGCAAGCATTAGGAAGAAACTCACATGCGTTTCTCTGAAAGAGAAGCAGTCTGTTCCAACACTTCAATTCACTGTGTGAAGTGAATGGAGCGTGGCCTCACTTTCTAAATGCTGTCCTTTCAGAGAAAATCACTTTCCTTTGAAAGTGCCTTAAGCTACTTACAAGCATTCAACAGAAACTCACATGCGTTTCTCTGAAAGAGAAGCAGTCTGTTCCAACACTTCAATTCAATGTGTGAAGTGAATGGAGTGTTGCTTCACTTTCTAAATACTGTCCTTTCAGAGAAAATCACTTTCCTTTGAAAGTGCCTTAAGCTACTTACAAGCATTCAACAGAAACTCACATGCATTTCTCTAAAAGAGAAGCAATCTGTTCCAACACATCAATTCTCTGTGCGAAGTGAATGGAGTGTTGCTTCACTTTCTAAATGCTGTCCTTTCAGAGAAAATCACTTTCCTTTGAAAGTGCCTTAAGCTACTTGCAAGCATTAGGAAGAAACTCACATGCGTTTCTCTGAAAGAGAAGCAGTCTGTTCCAACACTTCAATTCACTGTGCGAAGTGAATGGAGTGTTGCTTCACTTTCTAAATGCTGTCCTTTCAGAGAATATCACTTTCCTTTGAAAGTGCCTTAAGCTACTTGCAAGCATTAAAAAGAAACTCACATGCGTTTCTCTGAAAGAGAAGCAGTCTATTCCAACACTTCAGTTCACTGTGTGAAGTGAATGGAGTGTTGCCTCACTTTCTAAATGCTGTCCTTTCAGAGAAAATCACTTTCCTTTCAAAGTGCCTTAAGCTACTTACAAGCATTCACCAGAAACTCACATGAGTTTCTCTGAAAGAGAAGCAGTCTGTTCCAACACTTCAATTCACTGTGAGAAGTGAATGGAGTGTTGCTTCACTTTCTAAATGCTGTCCTTTCATAGAAAATCCCTTTCCTTTGAATGTGCCTTAAGCTACTTACAAGCATTCAACAGAAACTCACATGCATTTCTCTGAAAGAGAAGCAATCTGTTCCAACACTTCAATTCTCTGTGCGAAGTGAATGGGGTGTTGCTTCACTTTCTAAATGCTGTCCTTTCAGAGAAAATCACTTTCCTTTGAAAGTGCCTAAAGCTACTTACAAGCATTCAACAGAAACTCACATGCATTTCTCTGAAAGAGAAGCAGTCTGTTCTAACACTTCAATTCACTGTGCGAAGTGAATGGAGTGTTGCTTCACTTTCTAAATGCTGTCCTTTCAGAGAAAATCACTTTCCTTTGAAAGTGCTTTAAGCTACTTTCAAGCATTCACAAAAAACTCACATGCGTTTCTCTTAAAGAGAAGCAGTCTGTTCCAACACTTCAATTCACTGTGCGAAGTGAATGGAGTGTTGCTTCAGTTTGTAAATGCTGTCCTTTCAGAGAAAATCACTTTCCTTTGAAAGTGCCTTAAGCAACTTGCAAGCATTCACAAGAAACTCACATGCGTTTCTCTGAAAGAGAAGCAGTCTGTTCCAACACTTCAATTCACTGTGCGAAGTGAATGGAGTGTTGCTTCACTTTCTAAATGCTGTCCTTTCAGAGAAAATCACTTTCCTTTGAAAGTGCCTTAAGCTACTTACAAGCATTCGCAAGAAACTCACATGCGTTTCTCTGAAAGAGAAGCAGTCTGTTCCAATACTTCAATTCACTCTGCGAAGTGAATGGAGTGTTGCTTCACTTTCTAAATGCTGTTCTTTCAGAGAAAATCACTTTCCTTTGAAAGTGCCTTAAACTACTTTCAAGCATTCACAAAAAACTCACATGCGTTTCTCTTAAAGAGAAGCAGTCTGTTCCAACACTTCAATTCACTGTGCGAAGTGAATGGAGTGTTGCTTCAGTTTGTAAATGCTGTCCTTTCAGAGAAAATCACTTTCCTTTGAAAGTGCCTTAAGCAACTTGCAAGCATTCACAAGAAACTCACATGCGTTTCTCTGAAAGAGAAGCAGTCTGTTCCAACACTTCAATTCACTGTGCGAAGTGAATGGAGTGTTGCTTCACTTTCTAAATGCTGTCCTTTCAGAGAAAATCACTTTCCTTTGAAAGTGCCTTAAGCTACTTACAAGCATTCAACAGAAACTCACATGCATTTCTCTAAAAGAGAAGCAGTCTGTTCCAACACTTCAATTCACTGTGCGAAGTGAATGGAGTGTTGCTTCACTTTCTAAATGCTGTCCTTTCAGAGAAAATCACTTTCCTTTGAAAGTGCCTTAAGCTACTTGCAAGCATTAGGAAGAAACTCACATGCGTTTCTCTGAAAGAGAAGCAGTCTGTTCCAACACTTCAATTCACTGTGTGAAGTGAATGGAGCGTGGCCTCACTTTCTAAATGCTGTCCTTTCAGAGAAAATCACTTTCCTTTGAAAGAGCCTTAAGCTACTTACAAGCATTCAACAGAAACTCACATGCGTTTCTCTGAAAGAGAAGCAGTCTGTTCCAAAACTTCAATTCAATGTGTGAAGTGAATGGAGTGTTGCTTCACTTTCTAAATACTGTCCTTTCAGAGAAAATCACTTTCCTTTGAAAGTGCCTTAAGCTACTTACAAGCATTCAACAGAAACTCACATGCATTTCTCTGAAAGAGAAGCAATCTGTTCCAACACTTCAATTCTCTGTGCGAAGTGAATGGAGTGTTGCTTCACTTTCTAAATGCTGTCCTTTCAGAGAAAATCACTTTCCTTTGAAAGTGCCTTAAGCTACTTGCAAGCATTCACAAGAAACACTAATGCGTTTGTATGAAAGAGAAGCAGTCTGTTCCAACACTTCAATTCACTGTGCGAAGTGAATGGAGTGTTGCTTCACTTTCTAAATGCTGTCCTTTCAGAGAAAATCACTTTCCTTTGAAAGTGCCTTAAGCTACTTGTAAGCATTAGGAAGAAAAACACATGCGTTTCTCTGAAAAAGAAGCAGTCTGTTCCAACACTTCAATTCACTGTGCAAAGTGAATGGAGTGTTGCCTCACTTTCTAAATGCTGTCCTTTCAGAGAAAATCACTTTCCATTGAAAGTGCCCAAAACTACTTTCAAGCATTCACAAAAAACTCACATTGGTTTCTCTGAAAGAGAAGCAGTCTGTTCCAACACTTCAATTCACTGTGCGAAGTGAATATAGTGTTGCTTCACTTTCTAAATGCTGTCCTTTCAGAGAAAATCCCTTTCCTTTCAATGTGCCTTAAGCTACTTACAAGCATTCAACAGAAACTCACATGCATTTCTCTGAAAGAGAAGCAGTCTGTTCCAACACTTCAATTCACTGTGCGAAATGAATGGAGTGTTGCTTCACTTTCTAAATGCTGTCCTTTCAGAGAATATCACTTTCCTTTGAAAGTGCCTTAAGCTACTTGCAAGCATTAAAAAGAAACTCACATGCGTTTCTCTGAAAGAGAAGCAGTCTGTTCCAACACTTCAGTTCACTGTGTGAAGTGAATGGAGTGTTGCCTCACTTTCTAAATGCTGTCCTTTCAGAGAAAATCACTTTCCTTTGAAAGTGCCTTAAGCTACTTGCAAGCATTCAACAGAAACTCACATGCGTTTCTCTGAAAGACAAGCAGTCTGTTCCAACACTTCAATTCACTGTGCCAAGTGAATGGAGTGTTGCCTCACTTTTTAAATGCTGTCCTTTCAGAAAAAAACACTTTCCATTGAATGTGCCCAAAACTACTTTCAAGCATTCACAAAAAACTCACATGCGTTTCTCTGAAAGAGAAGCAGTGTGTTCCAACACTTCAATTCAATGTGTGAAGTGAATGGAGTGTTGCTTCACTTTCTAAATACTGTCCTTTCAGAGAAAATCACTTTCCTTTGAAAGTGCCTTAAGCTACTTACAAGCATTCAACAGAAACTCACATGCATTTCTCTGAAAGAGAAGCAATCTGTTCCAACACTTCAATTCTCTGTGCGAAGTGAATGGAGTGTTGCCTCACTTTCTAAATGCTGTCCTTTCAGAGAAAATCACTTTCCTTTGAAAGTGCCTTAAGCTACTTGCAAGCATTCACAAGAAACACTAATGCGTTTCTATGAAAGAGAAGCAGTCTGTTCCAACACTTCAATTCACTGTGCCAAGTGAATGGAGTGTTGCTTCACTTTCTAAATGCTGTCCTTTCAGAGAAAATCACTTTCCTTTGAAAGAGCCTTAAGCTACTTACAAGCATTCAACAGAAACTCACATGCGTTTCTCTGAAAGAGAAGCAGTCTGTTCCAACACTTCAATTCACTGTGCGAAGTGAATGGAGTGTTGCTTCACTTTCTAAATGCTGTCCTTTCAGAGAAAATCACTTTCATTTGAAAGTGCCTTAAACTAATTTCAAGCATTCACAAAAAACTCACATGCATTTCTCTTAAAGAGAAACAGTCTGTTCCAACACTTCAATTCACTGTGCGAAGTGAATGGAGTGTTGCTTCACTTTCTAAATGCTGTCCTTTCAGAGAAAATCACTTTCCTTTGAAAGTGCCTTAAGCAACTTGCAAGCATTCACAAGAAACTCACATGCGTTTCTCTGAAAGAGAAGCAGTCTGTTCCAACACTTCAATTCACTGTGCGAAGTGAATGGAGTGTTGCTTCACTTTCTAAATGCTGTCCTTTCAGAGAAAATCACTTTCCTTTGAAAGTGCCTTAAGCTACTTACAAGCATTCACCAGAAACTCACATGCGTTTCTCTGAAAGAGAAGCAGTCTGTTCCAATACTTCAATTCACTCTGCGAAGTGAATGGAGTGTTGCTTCACTTTCTAAATGCTGTCCTTTCAGAGAAAATCACTTTCCTTTGAAAGTGCCTTAAGCTACTTACAAGCATTCACCAGAAACTCACATGCGTTTCTATGAAAGAGAAGCAGTCTGTTCCAACACTTCAATTCACTGTGCGAAGTGAATGGAGTGTTGCTTCACTTTCTAAATGCTGTCCTTTCAGAGAAAATCACTTTCCTTTGAAAGTGCCTCAAGCTACTTGCAAGCATTAGGAAGAAACTCACATGCGTTTCTCTGAAAGAGAAGCAGTCTGTTCCAACACTTCAATTCATTGTGTGAAGTGAATGGAGCGTGGCCTCACTTTCTAAATGCTGTCCTTTCAGAGAAAATCACTTTCCTTTGAAAGTGCCTTAAGCTACTTAAAAGCATTCAACAGAAACTCACATGCGTTTCTCTGAAAGAGAAGCAGTCTGTTCCAACACTTCAATTCAATGTGTGAAGTGAATGGAGTGTTGCTTCACTTTCTAAATACTGTCCTTTCAGAGAAAATCACTTTCCTTTGAAAGTGCCTTAAGCTACTTACAAGCATTCAACAGAAACTCACATGCATTTCTCTGAAAGAGAAGCAATCTGTTCCAACACTTCAATTCTCTGTGCGAAGTGAATGGAGTGTTGCTTCACTTTCTAAATGCTGTCCTTTCAGAGAAAATCACTTTCCTTTGAAAGTGCCTTAAGCTACTTGCAAGCATTCACAAGAAACACTAATGCGTTTGTATGAAAGAGAAGCAGTCTGTTCCAACACTTCAATTCACTGTGCGAAGTGAATGGAGTGTTGCTTCACTTTCTAAATGCTGTCCTTTCAGAGAAAATCACTTTCCTTTGAAAGTGCCTTAAGCTACTTGCAAGCATTAGGAAGAAAAACACATGCGTTTCTCTGAAAGAGAAGCAGTCTGTTACAACACTTCAATTCACTGTGCGAAGTGAATGGAGTGTTGCCTCACTTTCTAAATGCTGTCCTTTCAGAGAAAATCACTTTCCATTGAAAGTGCCCAAAACTACTTTCAAGCATTCACAAAAAACTCACATTGGTTTCTCTGAAAGAGAAGCAGTCTGTTCCAACACTTCAATTCACTGTGTGAAGTGAATATAGTGTTGCTTCACTTTCAATATGCTGTCCTTTCAGAGAAAATCCCTTTCCTTTCAATGTGCCTTAAGCTACTTACAAGCATTCAACAGAAACTCACATGCATTTCTCTGAAAGAGAAGCAATCTGTTCCAACACTTCAATTCTCTGTGCGAAGTGAATGGAGTGTTGCTTCACTTTCTAAATGCTGTCCTTTCAGAGAAAATCACTTTCCTTTGAAAGTGCCTTAAGCTACTTGCAAGCATTAGGAAGAAACTCACATGCGTTTCTCTGAAAGAGAAGCAGTCTGTTACAACACTTCAATTCACTGTGCGAAGTGAATGGAGTGTTGCTTCACTTTCTAAATGCTGTCCTTTCAGAGAAAATCACTTTCATTTGAAAGTGCCTTAAACTACTTTCAAGCATTCACAAAAAACTCACATGCGTTTCTCTTAAAGAGAAGCAGTCTGTTCCAACACTTCAATTCACTGTGCGAAGTGAATGGAGTGTTGCTTCACTTTCTAAATGCTGTCCTTTCAGAGAAAATCACTTTCCTTTGAAAGTGCCTTGAGCAACTTGCAAGCATTCACAAGAAACTCACATGCCTTTCTCTGAAAGAGAAGCAGTCTGTTCCAACACTTCAATTCACTGTGCGAAGTGAATGGAGTGTTGCTTCACTTTCTAAATGCTGTCCTTTCAGAGAAAATCACTTTCCTTTGAAAGTGCCTTAAGCTACTTACAAGCATTCACCAGAAAATCACATGCGTTTCTCTGAAAGAGAAGCAGTCTGTTCCAACACTTCAATTCACTGTGCGAAGTGAATGGAGTGTTGCTTCACTTTCTAAATGCTGTCCTTTCAGAGAAAATCACTTTCCTTTGAAAGTGCCTCAAGCTACTTGCAAGCATTAGGAAGAAACTCACATGCGTTTCTCTGAAAGAGAAGCAGTCTGTTCCAACACTTCAATTCACTGTGTGAAGTGAATGGAGCGTGGCCTCACTTTCTAAATGCTGTCCTTTCAGAGAAAATCACTTTCCTTTGAAAGTTCCTTAAGCTACTTACAAGCATTCAACAGAAACTCACATGCGTTTCTCTGAAAGAGAAGCAGTCTGTTCCAACACTTCAATTCAATGTGTGAAGTGAATGGAGTGTTGCTTCACTTTCTAAATACTGTCCTTTCAGAGAAAATCACTTTCCTTTGAAAGTGCCTTAAGCTACTTACAAGCATTCAACAGAAACTCACATGCATTTCTCTGAAACAGAAGCAATCTGTTCCAACACTTCAATTCTCTGTGCGAAGTGAATGGAGTGTTGCTTCACTTTCTAAATGCTGTCCTTTCAGAGAAAATCACTTTCCTTTGAAAGTGCCTTAAGCTACTTGCAAGCATTAGGAAGAAAAACACATGCGTTTCTCTGAAAGAGAAGCAGTCTGTTACAACACTTCAATTCACTGTGCGAAGTGAATGGAGTGTTGCCTCACTTTCTAAATGCTGTCCTTTCAGAGAAAATCACTTTCCATTGAAAGTGCCCAAAACTACTTTCAAGCATTCACAAAAAACTCACATTGGTTTCTCTGAAAGAGAAGCAGTCTGTTCCAACACTTCAATTCACTGTGCGAAGTGAATATAGTGTTGCTTCACTTTCTAAATGCTGTCCTTTCAGAGAAAATCCCTTTCCTTTCAATGTGCCTTAAGCTACTTACAAGCATTCAACAGAAAATCACATGCATTTCTCTGAAAGAGAAGCAATCTGTTCCAACACTTCAATTCTCTGTGCGAAGTGAATGGAGTGCTGCTTCACTTTCTAAATGCTGTCCTTTCAGAGAAAATCACTTTCCTTTGAAAGTGCCTTAAGCTACTTGCAAGCATTAGGAAGAAACTCACATGCGTTTCTCTGAAAGAGAAGCAGTCTGTTCCAACACTTCAATTCACTGTGCGAAGTGAATGGAGTGTTGCTTCACTTTCTAAATGCTGTCCTTTCAGAGAATATCACTTTCCTTTGAAAGTGCCTTAAGCTACTTGCAAGCATTAAAAAGAAACTCACATGCGTTTCTCTGAAAGAGAAGCAGTCTATTCCAACACTTCAGTTCACTGTGTGAAGTGAATGGAGTGTTGCCTCACTTTCTAAATGCTGTCCTTTCAGAGAAAATCACTTTCCTTTCAAAGTGCCTTAAGCTACTTACAAGCATTCACCAGAAACTCACATGCGTTTCTCTGAAAGAGAAGCAGTCTGTTCCAACACTTCAATTCACTGTGAGAAGTGAATGGAGTGTTGCTTCACTTTCTAAATGCTGTCCTTTCAGAGAAAATCACTTTCCTTTGAAAGTGCCTTAAGCTACTTGCAAGCATTAGGAAGAAACTCCCATGCGTTGCTCTGAAAGAGAAGCAGTCTGTTCCAACACTTCAATTCACTGTGCCAAGTGAATGGAGTGTTGCCTCACTTTTTAAATGCTGTCCTTTCAGAAAAAAATCACTTTCCATTGAAAGTGCCCAAAACTACTTTCAAGCATTCACAAAAAACTCACATGCGTTTCTCTGAAAGAGAAGCAGTCTGTTCAAACACTTCAATTCAGTGTGCGAAGTGAATATAGTGTTGCTTCACTTTCTAAATGCTGTCCTTTCATAGAAAATCCCTTTCCTTTGAATGTGCCTTAAGCTACTTACAAGCATTCAACAGAAACTCACATGCATTTCTCTGAAAGAGAAGCAATCTGTTCCAACACTTCAATTCTCTGTGTGAAGTGAATGGGGTGTTGCTTCACTTTCTAAATGCTGTCCTTTCAGAGAAAATCACTTTCCTTTGAAAGTGCCTAAAGCTACTTACAAGCATTCAACAGAAACTCACATGCATTTCTCTGAAAGAGAAGCAGTCTGTTCTAACACTTCAATTCACTGTGCGAAGTGAATGGAGTGTTGCTTCACTTTCTAAATGCTGTCCTTTCAGAGAAAATCACTTTCCTTTGAAAGTGCTTTAAGCTACTTACAAGCATTCACCAGAAACTCACATGCGTTTCTCTGAAAGAGAAGCAGTCTGTTCCAACACTTCAATTCACTGTGCGAAGTGAATGGAGTGTTGCTTCACCCTTCTAAATGCTGTCCTTTCAGAGAAAATCACGTTCCTTTGAAAGTGCCTTAAGCTACTTGCAAGCATTAGGAAGAAACTCACATGCGTTTCTCTGAAAGAGAAGCAGTCTGTTCCAACACTTCAATTCACTGTGCGAAGTGAATGGAGTGTTGCTTCACTTTCTAAATCCTGTCCTTTCAGAGAAAATCACTTTCCTTTGAAAGTGCCTTAAGCTACTTGCAAGCATTAGGAAGAAACTCACATGCGTTTCTCTGAAAGAGAAGCAGTTTGTTCCAACACTTCAATTCACTGTGTGAAGTGAATGGAGTGTTGCCTCGCTTTCTAAATGCTGTCCTTTCAGAGAAAATCACTTTCCTTTCAAAGTGCCTTATGCTACTTACAAGCATTCAACAAAAACTCACATGCATTTCTCTGAAAGAGAAGCAGTCTGTTCCAACACTTCAATTCAATGTGCGAAGTGAATGGAGTGTTGCTTCACTTTCTAAATGCTGTCCTTTCAGAGAAAATCACTTTCCTTTGAAAGTGTTTTAAACTACTTACAGGCATTCAACAGAAACACACATGCATTTCTCTGAAAGAGAAGCAGTCTGTTCCAACACTTCAATTCACTGTGCAAAGTGAATGGAGTGTTGCTTCACTTTCTAAATTATGTCCTTTCAGAGAAAAGCACTTTCCTTTGAAAGTGCCTTAAGCAACTTGCAAGCATTCACAAGAAACACTAATGCGTTTCTATGAAAGAGAAGCACTCTGTTCCAACACTTCAATTCACTGCACGAAGGGAATGGAGTGTTGCTTCACTTTCTAAATGCTGTCCTTTCAGAGAAAATCACTTTCCTTTGAAAGTGCCTTAAGCAACTTGCAAGCATTCACAAGAAACTCACATGCTTTTCTCTGAAAGAGAAGCAGTCTGTTCCAACACTTCAATTCACTGTGCGAAGTGAATGGAGTGTTGCTTCACTTTCTAAATGCTGTCCTTTCAGAGAAAATCACTTTCATTGAAAGTGCCTTAAGCTACTTACAAGCATTCACCAGAAACTCACATGCGTTTCTCTGAAAGAGAAGCAGTCTGTTCCAAAACTTCAGTTCACTGTGCGAAGTGAATGGAGTGTTGCTTCACTTTCTAAATGCTGTCCTTTCAGAGAAAATCACTTTCCATTGAAAGTGCCTTTAGCTACTTACAAGCATTCACCAGAATCTCACATGCGTTTCTCTGAAAGAGAAGCAGTCTGTTCCAATACTTCAATTCACTCTGCGAAGTGAATGGAGTGTTGCTTCACTTTCTAAATGCTGTCCTTTCAGAGAAAATCACTTTCCTTTGAAAGTGCCTTAAGCTACTTACAAGCATTCAACAGAAACTCACATGCATTTCTCTGAAAGAGAAGCAGTCTGTTCCAACACTTCAATTCACTGTGCGAAGTGAATGGAGTGTTGCTTCACTTTCTAAATGCTGTCCTTTCAGAAAAAATCACTTTCCTTTGAAAGTGCCTAAAGCTACTTGCAAGCATTAGGAAGAAACTCACATGCGTTTCTCTGAAAGAGAAGCAGTCTGTTCCAACACTTAAATTCACTGTGTGAAGTGAATGGAGTGTTGCCTCACTTTCTAAATGCTGTCCTTTCAGAGAAAATCACTTTCCTTTGAAAGTGCCTGAAGCTACTTACAAGCATTCACCAGAAACTCACATGCGTTTCTCTGAAAGAGAAGCAGTCTGTTCCAACACTTCAATTCACTGTGCGAAGTGAATGGAGTGTTGCTTCACTTTCTAAATGCTGTCCTTTCAGAGAAAATCACTTTCCTTTGAACGTGCCTCAAGCTACTTGCAAGCATTAGGAAGAAACTCACATGCGTTTCTCTGAAAGAGAAGCAGTCTGTTCCAACACTTCAATTCACTGTGTGAAGTGAATGGAGCGTGGCCTCACTTTCTAAATGCTGTCCTTTCAGAGAAAATCACTTTCCTTTGAAAGTGCCTTAAGCTACTTACAAGCATTCAACAGAAACTCACATGCGTTTCTCTGAAAGAGAAGCAGTCTGTTCCAACACTTCAATTCAATGTGTGAAGTGAATGGAGTGTTGCTTCACTTTCTAAATACTGTCCTTTCAGAGAAAATCACTTTCCTTTGAAAGTGCCTTAAGCTAATTGCAAGCATTCACAAGAAACACTAATGCGTTTGTATGAAAGAGAAGCAGTCTGTTCCAACACTTCAATTCACTGTGCGAAGTGAATGGAGTGTTGCTTCACTTTCTAAATGCTGTCCTTTCAGAGAAAATCACTTTCCTTTGAAAGTGCCTTAAGCTACTTGCAAGCATTAGGAAGAAAAACACATGCGTTTCTCTGAAAGAGAAGCAGTCTGTTGCAACACTTCAATTCACTGTGCGAAGTGAATGGAGTGTTGCCTCACTTTCTAAATGCTGTCCTTTCAGAGAAAATCACTTTCCATTGAAAGTGCCCAAAACTACTTTCAAGCATTCACAAAAAACTCACATTGGTTTCTCTGAAAGAGAAGCAGTCTGTTCCAACACTTCAATTCACTGTGTGAAGTGAATATAGTGTTGCTTCACTTTCAAAATGCTGTCCTTTCAGAGAAAATCCCTTTCCTTTCAATGTGCCTTAAGCTACTTACAAGCATTCAACAGAAACTCACATGCATTTCTCTGAAAGAGAAGCAATCTGTTCCAACACTTCAATTCTCTGTGCGAAGTGAATGGAGTGTTGCTTCACTTTCTAAATGCTGTCTTTCAGAGAAAATCACTTTCCTTTGCAAGTGCCTTAAGCTACTTGCAAGCATTAGGAAGAAACTCACATGCGTTTCTCTGAAAGAGAAGCAGTCTGTTACAACACTTCAATTCACTGTGCGAAGTGAATGGAGTGTTGCTTCACTTTCTAAATGCTGTCCTTTCAGAGAAAATCACTTTCATTTGAAAGTGCCTTAAACTACTTTCAAGCATTCACAAAAAACTCACATGCGTTTCTCTTAAAGAGAAGCAGTCTGTTCCAACACTTCAATTCACTGTGCGAAGTGAATGGAGTGTTGCTTCACTTTCTAAATGCTGTCCTTTCAGAGAAAATCACTTTCCTTTGAAAGTGCCTTGAGCAACTTGCAAGCATTCACAAGAAACTCACATGCGTTTCTCTGAAAGAGAAGCAGTCTGTTCCAACACTTCAATTCACTGTGCGAAGTGAATGGAGTGTTGCTTCACTTTCTAAATGCTGTCCTTTCAGAGAAAATCACTTTCCTTTGAAAGTGCCTCAAGCTACTTGCAAGCATTAGGAAGAAACTCACATGCGTTTCTCTGAAAGAGAAGCAGTCTGTTCCAACACTTCAATTCACTGTGTGAAGTGAATGGAGCGTGGCCTCACTTTCTAAATGCTGTCCTTTCAGAGAAAATCACTTTCCTTTGAAAGTGCCTTAAGCTACTTACAAGCATTCAACAGAAACTCACATGCGTTTCTCTGAAAGAGAAGCAGTCTGTTCCAACACTTCAATTCAATGTGTGAAGTGAATGGAGTGTTGCTTCACTTTCTAAATACTGTCCTTTCAGAGAAAATCACTTTCCTTTGAAAGTGCCTTAAGCTACTTACAAGCATTCAACAGAAACTCACATGCATTTCTCTAAAAGAGAAGCAATCTGTTCCAACACATCAATTCTCTGTGCGAAGTGAATGGAGTGTTGCTTCACTTTCTAAATGCTGTCCTTTCAGAGAAAATCACTTTCCTTTGAAAGTGCCTTAAGCTACTTGCAAGCATTAGGAAGAAAAACACATGCGTTTCTCTGAAAGAGAAGCAGTCTGTTACAACACTTCAATTCACTCTGCGAAGTGAATGGAGTGTTGCCTCACTTTCTAAATGCTGTCCTTTCAGAGAAAATCACTTTCCATTGAAAGTGCCCAAAACTACTTTCAAGCATTCACAAAAAACTCACATTGGTTTCTCTGAAAGAGAAGCAGTCTGTTCCAACACTTCAATTCACTGTGCAAAGTGAATATAGTGTTGCTTCACTTTCTAAATGCTGTCCTTTCAGAGAAAATCCCTTTCCTTTCAATGTGCCTTAAGCTACTTACAAGCATTCAACAGAAAATCACATGCATTTCTCTGAAAGAGAAGCAATCTGTTCCAACACTTCAATTCTCTGTGCGAAGTGAATGGAGGGCTGCTTCACTTTCTAAATGCTGTCCTTTCAGAGAAAATCACTTTCCTTTGAAAGTGCCTTAAGCTACTTGCAAGCATTAGGAAGAAACTCACATGCGTTTCTCTGAAAGAGAAGCAGTCTGTTCCAACACTTCAATTCACTGTGCGAAGTGAATGGAGTGTTGCTTCACTTTCTAAATGCTGTCCTTTCAGAGAATATCACTTTCCTTTGAAAGTGCCTTAAGCTACTTGCAAGCATTAAAAAGAAACTCACATGCGTTTCTCTGAAAGAGAAGCAGTCTATTCCAACACTTCAGTTCACTGTGTGAAGTGAATGGAGTGTTGCCTCACTTTCTAAATGCTGTCCTTTCAGAGAAAATCACTTTCCTTTCAAAGTGCCTTAAGCTACTTACAAGCATTCACCAGAAACTCACATGAGTTTCTCTGAAAGAGAAGCAGTCTGTTCCAACACTTCAATTCACTGTGAGAAGTGAATGGAGTGTTGCTTCACTTTCTAAATGCTGTCCTTTCATAGAAAATCCCTTTCCTTTGAATGTGCCTTAAGCTACTTACAAGCATTCAACAGAAACTCACATGCATTTCTCTGAAAGAGAAGCAATCTGTTCCAACACTTCAATTCTCTGTGCGAAGTGAATGGGGTGTTGCTTCACTTTCTAAATGCTGTCCTTTCAGAGAAAATCACTTTCCTTTGAAAGTGCCTAAAGCTACTTACAAGCATTCAACAGAAACTCACATGCATTTCTCTGAAAGAGAAGCAGTCTGTTCTAACACTTCAATTCACTGTGCGAAGTGAATGGAGTGTTGCTTCACTTTCTAAATGCTGTCCTTTCAGAGAAAATCACTTTCCTTTGAAAGTGCTTTAAGCTACTTACAAGCATTCACCAGAAACTCACATGCGTTTCTCTGAAAGAGAAGCAGTCTGTTCCAACACTTCAATTCACTGTGCGAAGTGAATGGAGTGTTGCTTCACCCTTCTAAATGCTGTCCTTTCAGAGAAAATCACGTTCCTTTGAAAGTGCCTTAAGCTACTTGCAAGCATTAGGAAGAAACTCACATGCGTTTCTCTGAAAGAGAAGCAGTCTGTTCCAACACTTCAATTCACTGTGCGAAGTGAATGGAGTGTTGCTTCACTTTCTAAATCCTGTCCTTTCAGAGAAAATCACTTTCCTTTGAAAGTGCCTTAAGCTACTTGCAAGCATTAGGAAGAAACTCACATGCGTTTCTCTGAAAGAGAAGCAGTTTGTTCCAACACTTCAATTCACTGTGTGAAGTGAATGGAGTGTTGCCTCGCTTTCTAAATGCTGTCCTTTCAGAGAAAATCACTTTCCTTTCAAAGTGCCTTATGCTACTTACAAGCATTCAACAGAAACTCACATGCATTTCTCTGAAAGAGAAGCAGTCTGTTCCAACACTTCAATTCAATGTGCGAAGTGAATGGAGTGTTGCTTCACTTTCTAAATGCTGTCCTTTCAGAGAAAATCACTTTCCTTTGAAAGTGTTTTAAACTACTTACAAGATTCAACAGAAACACACATGCATTTCTCTGAAAGAGAAGCAGTCCGTTCCAACACTTCAATTCACTGTGCGAAGTGAATGGAGTGTTGCTTCACTTTCTAAATTATGTCCTTTCAGAGAAAATCACTTGCCTTTGAAAGTGCCTTAAGCAACTTGCAAGCATTCACAAGAAACACTAATGCGTTTCTATGAAAGAGAAGCACTCTGTTCCAACACTTCAATTCACTGCACGAAGGGAATGGAGTGTTGCTTCACTTTCTAAATGCTGTCCTTTCAGAGAAAATCACTTTCCTTTGAAAGTGCCTTAAGCAACTTGCAAGCATTCACAAGAAACTCACATGCTTTTCTCTGAAAGAGAAGCAGTCTGTTCCAACACTTCAATTCACTGTGCGAAGTGAATGGAGTGTTGCTTCACTTTCTAAATGCTGTCCTTTCAGAGAAAATCACTTTCCTTTGAAAGTGCCTTAAGCTACTTACAAGCATTCACCAGAAACTCACATGCGTTTCTCTGAAAGAGAAGCAGTCTGTTCCAATACTTCAATTCACTCTGCGAAGTGAATGGAGTGTTGCTTCACTTTCTAAATGCTGTCCTTTCAGAGAAAATCACTTTCCTTTGAACGTGCCTTAAGCTACTTACAAGCATTCAACAGAAACTCACATGCATTTCTCTGAAAGAGAAGCAGTGTGTTCCAACACTTCAATTCACTGTCCGAAGTGAATGGAGTATTGCTTCACTTTCTAAATGCTGTCCTTTCAGAAAAAATCACTTTCCTTTGAAAGTGCCTTAAGCTACTTGCAAGCATTAAAAAGAAACTCACATGCGTTTCTCTGAAAGAGAAGCAGTCTATTCCAACACTTCAGTTCACTGTGTGAAGTGAATGGAGTGTTGCCTCACTTTCTAAATGCTGTCCTTTCAGAGAAAATCACTTTCCTTTCAAAGTGCCTTAAGCTACTTACAAGCATTCACCAGAAACTCACATGAGTTTCTCTGAAAGAGAAGCAGTCTGTTCCAACACTTCAATTCACTGTGAGAAGTGAATGGAGTGTTGCTTCACTTTCTAAATGCTGTCCTTTCAGAGAAAATCACTTTCCTTTGAAAGTGCCTTAAGCTACTTGCAAGCATTAGGAAGAAACTCCCATGCGTTGCTCTGAAAGAGAAGCAGTCTGTTACAACACTTCAATTCACTGTGCCAAGTGAATGGAGTGTTGCCTCACTTTTTAAATGCTGTCCTTTCAGAAAAAAATCACTTTCCATTGAAAGTGCCCAAAACTACTTTCAAGCATTCACAAAAAACTCACATGCGTTTCTCTGAAAGAGAAGCAGTCTGTTCCAACACTTCAATTCAGTGTGCGAAGTGAATATAGTGTTGCTTCATTTTCTAAATGCTGTCCTTTCATAGAAAATCCCTTTCCTTTGAATGTGTCTTAAGCTACTTACAAGCATTCAACAGAAACTCACATGCATTTCTCTGAAAGAGAAGCAATCTGTTCCAACACTTCAATTCTCTGTGCGAAGTGAATGGGGTGTTGCATCACTTTCTAAATGCTGTCCTTTCAGAGAAAATCACTTTCCTTTGAAAGTGCCTAAAGCTACTTACAAGCATTCAACAGAAACTCACATGCATTTCTCTGAAAGAGAAGCAGTCTGTTCTAACACTTCAATTCACTGTGCAAAGTGAATGGACTGTTGCTTCACTTTCTAAATGCTGTCCTTTCAGAGAAAATCACTTTCCTTTGAAAGTGCTTTAAGCTACTTACAAGCATTCACCAGAAACTCACATGCGTTTCTCTGAAAGAGAAGCAGTCTGTTCCAACACTTCAATTCACTGTGCGAAGTGAATGGAGTGTTGCTTCACCCTTCTAAATGCTGTCCTTTCAGAGAAAATCACGTTCCTTTGAAAGAGCCTTAAGCTACTTGCAAGCATTAGGAAGAAACTCACATGCGTTTTCTGAAAGAGAAGCAGTCTGTTCCAACACTTCAATTCACTGTGCGAAGTGAATGGAGTGTTGCTTCACTTTCTAAATCCTGTCCTTTCAGAGAAAATCACTTTCCTTTGAAAGTGCCTTAAGCTACTTGCAAGCATTAGGAAGAAACTCACATGCGTTTCTCTGAAAGAGAAGCAGTTTGTTCCAACACTTCAATTCACTGTGTGAAGTGAATGGAGTGTTGCCTCGCTTTCTAAATGCTGTCCTTTCAGAGAAAATCACTTTCCTTTCAAAGTGCCTTATGCTACTTACAAGCATTCAACAGAAACTCACATGCATTTCTCTGAAAGAGAAGCAGTCTGTTCCAACACTTCAATTCAATGTGCGAAGTGAATGGAGTGTTGCTTCACTTTCTAAATGCTGTCCTTTCAGAGAAAATCACTTTCCTTTGAAAGTGTTTTAAACTACTTACAAGCATTCAACAGAAACACACATGCATTTCTCTGAAAGAGAAGCTGTCCGTTCCAACACTTCAATTCACTGTGCGAAGTGAATGGAGTGTTGCTTCACTTTCTAAATTATGTCCTTTCAGAGAAAATCACTTTCCTTTGAAAGTGCCTTAAGCAACTTGCAAGCATTCACAAGAAACACTAATGAGTTTCTATGAAAGAGAAGCACTCTGTTCCAACACTTCAATTCACTGCACGAAGGGAATGGAGTGTTGCTTCACTTTCTAAATGCTGTCCTTTCAGAGAAAATCACTTTCCTTTGAAAGTGCCTTAAGCAACTTGCAAGCATTCACAAGAAACTCACATGCTTTTCTCTGAAAGAGAAGCAGTCTGTTCCAACACTTCAATTCACTGTGCGAAGTGAATGGAGTGTTGCTTCACTTTCTAAATGCTGTCCTTTCAGAGAAAATCACTTTCCTTTGAAAGTGCCTTAAGCTACTTACAAGCATTCACCAGAAACTCACATGCGTTTCTCTGAAAGAGAAGCAGTCTGTTCCAATACTTCAATTCACTCTGCGAAGTGAATGGAGTGTTGCTTCACTTTCTAAATGCTGTCCTTTCAGAGAAAATCACTTTCCTTTGAACGTGCCTTAAGCTACTTACAAGCATTCAACAGAAACTCACATGCATTTCTCTGAAAGAGAAGCAGTCTGTTCCAACACTTCAATTCACTGTCCGAAGTGAATGGAGTATTGCTTCACTTTCTAAATGCTGTCCTTTCAGAAAAAATCACTTTCCTTTGAAAGTGCCTTAAGCTACTTGCAAGCATTAAAAAGAAACTCACATGCGTTTCTCTGAAAGAGAAGCAGTCTATTCCAACACTTCAGTTCACTGTGTGAAGTGAATGGAGTGTTTGCCTCACTTTCTAAATGCTGTCCTTTCAGAGAAAATCACTTTCCTTTCAAAGTGCCTTAAGCTACTTACAAGCATTCACCAGAAACTCACATGAGTTTCTCTGAAAGAGAAGCAGTCTGTTCCAACACTTCAATTCACTGTGAGAAGTGAATGGAGTGTTGCTTCACTTTCTAAATGCTGTCCTTTCAGAGAAAATCACTTTCCTTTGAAAGTGCCTTAAGCTACTTGCAAGCATTAGGAAGAAACTCCCATGCGTTGCTCTGAAAGAGAAGCAGTCTGTTACAACACTTCAGTTCACTGTGTGAAGTGAATGGAGTGTTGCCTCACTTTCTAAATGCTGTCCTTTCAGAGAAAATCACTTTCCTTTCAAAGTGCCTTAAGCTACTTACAAGCATTCACCAGAAACTCACATGAGTTTCTCTGAAAGAGAAGCAGTCTGTTCCAACACTTCAATTCACTGTGAGAAGTGAATGGAGTGTTTGCTTCACTTTCTAAATGCTGTCCTTTCAGAGAAAATCACTTTCCTTTGAAAGTGCCTTAAGCTACTTGCAAGCATTAGGAAGAAACTCCCATGCGTTGCTCTGAAAGAGAAGCAGTCTGTTACAACACTTCAATTCACTGTGCCAAGTGAATGGAGTGTTGCCTCACTTTTTAAATGCTGTCCTTTCAGAAAAAAATCACTTTCCATTGAAAGTGCCCAAAACTACTTTCAAGCATTCACAAAAAACTCACATGCGTTTCTCTGAAAGAGAAGCAGTCTGTTCCAACACTTCAATTCAGTGTGCGAAGTGAATATAGTGTTGCTTCATTTTCTAAATGCTGTCCTTTCATAGAAAATCCCTTTCCTTTGAATGTGCCTTAAGCTACTTACAAGCATTCAACAGAAACTCACATGCATTTCTCTGAAAGAGAAGCAATCTGTTCCAACACTTCAATTCTCTGTGCGAAGTGAATGGGGTGTTGCTTCACTTTCTAAATGCTGTCCTTTCAGAGAAAATCACTTTCCTTTGAAAGTGCCTAAAGCTACTTACAAGCATTCAACAGAAATTCACATGCATTTCTCTGAAAGAGAAGCAGTCTGTTCTAACACTTCAATTCACTGTGCGAAGTGAATGGAGTGTTGCTTCACTTTCTAAATGCTGTCCTTTCAGAGAAAATCACTTTCCTTTGAAAGTGCTTTAAGCTACTTACAAGCATTCAACAGAAACTCACATGCGTTTCTCTGAAAGAGAAGCAGTCTGTTCCAACACTTCAATTCACTGTGCGAAGTGAATGGAGTGTTGCTTCACCCTTCTAAATGCTGTCCTTTCAGAGAAAATCACGTTCCTTTGAAAGTGCCTTAAGCTACTTGCAAGCATTAGGAAGAAACTCACATGCGTTTCTCTGAAAGAGAAGCAGTCTGTTCCAACACTTCAATTCACTGTGCGAAGTGAATGGAGTGTTGCTTCACTTTCTAAATCCTGTCCTTTCAGAGAAAATCACTTTCCTTTGAAAGTGCCTTAAGCTACTTGCAAGCATTAGGAAGAAACTCACATGCGTTTCTCTGAAAGAGAAGCAGTTTGTTCCAACACTTCAATTCACTGTGTGAAGTGAATGGAGTGTTGCCTCGCTTTCTAAATGCTGTCCTTTCAGAGAAAATCACTTTCCTTTCAAAGTGCCTTATGCTACTTACAAGCATTCAACAGAAACTCACATGCATTTCTCTGAAAGAGAAGCAGTCTGTTCCAACACTTCAATTCAATGTGCGAAGTGAATGGAGTGTTGCTTCACTTTCTAAATGCTGTCCTTACAGAGAAAATCACTTTCCTTTGAAAGTGTTTTAAACTACTTACAAGCATTCAACAGAAACACACATGCATTTCTCTGAAAGAGAAGCAGTCCGTTCCAACACTTCAATTCACTGTGCGAAGTGAATGGAGTGTTGCTTCACTTTCTAAATTATGTCCTTTCAGAGAAAATCACTTTCCTTTGAAAGTGCCTTAAGCAACTTGCAAGCATTCACAAGAAACACTAATGCGTTTCTATGAAAGAGAAGCACTCTGTTCCAACACTTCAATTCACTGCACGAAGGGAATGGAGTGTTGCTTCACTTTCTAAATGCTGTCCTTTCAGAGAAAATCACTTTCCTTTGAAAGTGCCTTAAGCAACTTGCAAGCATTCACAAGAAACTCACATGCTTTTCTGTGAAAGAGAAGCAGTCTGTTCCAACACTTCAATTCACTGTGCGAAGTGAATGGAGTGTTGCTTCACTTTCTAAATGCTGTCCTTTCAGAGAAAATCACTTTCCTTTGAAAGTGCCTTAAGCTACTTACAAGCATTCACCAGAAACTCACATGCGTTTCTCTGAAAGAGAAGCAGTCTGTTCCAATACTTCAATTCACTCTGCGAAGTGAATGGAGTGTTGCTTCACTTTCTAAATGCTGTCCTTTCAGAGAAAATCACTTTCCTTTGAACGTGCCTTAAGCTACTTACAAGCATTCAACAGAAACTCACATGCATTTCTCTGAAAGAGAAGCAGTCTGTTCCAACACTTCAATTCACTGTCCGAAGTGAATGGAGTATTGCTTCACTTTCTAAATGCTGTCCTTTCAGAAAAAATCACTTTCCTTTGAAAGTGCCTAAAGCTACTTGCAAGCATTAGGAAGAAACTCACATGCGTTTCTCTGAAAGAGAAGCAGTCTGTTCCAACACTTCAATTCACTGTGTGATGTGAATGGAGTGTTTCCTCACTTTCTAAATGCTGTCCTTTCAGAGAAAATCACTTTCTTTTGAAAGTGCCTTAAGCTACTTACAAGCATTCAACAGAAACTCACATGCGTTTCTCTGAAAGAGAAGCAGTCTGTTCCAACACTTCAATTCACTGTGCGAAGTGAATGGAGTGTTGCTTCACTTTCTAAATTATGTCCTTTCAGAGAAAATCACTTTCCTTTGAAAGTGCCTTAAGCAACTTGCAAGCATTCACAAGAAACTCTAATGCGTTTCTATGAAAGAGAAGCACTCTGTTCCAACACTTCAATTCACTGCACGAAGGGAATGGAGTGTTGCTTCACTTTCTAAATGCTGTCCTTTCAGAGAAAATCACTTTCCTTTGAAAGTGCCTTAAGCTACTTACAAGCATTCAACAGAAACTCACATGCGTTTCTCTGAAAGAGAAGCAGTCTGTTCCAACACTTCAATTCACTGTGCGAAGTGAATGGAGTGTTGCTTCAGTTTCTAAATGCTGTCTTTTCAGAGAAAATCACTTTCCTTTGAAAGTGCCTTAAGCAACTTGCAAGAATTCACAAGAAACTCACATGCGTTTCTCTGAAAGAGAAGCAGTCTGTTCCAAAACTTCAGTTCACTGTGCGAAGTGAATGGAGTGTTGCTTCACTTTCTAAATGCTGTCCTTTCAGAGAAAATCACTTTCCATTGAAAGTGCCTTTAGCTACTTACAAGCATTCACCAGAAACTCACATGCGTTTCTCTGAAAGAGAAGCAGTCTGTTCCAATACTTCAATTCACTCTGCGAAGTGAATGGAGTGTTGCTTCACTTTCTAAATGCTGTCCTTTCAGAGAAAATCACTTTCCTTTGAAAGTGCCTTAAGCTACTTACAAGCATTCAACAGAAACTCACATGCATTTCTCTGAAAGAGAAGCAGTCTGTTCCAACACTTCAATTCACTGTGCGAAGTGAATGGAGTGTTGCTTCACTTTCTAAATGCTGTCCTTTCAGAAAAAATCACTTTCTTTGAAAGTGCCTAAAGCTACTTGCAAGCATTAGGAAGAAACTCACATGCGTTTCTCTGAAAGAGAAGCAGTCTGTTCCAACACTTCAATTCACTGTGAGAAGTGAATGGAGTGTTGCTTCACTTTCTAAATGCTGTCCTTTCAGAGAAAATCACTTTCCTTTGAAAGTGCCTTAAGCTACTTGCAAGCATTAGGAAGAAACTCCCATGCGTTGCTCTGAAAGAGAAGCAGTCTGTTACAACACTTCAATTCACTGTGCCAAGTGAATGGAGTGTTGCCTCACTTTTTAAATGCTGTCCTTTCAGAAAAAAATCACTTTCCATTGAAAGTGCCCAAAACTACTTTCAAGCATTCACAAAAAACTCACATGCGTTTCTCTGAAAGAGAAGCAGTCTGTTCCAACACTTCAATTCAGTGTGCGAAGTGAATATAGTGTTGCTTCATTTTCTAAATGCTGTCCTTTCATAGAAAATCCCTTTCCTTTGAATGTGCCTTAAGCTACTTACAAGCATTCAACAGAAACTCACATGCGTTTCTCTGAAAGAGAAGCAGTCTGTTCCAACACTTCAATTCACTGTGCGAAGTGAATGGAGTGTTGCTTCAGTTTCTAAATGCTGTCTTTTCAGAGAAAATCACTTTCCTTTGAAAGTGCCTTAAGCAACTTGCAAGAATTCACAAGAAACTCACATGCGTTTCTCTGAAAGAGAAGCAGTCTGTTCCAAAACTTCAGTTCACTGTGCGAAGTGAATGGAGTGTTGCTTCACTTTCTAAATGCTGTCCTTTCAGAGAAAATCACTTTCCATTGAAAGTGCCTTTAGCTACTTACAAGCATTCACCAGAAACTCACATGCGTTTCTCTGAAAGAGAAGCAGTCTGTTCCAATACTTCAATTCACTCTGCGAAGTGAATGGAGTGTTGCTTCACTTTCTAAATGCTGTCCTTTCAGAGAAAATCACTTTCCTTTGAAAGTGCCTTAAGCTACTTACAAGCATTCAACAGAAACTCACATGCATTTCTCTGAAAGAGAAGCAGTCTGTTCCAACACTTCAATTCACTGTGCGAAGTGAATGGAGTGTTGCTTCACTTTCTAAATGCTGTCCTTTCAGAAAAAATCACTTTCTTTGAAAGTGCCTAAAGCTACTTGCAAGCATTAGGAAGAAACTCACATGCGTTTCTCTGAAAGAGAAGCAGTCTGTTCCAACACTTCAATTCACTGTGAGAAGTGAATGGAGTGTTGCTTCACTTTCTAAATGCTGTCCTTTCAGAGAAAATCACTTTCCTTTGAAAGTGCCTTAAGCTATTTGCAAGCATTAGGAAGAAACTCCCATGCGTTGCTCTGAAAGAGAAGCAGTCTGTTACAACACTTCAATTCACTGTGCCAAGTGAATGGAGTGTTGCCTCACTTTTTAAATGCTGTCCTTTCAGAAAAAAATCACTTTCCATTGAAAGTGCCCAAAACTACTTTCAAGCATTCACAAAAAACTCACATGCGTTTCTCTGAAAGAGAAGCAGTCTGTTCCAACACTTCAATTCAGTGTGCGAAGTGAATATAGTGTTGCTTCATTTTCTAAATGCTGTCCTTTCATAGAAAATCCCTTTCCTTTGAATGTGCCTTAAGCTACTTACAAGCATTCAACAGAAACTCACATGCATTTCTCTGAAAGAGAAGCAATCTGTTCCAACACTTCAATTCTCTGTGCGAAGTGAATGGGGTGTTGCTTCACTTTCTAAATGCTGTCCTTTCAGAGAAAATCACTTTCCTTTGAAAGTGCCTAAAGCTACTTACAAGCATTCAACAGAAATTCACATGCATTTCTCTGAAAGAGAAGCAGTCTGTTCTAACACTTCAATTCACTGTGCGAAGTGAATGGAGTGTTGCTTCACTTTCTAAATGCTGTCCTTTCAGAGAAAATCACTTTCCTTTGAAAGTGCTTTAAGCTACTTACAAGCATTCACCAGAAACTCACATGCGTTTCTCTGAAAGAGAAGCAGTCTGTTCCAACACTTCAATTCACTGTGCGAAGTGAATGGAGTGTTGCTTCACCCTTCTAAATGCTGTCCTTTCAGAGAAAATCACTTTCCTTTGAAAGTGCCTTAAGCTACTTGCAAGCATTAGGAAGAAACTCACATGCGTTTCTCTGAAAGAGAAGCAGTTTGTTCCAACACTTCAATTCACTGTGTGAAGTGAATGGAGTGTTGCCTCGCTTTCTAAATGCTGTCCTTTCAGAGAAAATCACTTTCCTTTCAAAGTGCCTTATGCTACTTACAAGCATTCAACAGAAACTCACATGCATTTCTCTGAAAGAGAAGCAGTCTGTTCCAACACTTCAATTCAATGTGCGAAGTGAATGGAGTGTTGCTTCACTTTCTAAATGCTGTCCTTTCAGAGAAAATCACTTTCCTTTGAAAGTGTTTTAAACTACTTACAAGCATTCAACAGAAACACACATGCATTTCTCTGAAAGAGAAGCAGTCCGTTCCAACACTTCAATTCACTGTGCGAAGTGAATGGAGTGTTGCTTCACTTTCTAAATTATGTCCTTTCAGAGAAAATCACTTTCCTTTGAAAGTGCCTTAAGCAACTTGCAAGCATTCACAAGAAACACTAATGCGTTTCTATGAAAGAGAAGCACTCTGTTCCAACACTTCAATTCACTGCACGAAGGGAATGGAGTGTTGCTTCACTTTCTAAATGCTGTTCTTTCAGAGAAAATCACTTTCCTTTGAAAGTGCCTTAAGCAACTTGCAAGCATTCACAAGAAACTCACATGCTTTTCTGTGAAAGAGAAGCAGTCTGTTCCAACACTTCAATTCACTGTGCGAAGTGAATGGAGTGTTGCTTCACTTTCTAAATGCTGTCCTTTCAGAGAAAATCACTTTCCTTTGAAAGTGCCTTAAGCTACTTACAAGCATTCACCAGAAACTCACATGCGTTTCTCTGAAAGAGAAGCAGTCTGTTCCAATACTTCAATTCACTCTGCGAAGTGAATGGAGTGTTGCTTCACTTTCTAAATGCTGTCCTTTCAGAGAAAATCACTTTCCTTTGAACGTGCCTTAAGCTACTTACAAGCATTCAACAGAAACTCACATGCATTTCTCTGAAAGAGAAGCAGTCTGTTCCAACACTTCAATTCACTGTCCGAAGTGAATGGAGTATTGCTTCACTTTCTAAATGCTGTCCTTTCAGAAAAAATCACTTTCCTTTGAAAGTGCCTAAAGCTACTTGCAAGCATTAGGAAGAAACTCACATGCGTTTCTCTGAAAGAGAAGCAGTCTGTTCCAACACTTCAATTCACTGTGTGATGTGAATGGAGTGTTTCCTCACTTTCTAAATGCTGTCTTTTCAGAGAAAATCACTTTCTTTTGAAAGTGCCTTAAGCTACTTACAAGCATTCAACAGAAACTCACATGCGTTTCTCTGAAAGAGAAGCAGTCTGTTCCAACACTTCAATTCACTGTGCGAAGTGAATGGAGTGTTGCTTCACTTTCTAAATTATGTCCTTTCAGAGAAAATCACTTTCCTTTGAAAGTGCCTTAAGCAACTTGCAAGCATTCACAAGAAACTCTAATGCGTTTCTATGAAAGAGAAGCACTCTGTTCCAACACTTCAATTCACTGCACGAAGGGAATGGAGTGTTGCTTCACTTTCTAAATGCTGTCCTTTCAGAGAAAATCACTTTCCTTTGAAAGTGCCTTAAGCTACTTACAAGCATTCAACAGAAACTCACATGCGTTTCTCTGAAAGAGAAGCAGTCTGTTCCAACACTTCAATTCACTGTGCGAAGTGAATGGAGTGTTGCTTCAGTTTCTAAATGCTGTCTTTTCAGAGAAAATCACTTTCCTTTGAAAGTGCCTTAAGCAACTTGCAAGAATTCACAAGAAACTCACATGCGTTTCTCTGAAAGAGAAGCAGTCTGTTCCAAAACTTCAGTTCACTGTGCGAAGTGAATGGAGTGTTGCTTCACTTTCTAAATGCTGTCCTTTCAGAGAAAATCACTTTCCATTGAAAGTGCCTTTAGCTACTTACAAGCATTCACCAGAAACTCACATGCGTTTCTCTGAAAGAGAAGCAGTCTGTTCCAATACTTCAATTCACTCTGCGAAGTGAATGGAGTGTTGCTTCACTTTCTAAATGCTGTCCTTTCAGAGAAAATCACTTTCCTTTGAAAGTGCCTTAAGCTACTTACAAGCATTCAACAGAAACTCACATGCATTTCTCTGAAAGAGAAGCAGTCTGTTCCAACACTTCAATTCACTGTGCGAAGTGAATGGAGTGTTGCTTCACTTTCTAAATGCTGTCCTTTCAGAAAAAATCACTTTCTTTGAAAGTGCCTAAAGCTACTTGCAAGCATTAGGAAGAAACTCACATGCGTTTCTCTGAAAGAGAAGCAGTCTGTTCCAACACTTCTATTCACTGTGTGAAGTGAATGGAGTGTTGCCTCACTTTCTAAATGCTGTCCTTTCAGAGAAAATCACTTTCCTTTGAAAGTGCCTGAAGCTACTTAGAAGCATTCAACAGAAACTCACATGCGTTTCTCTGAAAGAGAAGCAGTCTGTTCCAACACTTCAATTCAATGTGCGAAGTGAATGGAGTGTTGCTTCACTTTCTAAATGCTGTCCTTTCAGTGAAAATCACTTTCCTTTGAAAGTGTTTTAAGCTACTTACAAGCATTCAACAGAAACTCACATGCATTTCTCTGAAAGAGAAGCAATCTGTTCCAACACTCAATTCTCTGTGCGAAGTGAATGGAGTGTTGCTTCACTTTCTAAATGCTGTCCTTTCAGAGAAAATCACTTTCCTTTGAAAGTGCCTTAAGCTACTTGCAAGCATTCACAAGAAACACTAATGTGTTTCTAGGAAAGAGAAGCAGTCTGTTCCAACACTTCAATTCACTGTGCGAAGTGAATGGAGTGTTGCTTCACTTTCTAAATGCTGTCCTTTCAGAGAAAATCACTTTCCTTTGAAAGTGCCTTAAGCTACTTGCAAGCATTAGGAAGAAACTCACATGCGTTTCTCTGAAAGAGAAGCAGTCTGTTCCAACACTTCAATTCACTGTGCGAAGTGAATGGAGTGTTGCCTCACTTTCTAAATGCTGTCCTTTCAGAGAAAATCACTTTCCATTGAAAGTGCCCAAAACTACTTTCAAGCATTCACAAAAAACTCACATGCGTTTCTCTGAAAGAGAAGCAGTCTGTTCCAAAACTTCAATTCAGTGTGCGAAGTGAATATAGTGTTGCTTCACTTTCTAAATGCTGTCCTTTCAGAGAAAATCCCTTTCCTTTCAATGTGCCTTAAGCTACTTACAAGCATTCAACAGAAACTCACATGCATTTCTCTGAAAGAGAAGCAATCTGTTCCAACACTTCAGTTCTCTGTGCGAAGTGAATGGAGTGTTGCTTCACTTTCTAAATGCTGTCCTTTCAGAGAAAATCACTTTCCTTTGAATGTGCCTTAAGCTACTTCCAAGCATTAGGAAGAAACTCACATGCGTTTCTCTGAAAGAGAAGCAGTCTGTTCCAACACTTCAATTCACTGTGCGAAGTGAATGGAGTGTTGCTTCACTTTCTAAATGCTGTCCTTTCAGAGAATATCACTTTCCTTTGAAAGTGCCTTAAGCTACTTGCAAGCATTAAAAAGAAACTCACATGCGTTTCTCTGAAAGAGAAGCAGTCTGTTCCAACACTTCAGTTCACTGTGTGAAGTGAATGGAGTGCTGCCTCACTTTCTAAATGCTGTCCTTTCAGAGAAAATCACTTTCCTTTGAAAGTGCCTTAAGCTACTTGCAAGCATTCAAAAGAAACTCACATGCGTTTCTCTGAAAGAGAAGCCGTCTGTTCCAACACTTCAATTCAATGTGTGAAGAGAATGGAGTGTTGCTTCACTTTCTAAATGCTGTCCTTTCAGAGAAAATCACTTTCCTTTGAAAGAGCCTTAAGCTACTTACAAGCATTCACCAGAAACTCACATGCGTTTCTCTGAAAGAGAAGCAGTCTGTTCCAACACTTCAATTCACTGTGCGAAGTGAATGGAGTGTTGCTTCACTTTCTAAATGCTGTCCTTTCAGAGAAAATCACTTTCCTTTGAAAGTGCCTTAAGCTACTTGCAAGCATTAGGAAGAAACTCACATGCGTTTCTCTGAAAGAGAAGCAGTCTGTTCCAACACTTCAATTCACTGTGCTAAGTGAATGGAGTGTTGCCTACTTTTTAAATGCTGTCCTTTCAGAAAAAATCACTTTCCATTGAAAGTGCCCAAAACTACTTTCAAGCATTCACAAAAAACTCACATGCGTTTCTCTGTAAGAGAAGCAGTCTGTTCCAACACTTCAATTCACTGTGCGAAGTGAATGGAGTGTTGCTTCACTTTCTAAATGCTGTCCTTTCAGAGAATATCACTTTCCTTTGAAAAGGCCTTAAGCTACTTGCAAGCATTAAAAAGAAACTCACATGCGTTTCTCTGAAAGAGAAGCAGTCTGTTCCAACACTTCAGTTCACTGTGTGAAGTGAATGGAGTTTTGCCTCACTTTCTAAATGCTGTCCTTTCAGAGAAAATCACTTTCCTTTGAAAGTGCCTTAAGCTACTTGCAAGCATTCAACAGAAACTCCCATGCGTTTCTCTGAAAGAGAAGCCGTCTGTTCCAACACTTCAATTCAATGTGTGAAGAGAATGGAGTGTTGCTTCACTTTCTAAATGCTGTCCTTTCAGAGAAAATCACTTTCCTTTCAAGGTGCCTTAAGCTACTTACAAGCATTAACCAGAAACTCACATGCGTTTCTCTGAAAGAGAAGCAGTCTGTTCCAACACTTCAATTCACTGTGCGAAGTGAATGGAGTGTTGCTTCACTTTCTAAATGCTGTCCTTTCAGAGAAAATCACTTTCCTTTGAAAGTGCCTTAAGCTACTTGCAAGCATTAGGAAGAAACTCACATGCGTTTCTCTGAAAGAGAAGCAGTCTGTTCCAACACTTCAATTCACTGTGCGAAGTGAATGGAGTGTTGCCTCACTTTCTAAATGCTGTCCTTTCAGAGAAAATCACTTTCCATTGAAAGTGCCCAAAACTACTTTCAAGCATTCACAAAAAACTCACATGCGTTTCTCTGAAAGAGAAGCAGTCTGTTCCAAAACTTCAATTCAGTGTGCAAAGTGAATATAGTGTTGCTTCACTTTCTAAATGCTGTCCTTTCAGAGAAAATCCCTTTCCTTTCAATGTGCCTTAAGCTACTTACAAGCATTCAACAGAAACTCACATGCATTTCTCTGAAAGAGAAGCAATCTGTTCCAACACTTCAATTCTCTGTGCGAAGTGAATGGAGTGTTGCTTCACTTTCTAAATGCTGTCCTTTCAGAGAAAATCACTTTCCTTTGAAAGTGCCTTAAGCTACTTCCAAGCATTAGGAAGAAACTCACATGCGTTTCTCTGAAAGAGAAGCAGTCTGTTCCAACACTTCAATTCACTGTGCGAAGTGAATGGAGTGTTGCTTCACTTTCTAAATGCTGTCCTTTCAGAGAATATCACTTTCCTTTGAAAGTGCCTTAAGCTACTTGCAAGCATTAAAAAGAAACTCACATGCGTTTCTCTGAAAGAGAAGCAGTCTGTTCCAACACTTCAGTTCACTGTGTGAAGTGAATGGAGTGCTGCCTCACTTTCTAAATGCTGTCCCTTCAGAGAAAATCACTTTCCTTTGAAAGTGCCTTAAGCTACTTGCAAGCATTCAACAGAAACTCACATGCGTTTCTCTGAAAGAGAAGCCGTCTGTTCCAACACTTCAATTCAATGTGTGAAGAGAATGGAGTGTTGCTTCACTTTCTAAATGCTGTCCTTTCAGAGAAAATCACTTTCCTTTGAAAGAGCCTTAAGCTACTTACAAGCATTCACCAGAAACTCACATGCGTTTCTCTGAAAGAGAAGCAGTCTGTTCCAACACTTCAATTCACTGTGCGAAGTGAATGGAGTGTTGCTTCACTTTCTAAATGCTGTCCTTTCAGAGAAAATCACTTTCCTTTGAAAGTGCCTTAAGCTACTTGCAAGCATTAGGAAGAAACTCACATGCGTTTCTCTGAAAGAGAAGCAGTCTGTTCCAACACTTCAATTCACTGTGCTAAGTGAATGGAGTGTTGCCTACTTTTTAAATGCTGTCCTTTCAGAAAAAATCACTTTCCATTGAAAGTGCCCAAAACTACTTTCAAGCATTCACAAAAAACTCACATGCGTTTCTCTGTAAGAGAAGCAGTCTGTTCCAACACTTCAATTCAGTGTGCGAAGTGAATATAGTGTTGCTTCACTTTCTAAATGCTGTCCTTTCAGAGAAAATCACTTTCCTTTGAATGTGCCTTAAGCTACTTACAAGCATTAACCAGAAACTCACATGCGTTTCTCTGAAAGAGAAGCAGTCTGTTCCAACACTTCAATTCACTGTGCGAAGTGAATGGAGTGTTGCTTCACTTTCTAAATGCTGTCCTTTCAGAGAAAATCACTTTCCTTTGAAAGTGCCTTAAGCTACTTGCAAGCATTAGGAAGAAACTCACATGCGTTTCTCTGAAAGAGAAGCAGTCTGTTCCAACACTTCAATTCACTGTGCTAAGTGAATGGAGTGTTGCTTCACTTTCTAAATGCTGTCCTTTCAGAGAAAATCACTTTCCTTTGAAAGTGCCTTAAGCTACTTACAAGCATTCACCAGAAACTCACATGCGTTTCTCTGAAAGAGAAGCAGTCTGTTCCAACACTTCAATTCACTGTGCGAAGTGAATGGAGTGTTGCTTCACTTTCTAAATGCTGTCCTTTCAGAGAAAATCACTTTCCTTTGAAAGTGCCTTAAGCTACTTGCAAGCATTAGGAAGAAACTCACATGCGTTTCTCTGAAAGAGAAGCAGTCTGTTCCAACACTTCAATTCACTGTGCGAAGTGAATGGAGTGTTGCTTCACTTTCTAAATCCTGTCCTTTCAGAGAAAATCACTTTCCTTTGAAAGTGCCTTAAGCTACTTGCAAGCATTAGGAAGAAACTCACATGCGTTTCTCTGAAAGAGAAGCAGTTTGTTCCAACACTTCAATTCACTGTGTGAAGTGAATGGAGTGTTGCCTCGCTTTCTAAATGCTGTCCTTTCAGAGAAAATCACTTTCCTTTCAAAGTGCCTTATGCTACTTACAAGCATTCAACAGAAACTCACATGCGATTCTCTGAAAGAGAAGCAGTCTGTTCCAACACTTCAATTCAATGTGCGAACTGAATGGAGTGTTGCTTCACTTTCTAAATGCTGTCCTTTCAGAGAAAATCACTTTCCTTTGAAAGTGCCTTAAGCTACTTACAAGCATTCAACAGAAACTCACATGCATTTCTCTGAAAGAGAAGCAGTCTGTTCCAACACTTCAATTCACTGTGCGAAGTGAATGGAGTGTTGCTTCACTTTCTAAATTATGTCCTTTCAGAGAAAATCACTTTCCTTTGAAAGTGCCTTAAGCAACTTGCAAGCATTCACAAGAAACACTAATGCGTTTCTATGAAAGAGAAGCACTCTGTTCCAACACTTCAATTCACTGCACGAAGGGAATGGAGTGTTGTTTCACTTTCTAAATGCTGTCCTTTCAGGGAAAATCACTTTCCTTTGAAAGTGCCTTAAGCTACTCACAAGCATTCAACAGAAACACACATGCGTTTCTCTGAAAGAGAAGCAGTCTGTTCCAACACTTCAATTCACTGTGCGAAGTGAATGGAGTGTTGCTTCAGTTTCTAAATGCTGTCTTTTCAGAGAAAATCACTTTCCTTTGAAAGTGCCTTAAGCAACATGCAAGAATTCACAAGAAACTCACATGCGTTTCTCTGAAAGAGAAGCAGTCTGTTCCAACACTTCAATTCACTGTGCGAAGTGAATGGAGTGTTGCTTCACTTTCTAAATGCTGTCCTTTCAGAAAAAATCACTTTCCTTTGAAAGTGCCTAAAGCTACTTGCAAGCATTAGGAAGACACTCACATGCGTTTCTCTGAAAGTGAAGCAGTCTGTTCCAACACTTCAATTCACTGTGTGAAGTGAATGGAGTGTTGCCTCACTTTCTAAATGCTGTCTTTCCGAGAAAATCACTTTGTTTGAAAGTGCCTTAAGCTACTTACAAGCATTCAACAGAAACTCACATGCATTTCTCTGAAAGGGAAGCAGTCTGTTCCAACACCTCAATTCACTGTGCGAAGTGAATGGAGTGTTGCTTCACTTTCTAAATGCTGTCCTTTCAGAAAAAATCAATTTCCTTTGAAAGTGCCTAAAGCTACTTGCAAGCATTAGGAAGACACTCACATGCGTTTCTCTGAAAGAGAAGCAGTCTGTTCCAACACTTCAATTCACTGTGTGAAGTGAATGGAGTGTTGCCTCACTTTCTAAATGCTGTCTTTCCGAGAAAATCACTTTGTTTGAAAGTGCCTTAAGCTACTTACAAGCATTCAACAGAAACTCACATGCGTTTCTCTGAAAGAGAAGCAGTCTGTTCCAACACTTCAATTCAATGTGCGAAGTGATTGGAGTGTTGCTTCACTTTCTAAATGCTGTCCTTTCAGAGAAAATCACTTTCCTCTGAAAGTGTTTTAAGCTACTTACAAGCATTCAACAGAAACTCACATGCATTTCTCTGAAAGAGAAGCAATCTGTTCCAACACTTCAATTCTCTGTCCGAAGTGAATGGAGTGTTGCTTCACTTTCTAAATGCTGTCCTTTCAGAGAAAATCACTTTCCTTTCAAAGTGCCTTAAGCTACTTACAAGCATTCACCAGAAACTCACATGCGTTTCTCTGAAAGAGAAGAGGTCTGTTCCAACACTTCAATTCACTGTTCGAAGTGAATGGAGTGTTGCTTCACTTTCTAAATACTGTCCTTTCAGAGAAAATCACTTTCCTTTGAAAGTGCCTTAAGCTACTAGCAAGCATTAGGAAGAAACTCACATGCGTTTCTCTGAAAGAGAAGCAGTCTGTTCCAACACTTCAATTCACTGTGCGAAGTGAATGGAGTGTTGCTTCACTTTCTAAATGCTGTCCTTTCAGAGAAAATCACTTTCCTTTGAAAGTGCCTTTAGCTACTTACAAGCATTCACCAGAAACTCACATGCGTTTCTCTGAAAGAGAAGCAGTCTGTTCCAATACTTCAATTCACTCTGCGAAGTGAATGGAGTGTTGCTTCACTTTCTAAATGCTGTCCTTTCAGAGAAAATCACTTTCCTTTGAAAGTGCCTTAAGCTACTTACAAGCATTCAACAGAAACTCACATGCATTTCTCTGAAAGAGAAGCAGTCTGTTCCAACACTTCAATTCACTGTGCGAAGTGAATGGAGTGTTGCTTCACTTTCTAAATGCTGTCCTTTCAGAAAAAATCACTTTCCTTTGAAAGTGCCTAAAGCTACTTGCAAGCATTAGGAAGACACTCACATGCGTTTCTCTGAAAGAGAAGCAGTCTGTTCCAACATTTCAATTCACTGTGTGAAGTGAATGGAGTGTTGCCTCACTTTCTAAATGCTGTCTTTCCGAGAAAATCACTTTGTTTGAAAGTGCCTTAAGCTACTTACAAGCATTCAACAGAAACTCACATGCGTTTCTCTGAAAGAGAAGCAGTCTGTTCCAACACTTCAATTCAATGTGCGAAGTGAATGGAGTGTTGCTTCACTTTCTAAATGCTGTCCTTTCAGAGAAAATCACTTTCCTCTGAAAGTGTTTTAAGCTACTTACAAGCATTCAACAGAAACTCACATGCATTTCTCTGAAAGAGAAGCAATCTGTTCCAACACTTCAATTCTCTGTCCGAAGTGAATGGAGTGTTGCTTCACTTTCTAAATGCTGTCCTTTCAGAGAAAATCACTTTCCTTTCAAAGTGCCTTAAGCTACTTACAAGCATTCACCAGAAACTCACATGCGTTTCTCTGAAAGAGAAGAGGTCTGTTCCAACACTTCAATTCACTGTTCGAAGTGAATGGAGTGTTGCTTCACTTTCTAAATACTGTCCTTTCAGAGAAAATCACTTTCCTTTGAAAGTGCCTTAAGCTACTAGAAAGCATTAGGAAGAAACTCACATGCGTTTCTCTGAAAGAGAAGCAGTCTGTTCCAACACTTCAATTCACTGTGCGAAGTGAATGCAGTGTTGCTTCACTTTCTAAATGCTGTCCTTTCAGAGAAAATCACTTTCCTTTGAAAGTGCATTAAGCTACTTGCAAGCATTTGGAAGAAACTCACATGCGTTTCTCTGAAAGAGAAGCAGTGTATTCCAACACTTCAATTCACTGTGTGAAGTGAATGGAGTGTTGCCTCACTTTCTAAATGCTGTCCTTTCAGAGAAAATCACTTTCCTTTGAAAGTGCCTTAAGCTACTTACAAGCATTCAACAGAAACTCACATGCATTTCTCTGAAAGAGAAGCTGTCTGTTCCAACACTTCAATTCACTGTTCGAAGTGAAGGGAGTGTTGCTTCACTTTCTAAATTCTGTCCTTTCAGAGAAAATCACTTTCCTTTGAAAGTGCCTTAAGCTACTTACAAGCATTCACCAGAAACTCACATGCGTTTCTCTGAAAGAGAAGCAGTCTGTTCCAACACTTCAATTCACTGTGCGAAGTGAATGGAGTGTTGCTTCACTTTCTAAATGCTGTCCTTTCAGAGAAAATCACTTTCCTTTGAAAGTGCCTTAAGCTACTTGCAAGCATTAGGAAGAAACTCACATGCGTTTCTCTGAAAGAGAAGCAGTCTGTTCCAACACTTCAATTCACTGTGCGAAGTGAATGGAGTGTTGCCTCACTTTCTAAATGCTGTCCTTTCAGAGAAAATCACTTTCCTTTGAAAGTGCCTTAAACTACTTTCAAGCATTCATAAAAAACTCACATGCGTTTCTCTGAAAGAGAAGCAGTCTGTTCCAACACTTCAATTCACTGTGCGAAGTGAATGGAGTGTTGCTTCACTTTCTAAATGCTGTCCTTTCAGAGAAAATCACTTTCCTTTGAAAGTGCCTTAAGCTGCTTGCAAGCATTAGGAAGAAACTCACATGCGTTTCTCTGAAAGAGAAGCAGTCTGTTCCAACACTTCAATTCACTGTGCGAAGTGAAGGGAGTGTTGCCTCACTTTCTAAATGCTGTCCTTTCATAGAAAATCCCTTTCCATTAAAAGTGACTTAAACTACTTTCAAGCATTCACAAAAAACTCACATGCGTTTCTCTGAAAGAGAAGCAGTCTGTTCCAACACTTCAATTCACTGTGCGAAGTGAATGGAGTGTTGCTTCACGTTCTAAATGCTGTCCTTTCAGAGAAAATCACTTTCCTTTGAAAGTGCCTTAAGCAACTTGCAAGCATTAGGAAGAAACTCACATGCGTTTCTCTGAAAGAGAAGCAGTCTGTTCCAACACTTCAATTCACTGTGCGAAGTGAATGGAGTGTTGCCTCACTTTCTAAATGCTGTCCTTTCAGAGAAAATCACTTTAATTTGAAAGTGCCTTAAGCTACTTACAAGCATTCACCAGAAACTCACGTGCGTTTCTCTGAAAGATAAGTAGTCTGTTCCAACACTTCAATTCACTGTGAGAAGTGAATGGAGTGTTGCTTCACTTTCTAAATGCTGTCCTTTCATAGAAAATCCCTTTCCTCTGAAAGTGTTTTAAGCTACTTACAAGCATTCAACAGAAACTCACATGCATTTCTCTGAAAGAGAAGCAATCTGTTCCAACACTTCAATTCTCTGTCCGAAGTGAATGGAGTGTTGCTTCACTTTCTAAATGCTGTCCTTTCAGAGAAAATCACTTTCCTTTCAAAGTGCCTTAAGCTACTTACAAGCATTCACCAGAAACTCACATGCGTTTCTCTGAAAGAGAAGAGGTCTGTTCCAACACTTCAATTCACTGTTCGAAGTGAATGGAGTGTTGCTTCACTTTCTAAATACTGTCCTTTCAGAGAAAATCACTTTCCTTTGAAAGTGCCTTAAGCTACTAGCAAGCATTAGGAAGAAACTCACATGCGTTTCTCTGAAAGAGAAGCAGTCTGTTCCAACACTTCAATTCACTGTGCGAAGTGAATGGAGTGTTGCTTCACTTTCTAAATGCTGTCCTTTCAGAGAAAATCACTTTCCTTTGAAAGTGCCTTTAGCTACTTACAAGCATTCACCAGAAACTCACATGCGTTTCTCTGAAAGAGAAGCAGTCTGTTCCAATACTTCAATTCACTCTGCGAAGTGAATGGAGTGTTGCTTCACTTTCTAAATGCTGTCCTTTCAGAGAAAATCACTTTCCTTTGAAAGTGCCTTAAGCTACTTACAAGCATTCAACAGAAACTCACATGCATTTCTCTGAAAGAGAAGCAGTCTGTTCCAACACTTCAATTCACTGTGCGAAGTGAATGGAGTGTTGCTTCACTTTCTAAATGCTGTCCTTTCAGAAAAAATCACTTTCCTTTGAAAGTGCCTAAAGCTACTTGCAAGCATTAGGAAGACACTCACATGCGTTTCTCTGAAAGAGAAGCAGTCTGTTCCAACATTTCAATTCACTGTGTGAAGTGAATGGAGTGTTGCCTCACTTTCTAAATGCTGTCTTTCCGAGAAAATCACTTTGTTTGAAAGTGCCTTAAGCTACTTACAAGCATTCAACAGAAACTCACATGCGTTTCTCTGAAAGAGAAGCAGTCTGTTCCAACACTTCAATTCAATGTGCGAAGTGAATGGAGTGTTGCTTCACTTTCTAAATGCTGTCCTTTCAGAGAAAATCACTTTCCTCTGAAAGTGTTTTAAGCTACTTACAAGCATTCAACAGAAACTCACATGCATTTCTCTGAAAGAGAAGCAATCTGTTCCAACACTTCAATTCTCTGTCCGAAGTGAATGGAGTGTTGCTTCACTTTCTAAATGCTGTCCTTTCAGAGAAAATCACTTTCCTTTCAAAGTGCCTTAAGCTACTTACAAGCATTCACCAGAAACTCACATGCGTTTCTCTGAAAGAGAAGAGGTCTGTTCCAACACTTCAATTCACTGTTCGAAGTGAATGGAGTGTTGCTTCACTTTCTAAATACTGTCCTTTCAGAGAAAATCACTTTCCTTTGAAAGTGCCTTAAGCTACTAGAAAGCATTAGGAAGAAACTCACATGCGTTTCTCTGAAAGAGAAGCAGTCTGTTCCAACACTTCAATTCACTGTGCGAAGTGAATGCAGTGTTGCTTCACTTTCTAAATGCTGTCCTTTCAGAGAAAATCACTTTCCTTTGAAAGTGCATTAAGCTACTTGCAAGCATTTGGAAGAAACTCACATGCGTTTCTCTGAAAGAGAAGCAGTGTATTCCAACACTTCAATTCACTGTGTGAAGTGAATGGAGTGTTGCCTCACTTTCTAAATGCTGTCCTTTCAGAGAAAATCACTTTCCTTTGAAAGTGCCTTAAGCTACTTACAAGCATTCAACAGAAACTCACATGCATTTCTCTGAAAGAGAAGCTGTCTGTTCCAACACTTCAATTCACTGTTCGAAGTGAAGGGAGTGTTGCTTCACTTTCTAAATTCTGTCCTTTCAGAGAAAATCACTTTCCTTTGAAAGTGCCTTAAGCTACTTACAAGCATTCACCAGAAACTCACATGCGTTTCTCTGAAAGAGAAGCAGTCTGTTCCAACACTTCAATTCACTGTGCGAAGTGAATGGAGTGTTGCTTCACTTTCTAAATGCTGTCCTTTCAGAGAAAATCACTTTCCTTTGAAAGTGCCTTAAGCTACTTGCAAGCATTAGGAAGAAACTCACATGCGTTTCTCTGAAAGAGAAGCAGTCTGTTCCAACACTTCAATTCACTGTGCGAAGTGAATGGAGTGTTGCCTCACTTTCTAAATGCTGTCCTTTCAGAGAAAATCACTTTCCTTTGAAAGTGCCTTAAACTACTTTCAAGCATTCATAAAAAACTCACATGCGTTTCTCTGAAAGAGAAGCAGTCTGTTCCAACACTTCAATTCACTGTGCGAAGTGAATGGAGTGTTGCTTCACTTTCTAAATGCTGTCCTTTCAGAGAAAATCACTTTCCTTTGAAAGTGCCTTAAGCTGCTTGCAAGCATTAGGAAGAAACTCACATGCGTTTCTCTGAAAGAGAAGCAGTCTGTTCCAACACTTCAATTCACTGTGCGAAGTGAAGGGAGTGTTGCCTCACTTTCTAAATGCTGTCCTTTCATAGAAAATCCCTTTCCATTAAAAGTGACTTAAACTACTTTCAAGCATTCACAAAAAACTCACATGCGTTTCTCTGAAAGAGAAGCAGTCTGTTCCAACACTTCAATTCACTGTGCGAAGTGAATGGAGTGTTGCTTCACGTTCTAAATGCTGTCCTTTCAGAGAAAATCACTTTCCTTTGAAAGTGCCTTAAGCAACTTGCAAGCATTAGGAAGAAACTCACATGCGTTTCTCTGAAAGAGAAGCAGTCTGTTCCAACACTTCAATTCACTGTGCGAAGTGAATGGAGTGTTGCCTCACTTTCTAAATGCTGTCCTTTCAGAGAAAATCACTTTAATTTGAAAGTGCCTTAAGCTACTTACAAGCATTCACCAGAAACTCACGTGCGTTTCTCTGAAAGATAAGTAGTCTGTTCCAACACTTCAATTCACTGTGCGAAGTGAATGGAGTGTTGCTTCGCTTTCTAAATTATGTCCTTTCAGAGAAAATCACTTTCCTTTGAAAGTGCCTTAAGCAACTTGCAAGCATTAGGAAGAAACTCACATGCGTTTCTCTGAAAGAGAAGCAGTCTGTTACAACACTTCAATTCACTGTGCGAAGTGAATGGAGTGTTGCTTCACTTTCTAAATGCTGTCCTTTCAGAGAAAATCACTTTCATTTGAAAGTGCCTTAAACTACTTTCAAGCATTCACAAAAAACTCACATGCGTTTCTCTTAAAGAGAAGCAGTCTGTTCCAACACTTCAATTCACTGTGCGAAGTGAATGGAGTGTTGCTTCACTTTCTAAATGCTGTCCTTTCAGAGAAAATCACTTTCCTTTGAAAGTGCCTTGAGCAACTTGCAAGCATTCACAAGAAACTCACATGCGTTTCTCTGAAAGAGAAGCAGTCTGTTCCAACATTTCAATTCACTGTGCGAAGTGAATGGAGTGTTGCTTCACTTTCTAAATGCTGTCCTTTCAGAGAAAATCACTTTCCTTTGAAAGTGCCTTAAGCTACTTACAAGCATTCACCAGAAAATCACATGCGTTTCTCTGAAAGAGAAGCAGTCTGTTCCAACACTTCAATTCACTGTGCGAAGTGAATGGAGTGTTGCTTCACTTTCTAAATGCTGTCCTTTCAGAGAAAATCACTTTCCTTTGAAAGTGCCTCAAGCTACTTGCAAGCATTAGGAAGAAACTCACATGCGTTTCTCTGAAAGAGAAGCAGTCTGTTCCAACACTTCAATTCACTGTGTGAAGTGAATGGAGCGTGGCCTCACTTTCTAAATGCTGTCCTTTAAGAGAAAATCACTTTCCTTTGAAAGTGCCTTAAGCTACTTACAAGCATTCAACAGAAACTCACATGCGTTTCTCTGAAAGAGAAGCAGTCTGTTCCAACACTTCAATTCAATGTGTGAAGTGAATGGAGTGTTGCTTCACTTTCTAAATACTGTCCTTTCAGAGAAAATCACTTTCCTTTGAAAGTGCCTTAAGCTACTTACAAGCATTCAACAGAAACTCACATGCATTTCTCTGAAAGAGAAGCAATCTGTTCCAACACATCAATTCTCTGTGCGAAGTGAATGGAGTGTTGCTTCACTTTCTAAATGCTGTCCTTTCAGAGAAAATCACTTTCCTTTGAAAGTGCCTTAAGCTACTTGCAAGCATTAGGAAGAAAAACACATGCGTTTCTCTGAAAGAGAAGCAGTCTGTTACAACACTTCAATTCACTGTGCGAAGTGAATGGAGTGTTGCCTCACTTTCTAAATGCTGTCCTTTCAGAGAAAATCACTTTCCATTGAAAGTGCCCAAAACTACTTTCAAGCATTCACAAAAAACTCACATTGGTTTCTCTGAAAGAGAAGCAGTCTGTTCCAACACTTCAATTCACTGTGCAAAGTGAATATAGTGTTGCTTCACTTTCTAAATGCTGTCCTTTCAGAGAAAATCCCTTTCCTTTCAATGTGCCTTAAGCTACTTACAAGCATTCAACAGAAACTCACATGCATTTCTCTGAAAGAGAAGCAATCTGTTCCAACACTTCAATTCTCTGTGCGAAGTGAATGGAGGGCTGCTTCACTTTCTAAATGCTGTCCTTTCAGAGAAAATCACTTTCCTTTGAAAGTGCCTTAAGCTACTTGCAAGCATTAGGAAGAAACTCACATGCGTTTCTCTGAAAGAGAAGCAGTCTGTTCCAACACTTCAATTCACTGTGCGAAGTGAATGGAGTGTTGCTTCACTTTCTAAATGCTGTCCTTTCAGAGAATATCACTTTCCTTTGAAAGTGCCTTAAGCTACTTGCAAGCATTAAAAAGAAACTCACATGCGTTTCTCTGAAAGAGAAGCAGTCTGTTCCAACACTTCAGTTCACTGTGTGAAGTGAATGGAGTGCTGCCTCACTTTCTAAATGCTGTCCCTTCAGAGAAAATCACTTTCCTTTGAAAGTGCCTTAAGCTACTTGCAAGCATTCAACAGAAACTCACATGCGTTTCTCTGAAAGAGAAGCCGTCTGTTCCAACACTTCAATTCAATGTGTGAAGAGAATGGAGTGTTGCTTCACTTTCTAAATGCTGTCCTTTCAGAGAAAATCACTTTCCTTTGAAAGAGCCTTAAGCTACTTACAAGCATTCACCAGAAACTCACATGCGTTTCTCTGAAAGAGAAGCAGTCTGTTCCAACACTTCAATTCACTGTGCGAAGTGAATGGAGTGTTGCTTCACTTTCTAAATGCTGTCCTTTCAGAGAAAATCACTTTCCTTTGAAAGTGCCTTAAGCTACTTGCAAGCATTAGGAAGAAACTCACATGCGTTTCTCTGAAAGAGAAGCAGTCTGTTCCAACACTTCAATTCACTGTGCTAAGTGAATGGAGTGTTGCCTACTTTTTAAATGCTGTCCTTTCAGAAAAAATCACTTTCCATTGAAAGTGCCCAAAACTACTTTCAAGCATTCACAAAAAACTCACATGCGTTTCTCTGTAAGAGAAGCAGTCTGTTCCAACACTTCAATTCAGTGTGCGAAGTGAATATAGTGTTGCTTCACTTTCTAAATGCTGTCCTTTCAGAGAAAATCACTTTCCTTTGAATGTGCCTTAAGCTACTTACAAGCATTAACCAGAAACTCACATGCGTTTCTCTGAAAGAGAAGCAGTCTGTTCCAACACTTCAATTCACTGTGCGAAGTGAATGGAGTGTTGCTTCACTTTCTAAATGCTGTCCTTTCAGAGAAAATCACTTTCCTTTGAAAGTGCCTTAAGCTACTTGCAAGCATTAGGAAGAAACTCACATGCGTTTCTCTGAAAGAGAAGCAGTCTGTTCCAACACTTCAATTCACTGTGCTAAGTGAATGGAGTGTTGCTTCACTTTCTAAATGCTGTCCTTTCAGAGAAAATCACTTTCCTTTGAAAGTGCCTTAAGCTACTTACAAGCATTCACCAGAAACTCACATGCGTTTCTCTGAAAGAGAAGCAGTCTGTTCCAACACTTCAATTCACTGTGCGAAGTGAATGGAGTGTTGCTTCACTTTCTAAATGCTGTCCTTTCAGAGAAAATCACTTTCCTTTGAAAGTGCCTTAAGCTACTTGCAAGCATTAGGAAGAAACTCACATGCGTTTCTCTGAAAGAGAAGCAGTCTGTTCCAACACTTCAATTCACTGTGCGAAGTGAATGGAGTGTTGCTTCACTTTCTAAATCCTGTCCTTTCAGAGAAAATCACTTTCCTTTGAAAGTGCCTTAAGCTACTTGCAAGCATTAGGAAGAAACTCACATGCGTTTCTCTGAAAGAGAAGCAGTTTGTTCCAACACTTCAATTCACTGTGTGAAGTGAATGGAGTGTTGCCTCGCTTTCTAAATGCTGTCCTTTCAGAGAAAATCACTTTCCTTTCAAAGTGCCTTATGCTACTTACAAGCATTCAACAGAAACTCACATGCGATTCTCTGAAAGAGAAGCAGTCTGTTCCAACACTTCAATTCAATGTGCGAACTGAATGGAGTGTTGCTTCACTTTCTAAATGCTGTCCTTTCAGAGAAAATCACTTTCCTTTGAAAGTGCCTTAAGCTACTTACAAGCATTCAACAGAAACTCACATGCATTTCTCTGAAAGAGAAGCAGTCTGTTCCAACACTTCAATTCACTGTGCGAAGTGAATGGAGTGTTGCTTCACTTTCTAAATTATGTCCTTTCAGAGAAAATCACTTTCCTTTGAAAGTGCCTTAAGCAACTTGCAAGCATTCACAAGAAACACTAATGCGTTTCTATGAAAGAGAAGCACTCTGTTCCAACACTTCAATTCACTGCACGAAGGGAATGGAGTGTTGTTTCACTTTCTAAATGCTGTCCTTTCAGGGAAAATCACTTTCCTTTGAAAGTGCCTTAAGCTACTCACAAGCATTCAACAGAAACACACATGCGTTTCTCTGAAAGAGAAGCAGTCTGTTCCAACACTTCAATTCACTGTGCGAAGTGAATGGAGTGTTGCTTCAGTTTCTAAATGCTGTCTTTTCAGAGAAAATCACTTTCCTTTGAAAGTGCCTTAAGCAACATGCAAGAATTCACAAGAAACTCACATGCGTTTCTCTGAAAGAGAAGCAGTCTGTTCCAACACTTCAATTCACTGTGCGAAGTGAATGGAGTGTTGCTTCACTTTCTAAATGCTGTCCTTTCAGAAAAAATCACTTTCCTTTGAAAGTGCCTAAAGCTACTTGCAAGCATTAGGAAGACACTCACATGCGTTTCTCTGAAAGTGAAGCAGTCTGTTCCAACACTTCAATTCACTGTGTGAAGTGAATGGAGTGTTGCCTCACTTTCTAAATGCTGTCTTTCCGAGAAAATCACTTTGTTTGAAAGTGCCTTAAGCTACTTACAAGCATTCAACAGAAACTCACATGCATTTCTCTGAAAGGGAAGCAGTCTGTTCCAACACCTCAATTCACTGTGCGAAGTGAATGGAGTGTTGCTTCACTTTCTAAATGCTGTCCTTTCAGAAAAAATCAATTTCCTTTGAAAGTGCCTAAAGCTACTTGCAAGCATTAGGAAGACACTCACATGCGTTTCTCTGAAAGAGAAGCAGTCTGTTCCAACACTTCAATTCACTGTGTGAAGTGAATGGAGTGTTGCCTCACTTTCTAAATGCTGTCTTTCCGAGAAAATCACTTTGTTTGAAAGTGCCTTAAGCTACTTACAAGCATTCAACAGAAACTCACATGCGTTTCTCTGAAAGAGAAGCAGTCTGTTCCAACACTTCAATTCAATGTGCGAAGTGATTGGAGTGTTGCTTCACTTTCTAAATGCTGTCCTTTCAGAGAAAATCACTTTCCTCTGAAAGTGTTTTAAGCTACTTACAAGCATTCAACAGAAACTCACATGCATTTCTCTGAAAGAGAAGCAATCTGTTCCAACACTTCAATTCTCTGTCCGAAGTGAATGGAGTGTTGCTTCACTTTCTAAATGCTGTCCTTTCAGAGAAAATCACTTTCCTTTCAAAGTGCCTTAAGCTACTTACAAGCATTCACCAGAAACTCACATGCGTTTCTCTGAAAGAGAAGAGGTCTGTTCCAACACTTCAATTCACTGTTCGAAGTGAATGGAGTGTTGCTTCACTTTCTAAATACTGTCCTTTCAGAGAAAATCACTTTCCTTTGAAAGTGCCTTAAGCTACTAGCAAGCATTAGGAAGAAACTCACATGCGTTTCTCTGAAAGAGAAGCAGTCTGTTCCAACACTTCAATTCACTGTGCGAAGTGAATGGAGTGTTGCTTCACTTTCTAAATGCTGTCCTTTCAGAGAAAATCACTTTCCTTTGAAAGTGCCTTTAGCTACTTACAAGCATTCACCAGAAACTCACATGCGTTTCTCTGAAAGAGAAGCAGTCTGTTCCAATACTTCAATTCACTCTGCGAAGTGAATGGAGTGTTGCTTCACTTTCTAAATGCTGTCCTTTCAGAGAAAATCACTTTCCTTTGAAAGTGCCTTAAGCTACTTACAAGCATTCAACAGAAACTCACATGCATTTCTCTGAAAGAGAAGCAGTCTGTTCCAACACTTCAATTCACTGTGCGAAGTGAATGGAGTGTTGCTTCACTTTCTAAATGCTGTCCTTTCAGAAAAAATCACTTTCCTTTGAAAGTGCCTAAAGCTACTTGCAAGCATTAGGAAGACACTCACATGCGTTTCTCTGAAAGAGAAGCAGTCTGTTCCAACACTTCAATTCACTGTGTGAAGTGAATGGAGTGTTGCCTCACTTTCTAAATGCTGTCTTTCAGAGAAAATCACTTTGTTTGAAAGTGCCTTAAGCTACTTACAAGCATTCAGCAGAAACTCACATGCGTTTCTCTGAAAGAGAAGCAGTCTGTTCCAACACTTCAATTCAATGTGCGAAGTGAATGGAGTGTTGCTTCACTTTCTAAATGCTGTCCTTTCAGAGAAAATCACTTTCCTCTGAAAGTGTTTTAAGCTACTTACAAGCATTCAACAGAAACTCACATGCATTTCTCTGAAAGAGAAGCAATCTGTTCCAACACTTCAATTCTCTGTCCGAAGTGAATGGAGTGTTGCTTCACTTTCTAAATGCTGTCCTTTCAGAGAAAATCACTTTCCTTTCAAAGTGCCTTAAGCTACTTACAAGCATTCACCAGAAACTCACATGCGTTTCTCTGAAAGAGAAGAGGTCTGTTCCAACACTTCAATTCACTGTTCGAAGTGAATGGAGTGTTGCTTCACTTTCTAAATACTGTCCTTTCAGAGAAAATCACTTTCCTTTGAAAGTGCCTTAAGCTACTAGAAAGCATTAGGAAGAAACTCACATGCGTTTCTCTGAAAGAGAAGCAGTCTGTTCCAACACTTCAATTCACTGTGCGAAGTGAATGCAGTGTTGCTTCACTTTCTAAATGCTGTCCTTTCAGAGAAAATCACTTTCCTTTGAAAGTGCATTAAGCTACTTGCAAGCATTTGGAAGAAACTCACATGCGTTTCTCTGAAAGAGAAGCAGTGTATTCCAACACTTCAATTCACTGTGTGAAGTGAATGGAGTGTTGCCTCACTTTCTAAATGCTGTCCTTTCAGAGAAAATCACTTTCCTTTGAAAGTGCCTTAAGCTACTTACAAGCATTCAACAGAAACTCACATGCATTTCTCTGAAAGAGAAGCTGTCTGTTCCAACACTTCAATTCACTGTTCGAAGTGAAGGGAGTGTTGCTTCACTTTCTAAATTCTGTCCTTTCAGAGAAAATCACTTTCCTTTGAAAGTGCCTTAAGCTACTTACAAGCATTCACCAGAAACTCACATGCGTTTCTCTGAAAGAGAAGCAGTCTGTTCCAACACTTCAATTCACTGTGCGAAGTGAATGGAGTGTTGCTTCACTTTCTAAATGCTGTCCTTTCAGAGAAAATCACTTTCCTTTGAAAGTGCCTTAAGCTACTTGCAAGCATTAGGAAGAAACTCACATGCGTTTCTCTGAAAGAGAAGCAGTCTGTTCCAACACTTCAATTCACTGTGCGAAGTGAATGGAGTGTTGCCTCACTTTCTAAATGCTGTCCTTTCAGAGAAAATCACTTTCCTTTGAAAGTGCCTTAAACTACTTTCAAGCATTCATAAAAAACTCACATGCGTTTCTCTGAAAGAGAAGCAGTCTGTTCCAACACTTCAATTCACTGTGCGAAGTGAATGGAGTGTTGCTTCACTTTCTAAATGCTGCCCTTTCAGAGAAAATCACTTTCCTTTGAAAGTGCCTTAAGCTGCTTGCAAGCATTAGGAAGAAACTCACATGCGTTTCTCTGAAAGAGAAGCAGTCTGTTCCAACACTTCAATTCACTGTGCGAAGTGAAGGGAGTGTTGCCTCACTTTCTAAATGCTGTCCTTTCATAGAAAATCACTTTCCATTAAAAGTGACTTAAACTACTTTCAAGCATTCACAAAAAACTCACATGCGTTTCTCTGAAAGAGAAGCAGTCTGTTCCAACACTTCAATTCACTGTGCGAAGTGAATGGAGTGTTGCTTCACGTTCTAAATGCTGTCCTTTCAGAGAAAATCACTTTCCTTTGAAAGTGCCTTAAGCAACTTGCAAGCATTAGGAAGAAACTCACATGCGTTTCTCTGAAAGAGAAGCAGTCTGTTCCAACACTTCAATTCACTGTGCGAAGTGAATGGAGTGTTGCCTCACTTTCTAAATGCTGTCCTTTCAGAGAAAATCACTTTAATTTGAAAGTGCCTTAAGCTACTTACAAGCATTCACCAGAAACTCACGTGCGTTTCTCTGAAAGATAAGTAGTCTGTTCCAACACTTCAATTCACTGTGCGAAGTGAATGGAGTGTTGCTTCGCTTTCTAAATTATGTCCTTTCAGAGAAAATCACTTTCCTTTGAAAGTGCCTTAAGCAACTTGCAAGCATTAGGAAGAAACTCACATGCGTTTCTCTGAAAGAGAAGCAGTCTGTTACAACACTTCAATTCACTGTGCGAAGTGAATGGAGTGTTGCTTCACTTTCTAAATGCTGTCCTTTCAGAGAAAATCACTTTCATTTGAAAGTGCCTTAAACTACTTTCAAGCATTCACAAAAAACTCACATGCGTTTCTCTTAAAGAGAAGCAGTCTGTTCCAACACTTCAATTCACTGTGCGAAGTGAATGGAGTGTTGCTTCACTTTCTAAATGCTGTCCTTTCAGAGAAAATCACTTTCCTTTGAAAGTGCCTTGAGCAACTTGCAAGCATTCACAAGAAACTCACATGCGTTTCTCTGAAAGAGAAGCAGTCTGTTCCAACATTTCAATTCACTGTGCGAAGTGAATGGAGTGTTGCTTCACTTTCTAAATGCTGTCCTTTCAGAGAAAATCACTTTCCTTTGAAAGTGCCTTAAGCTACTTACAAGCATTCACCAGAAAATCACATGCGTTTCTCTGAAAGAGAAGCAGTCTGTTCCAACACTTCAATTCACTGTGCGAAGTGAATGGAGTGTTGCTTCACTTTCTAAATGCTGTCCTTTCAGAGAAAATCACTTTCCTTTGAAAGTGCCTCAAGCTACTTGCAAGCATTAGGAAGAAACTCACATGCGTTTCTCTGAAAGAGAAGCAGTCTGTTCCAACACTTCAATTCACTGTGTGAAGTGAATGGAGCGTGGCCTCACTTTCTAAATGCTGTCCTTTAAGAGAAAATCACTTTCCTTTGAAAGTGCCTTAAGCTACTTACAAGCATTCAACAGAAACTCACATGCGTTTCTCTGAAAGAGAAGCAGTCTGTTCCAACACTTCAATTCAATGTGTGAAGTGAATGGAGTGTTGCTTCACTTTCTAAATACTGTCCTTTCAGAGAAAATCACTTTCCTTTGAAAGTGCCTTAAGCTACTTACAAGCATTCAACAGAAACTCACATGCATTTCTCTGAAAGAGAAGCAATCTGTTCCAACACATCAATTCTCTGTGCGAAGTGAATGGAGTGTTGCTTCACTTTCTAAATGCTGTCCTTTCAGAGAAAATCACTTTCCTTTGAAAGTGCCTTAAGCTACTTGCAAGCATTAGGAAGAAAAACACATGCGTTTCTCTGAAAGAGAAGCAGTCTGTTACAACACTTCAATTCACTGTGCGAAGTGAATGGAGTGTTGCCTCACTTTCTAAATGCTGTCCTTTCAGAGAAAATCACTTTCCATTGAAAGTGCCCAAAACTACTTTCAAGCATTCACAAAAAACTCACATTGGTTTCTCTGAAAGAGAAGCAGTCTGTTCCAACACTTCAATTCACTGTGCAAAGTGAATATAGTGTTGCTTCACTTTCTAAATGCTGTCCTTTCAGAGAAAATCCCTTTCCTTTCAATGTGCCTTAAGCTACTTACAAGCATTCAACAGAAAATCACATGCATTTCTCTGAAAGAGAAGCAATCTGTTCCAACACTTCAATTCTCTGTGCGAAGTGAATGGAGGGCTGCTTCACTTTCTAAATGCTGTCCTTTCAGAGAAAATCACTTTCCTTTGAAAGTGCCTTAAGCTACTTGCAAGCATTAGGAAGAAACTCACATGCGTTTCTCTGAAAGAGAAGCAGTCTGTTCCAACACTTCAATTCACTGTGCGAAGTGAATGGAGTGTTGCTTCACTTTCTAAATGCTGTCCTTTCAGAGAATATCACTTTCCTTTGAAAGTGCCTTAAGCTACTTGCAAGCATTAAAAAGAAACTCACATGCGTTTCTCTGAAAGAGAAGCAGTCTATTCCAACACTTCAGTTCACTGTGTGAAGTGAATGGAGTGTTGCCTCACTTTCTAAATGCTGTCCTTTCAGAGAAAATCACTTTCCTTTCAAAGTGCCTTAAACTACTTACAAGCATTCACCAGAAACTCACATGAGTTTCTCTGAAAGAGAAGCAGTCTGTTCCAACACTTCAATTCACTGTGAGAAGTGAATGGAGTGTTGCTTCACTTTCTAAATGCTGTCCTTTCATAGAAAATCCCTTTCCTTTGAATGTGCCTTAAGCTACTTACAAGCATTCAACAGAAACTCACATGCATTTCTCTGAAAGAGAAGCAATCTGTTCCAACACTTCAATTCTCTGTTCGAAGTGAATGGGGTGTTGCTTCACTTTCTAAATGCTGTCCTTTCAGAGAAAATCACTTTCCTTTGAAAGTGCCTAAAGCTACTTACAAGCATTCAACAGAAACTCACATGCATTTCTCTGAAAGAGAAGCAGTCTGTTCTAACACTTCAATTCACTGTGCGCAGTGAATGGAGTGTTGCTTCACTTTCTAAATGCTGTCCTTTCAGAGAAAATCACTTTCCTTTGAAAGTGCTTTAAGCTACTTACAAGCATTCACCAGAAACTCACATGCGTTTCTCTGAAAGAGAAGCAGTCTGTTCCAACACTTCAATTCACTGTGCGAAGTGAATGGAGTGTTGCTTCACCCTTCTAAATGCTGTCCTTTCAGAGAAAATCACGTTCCTTTGAAAGTGCCTTAAGCTACTTGCAAGCATTAGGAAGAAACTCACATGCGTTTCTCTGAAAGAGAAGCACTCTGTTCCAACACTTCAATTCACTGTGCGAAGTGAATGGAGTGTTGCTTCACTTTCTAAATCCTGTCCTTTCAGAGAAAATCACTTTCCTTTGAAAGTGCCTTAAGCTACTTGCAAGCATTAGGAAGAAACTCACATGCGTTTCTCTGAAAGAGAAGCAGTTTGTTCCAACACTTCAATTCACTGTGTGAAGTGAATGGAGTGTTGCCTCGCTTTCTAAATGCTGTCCTTTCAGAGAAAATCACTTTCCTTTCAAAGTGCCTTATGCTACTTACAAGCATTCAACAGAAACTCACATGCATTTCTCTGAAAGAGAAGCAGTCTGTTCCAACACTTCAATTCAATGTGCGAAGTGAATGGAGTGTTGCTTCACTTTCTAAATGCTGTCCTTTCAGAGAAAATCACTTTCCTTTGAAAGTGTTTTAAACTACTTACAAGCATTCAACAGAAACACACATGCATTTCTCTGAAAGAGAAGCAGTCCGTTCCAACACTTCAATTCACTGTGCGAAGTGAATGGAGTGTTGCTTCACTTTCTAAATTATGTCCTTTCAGAGAAAATCACTTGCCTTTGAAAGTGCCTTAAGCAACTTGCAAGCATTCACAAGAAACACTAATGCGTTTCTATGAAAGAGAAGCACTCTGTTCCAACACTTCAATTCACTGCACGAAGGGAATGGAGTGTTGCTTCACTTTCTAAATGCTGTCCTTTCAGAGAAAATCACTTTCCTTTGAAAGTGCCTTAAGCAACTTGCAAGCATTCACAAGAAACTCACATGCTTTTCTCTGAAAGAGAAGCAGTCTGTTCCAACACTTCAATTCACTGTGCGAAGTGAATGGAGTGTTGCTTCACTTTCTAAATGCTGTCCTTTCAGAGAAAATCACTTTCCTTTGAAAGTGCCTTAAGCTACTTACAAGCATTCACCAGAAACTCACATGCGTTTCTCTGAAAGAGAAGCAGTCTGTTCCAATACTTCAATTCACTCTGCGAAGTGAATGGAGTGTTGCTTCACTTTCTAAATGCTGTCCTTTCAGAGAAAATCACTTTCCTTTGAAGGTGCCTTAAGCTACTTACAAGCATTCAACAGAAACTCACATGCATTTCTCTGAAAGAGAAGCAGTCTGTTCCAACACTTCAATTCACTGTCCGAAGTGAATGGAGTATTGCTTCACTTTCTAAATGCTGTCCTTTCAGAAAAAATCACTTTCCTTTGAAAGTGCCTTAAGCTACTTGCAAGCATTAAAAAGAAACTCACATGCGTTTCTCTGAAAGAGAAGCAGTCTATTCCAACACTTCAGTTCACTGTGTGAAGTGAATGGAGTGTTGCCTCACTTTCTAAATGCTGTCCTTTCAGAGAAAATCACTTTCCTTTCAAAGTGCCTTAAGCTACTTACAAGCATTCACCAGAAACTCACATGAGTTTCTCTGAAAGAGAAGCAGTCTGTTCCAACACTTCAATTCACTGTGAGAAGTGAATGGAGTGTTGCTTCACTTTCTAAATGCTGTCCTTTCAGAGAAAATCACTTTCCTTTGAAAGTGCCTTAAGCTACTTGCAAGCATTAGGAAGAAACTCCCATGCGTTGCTCTGAAAGAGAAGCAGTCTGTTACAACACTTCAATTCACTGTGCCAAGTGAATGGAGTGTTGCCTCACTTTTTAAATGCTGTCCTTTCAGAAAAAAATCACTTTCCATTGAAAGTGCCCAAAACTACTTTCAAGCATTCACAAAAAACTCACATGCGTTTCTCTGAAAGAGAAGCAGTCTGTTCCAACACTTCAATTCAGTGTGCGAAGTGAATATAGTGTTGCTTCATTTTCTAAATGCTGTCCTTTCATAGAAAATCCCTTTCCTTTGAATGTGCCTTAAGCTACTTACAAGCATTCAACAGAAACTCACATGCGATTCTCTGAAAGAGAAGCAATCTGTTCCAACACTTCAATTCTCTGTGCGAAGTGAATGGGGTGTTGCTTCACTTTCTAAATGCTGTCCTTTCAGAGAAAATCACTTTCCTTTGAAAGTGCCTAAAGCTACTTACAAGCATTCAACAGAAACTCACATGCATTTCTCTGAAAGAGAAGCAGTCTGTTCTAACACTTCAATTCACTGTGCGAAGTGAATGGAGTGTTGCTTCACTTTCTAAATGCTGTCCTTTCAGAGAAAATCACTTTCCTTTGAAAGTGCTTTAAGCTACTTACAAGCATTCACCAGAAACTCACATGCGTTTCTCTGAAAGAGAAGCAGTCTGTTCCAACACTTCAATTCACTGTGCGAAGTGAATGGAGTGTTGCTTCACCCTTCTAAATGCTGTCCTTTCAGAGAAAATCACGTTCCTTTGAAAGTGCCTTAAGCTACTTGCAAGCATTAGGAAGAAACTCACATGCGTTTCTCTGAAAGAGAAGCAGTCTGTTCCAACACTTCAATTCACTGTGCGAAGTGAATGGAGTGTTGCTTCACTTTCTAAATCCTGTCCTTTCAGAGAAAATCACTTTCCTTTGAAAGTGCCTTAAGCTACTTGCAAGCATTAGGAAGAAACTCACATGCGTTTCTCTGAAAGAGAAGCAGTTTGTTCCAACACTTCAATTCACTGTGTGAAGTGAATGGAGTGTTGCCTCGCTTTCTAAATGCTGTCCTTTCAGAGAAAATCACTTTCCTTTCAAAGTGCCTTATGCTACTTACAAGCATTCAACAGAAACTCACATGCATTTCTCTGAAAGAGAAGCAGTCTGTTCCAACACTTCAATTCAATGTGCGAAGTGAATGGAGTGTTGCTTCACTTTCTAAATGCTGTCCTTTCAGAGAAAATCACTTTCCTTTGAAAGTGTTTTAAACTACTTACAAGCATTCAACAGAAACACACATGCATTTCTCTGAAAGAGAAGCTGTCCGTTCCAACACTTCAATTCACTGTGCGAAGTGAATGGAGTGTTGCTTCACTTTCTAAATTATGTCCTTTCAGAGAAAATCACTTTCCTTTGAAAGTGCCTTAAGCAACTTGCAAGCATTCACAAGAAACACTAATGCGTTTCTATGAAAGAGAAGCACTCTGTTCCAACACTTCAATTCACTGCACGAAGGGAATGGAGTGTTGCTTCACTTTCTAAATGCTGTCCTTTCAGAGAAAATCACTTTCCTTTGAAAGTGCCTTAAGCAACTTGCAAGCATTCACAAGAAACTCACATGCTTTTCTCTGAAAGAGAAGCAGTCTGTTCCAACACTTCAATTCACTGTGCGAAGTGAATGGAGTGTTGCTTCACTTTCTAAATGCTGTCCTTTCAGAGAAAATCACTTTCCTTTGAAAGTGCCTTAAGCTACTTACAAGCATTCACCAGAAACTCACATGCGTTTCTCTGAAAGAGAAGCAGTCTGTTCCAATACTTCAATTCACTCTGCGAAGTGAATGGAGTGTTGCTTCACTTTCTAAATGCTGTCCTTTCAGAGAAAATCACTTTCCTTTGAACGTGCCTTAAGCTACTTACAAGCATTCAACAGAAACTCACATGCATTTCTCTGAAAGAGAAGCAGTCTGTTCCAACACTTCAATTCACTGTCCGAAGTGAATGGAGTATTGCTCCACTTTCTAAATGCTGTCCTTTCAGAAAAAATCACTTTCCTTTGAAAGTGCCTTAAGCTACTTGCAAGCATTAAAAAGAAACTCACATGCGTTTCTCTGAAAGAGAAGCAGTCTATTCCAACACTTCAGTTCACTGTGTGAAGTGAATGGAGTGTTGCCTCACTTTCTAAATGCTGTCCTTTCAGAGAAAATCACTTTCCTTTCAAAGTGCCTTAAGCTACTTACAAGCATTCACCAGAAACTCACATGAGTTTCTCTGAAAGAGAAGCAGTCTGTTCCAACACTTCAATTCACTGTGAGAAGTGAATGGAGTGTTGCTTCACTTTCTAAATGCTGTCCTTTCAGAGAAAATCACTTTCCTTTGAAAGTGCCTTAAGCTACTTGCAAGCATTAGGAAGAAACTCCCATGCGTTGCTCTGAAAGAGAAGCAGTCTGTTACAACACTTCAATTCACTGTGCCAAGTGAATGGAGTGTTGCCTCACTTTTTAAATGCTGTCCTTTCAGAAAAAAATCACTTTCCATTGAAAGTGCCCAAAACTACTTTCAAGCATTCACAAAAAACTCACATGCGTTTCTCTGAAAGAGAAGCAGTCTGTTCCAACACTTCAATTCAGTGTGCGAAGTGAATATAGTGTTGCTTCATTTTCTAAATGCTGTCCTTTCATAGAAAATCCCTTTCCTTTGAATGTGCCTTAAGCTACTTACAAGCATTCAACAGAAACTCACATGCGATTCTCTGAAAGAGAAGCAATCTGTTCCAACACTTCAATTCTCTGTGCGAAGTGAATGGGGTGTTGCTTCACTTTCTAAATGCTGTCCTTTCAGAGAAAATCACTTTCCTTTGAAAGTGCTTTAAGCTACTTACAAGCATTCACCAGAAACTCACATGCGTTTCTCTGAAAGAGAAGCAGTCTGTTCCAACACTTCAATTCACTGTGCGAAGTGAATGGAGTGTTGCTTCACCCTTCTAAATGCTGTCCTTTCAGAGAAAATCACGTTCCTTTGAAAGTGCCTTAAGCTACTTGCAAGCATTAGGAAGAAACTCACATGCGTTTCTCTGAAAGAGAAGCAGTCTGTTCCAACACTTCAATTCACTGTGCGAAGTGAATGGAGTGTTGCTTCACTTTCTAAATCCTGTCCTTTCAGAGAAAATCACTTTCCTTTGAAAGTGCCTTAAGCTACTTGCAAGCATTAGGAAGAAACTCACATGCGTTTCTCTGAAAGAGAAGCAGTTTGTTCCAACACTTCAATTCACTGTGTGAAGTGAATGGAGTGTTGCCTCGCTTTCTAAATGCTGTCCTTTCAGAGAAAATCACTTTCCTTTCAAAGTGCCTTATGCTACTTACAAGCATTCAACAGAAACTCACATGCATTTCTCTGAAAGAGAAGCAGTCTGTTCCAACACTTCAATTCAATGTGCGAAGTGAATGGAGTGTTGCTTCACTTTCTAAATGCTGTCCTTTCAGAGAAAATCACTTTCCTTTGAAAGTGTTTTAAACTACTTACAAGCATTCAACAGAAACACACATGCATTTCTCTGAAAGAGAAGCTGTCCGTTCCAACACTTCAATTCACTGTGCGAAGTGAATGGAGTGTTGCTTCACTTTCTAAATTATGTCCTTTCAGAGAAAATCACTTTCCTTTGAAAGTGCCTTAAGCAACTTGCAAGCATTCACAAGAAACACTAATGCGTTTCTATGAAAGAGAAGCACTCTGTTCCAACACTTCAATTCACTGCACGAAGGGAATGGAGTGTTGCTTCACTTTCTAAATGCTGTCCTTTCAGAGAAAATCACTTTCCTTTGAAAGTGCCTTAAGCAACTTGCAAGCATTCACAAGAAACTCACATGCTTTTCTCTGAAAGAGAAGCAGTCTGTTCCAACACTTCAATTCACTGTGCGAAGTGAATGGAGTGTTGCTTCACTTTCTAAATGCTGTCCTTTCAGAGAAAATCACTTTCCTTTGAAAGTGCCTTAAGCTACTTACAAGCATTCACCAGAAACTCACATGCGTTTCTCTGAAAGAGAAGCAGTCTGTTCCAATACTTCAATTCACTCTGCGAAGTGAATGGAGTGTTGCTTCACTTTCTAAATGCTGTCCTTTCAGAGAAAATCACTTTCCTTTGAACGTGCCTTAAGCTACTTACAAGCATTCAACAGAAACTCACATGCATTTCTCTGAAAGAGAAGCAGTATGTTCCAACACTTCAATTCACTGTCCGAAGTGAATGGAGTATTGCTCCACTTTCTAAATGCTGTCCTTTCAGAAAAAATCACTTTCCTTTGAAAGTGCCTTAAGCTACTTGCAAGCATTAAAAAGAAACTCACATGCGTTTCTCTGAAAGAGAAGCAGTCTATTCCAACACTTCAGTTCACTGTGTGAAGTGAATGGAGTGTTGCCTCACTTTCTAAATGCTGTCCTTTCAGAGAAAATCACTTTCCTTTCAAAGTGCCTTAAGCTACTTACAAGCATTCACCAGAAACTCACATGCGTTTCTCTGAAAGAGAAGCAGTCTGTTCCAACACTTCAATTCACTGTGCGAAGTGAATGGAGTGTTGCTTCACTTTCTAAATTATGTCCTTTCAGAGAAAATCACTTTCCTTTGAAAGTGCCTTAAGCAACTTGCAAGCATTCACAAGAAACTCTAATGCGTTTCTATGAAAGAGAAGCACTCTGTTCCAACACTTCAATTCACTGCACGAAGGGAATGGAGTGTTGCTTCACTTTCTAAATGCTGTCCTTTCAGAGAAAATCACTTTCCTTTGAAAGTGCCTTAAGCTACTTACAAGCATTCAACAGAAACTCACATGCGTTTCTCTGAAAGAGAAGCAGTCTGTTCCAACACTTCAATTCACTGTGCGAAGTGAATGGAGTGTTGCTTCAGTTTCTAAATGCTGTCTTTTCAGAGAAAATCACTTTCCTTTGAAAGTGCCTTAAGCAACTTGCAAGAATTCACAAGAAACTCACATGCGTTTCTCTGAAAGAGAAGCAGTCTGTTCCAAAACTTCAGTTCACTGTGCGAAGTGAATGGAGTGTTGCTTCACTTTCTAAATGCTGTCCTTTCAGAGAAAATCACTTTCCATTGAAAGTGCCTTTAGCTACTTACAAGCATTCACCAGAAACTCACATGCGTTTCTCTGAAAGAGAAGCAGTCTGTTCCAATACTTCAATTCACTCTGCGAAGTGAATGGAGTGTTGCTTCACTTTCTAAATGCTGTCCTTTCAGAGAAAATCACTTTCCTTTGAAAGTGCCTTAAGCTACTTACAAGCATTCAACAGAAACTCACATGCATTTCTCTGAAAGAGAAGCAGTCTGTTCCAACACTTCAATTCACTGTGCGAAGTGAATGGAGTGTTGCTTCACTTTCTAAATGCTGTCCTTTCAGAGAAAATCACTTTCCTTTGAAAGTGCCTAAAGCTACTTGCAAGCATTAGGAAGAAACTCACATGCGTTTCTCTGAATGAGAAGCAGTCTGTTCCAACACTTCTATTCACTGTGTGAAGTGAATGGAGTGTTGCCTCACTTTCTAAATGCTGTCCTTTCAGAGAAAATCACTTTCCTTTGAAAGTGCCTGAAGCTACTTAGAAGCATTCAACAGAAACTCACATGCGTTTCTCTGAAAGAGAAGCAGTCTGTTCCAACACTTCAATTCAATGTGCGAAGTGAATGGAGTGTTGCTTCACTTTCTAAATGCTGTCCTTTCAGTGAAAATCACTTTCCTTTGAAAGTGTTTTAAGCTACTTACAAGCATTCAACAGAAACTCACATGCATTTCTCTGAAAGAGAAGCAATCTGTTCCAACACTCAATTCTCTGTGCGAAGTGAATGGAGTGTTGCTTCACTTTCTAAATGCTGTCCTTTCAGAGAAAATCACTTTCCTTTGAAAGTGCCTTAAGCTACTTGCAAGCATTCACAAGAAACACTAATGTGTTTCTAGGAAAGAGAAGCAGTCTGTTCCAACACTTCAATTCACTGTGCGAAGTGAATGGAGTGTTGCTTCACTTTCTAAATGCTGTCCTTTCAGAGAAAATCACTTTCCTTTGAAAGTGCCTTAAGCTACTTGCAAGCATTAGGAAGAAACTCACATGCGTTTCTCTGAAAGAGAAGCAGTCTGTTCCAACACTTCAATTCACTGTGCGAAGTGAATGGAGTGTTGCCTCACTTTCTAAATGCTGTCCTTTCAGAGAAAATCACTTTCCATTGAAAGTGCCCAAAACTACTTTCAAGCATTCACAAAAAACTCACATGCGTTTCTCTGAAAGAGAAGCAGTCTGTTCCAAAACTTCAATTCAGTGTGCGAAGTGAATATAGTGTTGCTTCACTTTCTAAATGCTGTCCTTTCAGAGAAAATCCCTTTCCTTTCAATGTGCCTTAAGCTACTTACAAGCATTCAACAGAAACTCACATGCATTTCTCTGAAAGAGAAGCAATCTGTTCCAACACTTCAGTTCTCTGGGCGAAGTGAATGGAGTGTTGCTTCACTTTCTAAATGCTGTCCTTTCAGAGAAAATCACTTTCCTTTGAAAGTGCCTTAAGCTACTTCCAAGCATTAGGAAGAAACTCACATGCGTTTCTCTGAAAGAGAAGCAGTCTGTTCCAACACTTCAATTCACTGTGCGAAGTGAATGGAGTGTTGCTTCACTTTCTAAATGCTGTCCTTTCAGAGAATATCACTTTCCTTTGAAAGTGCCTTAAGCTACTTGCAAGCATTAAAAAGAAACTCACATGCGTTTCTCTGAAAGAGAAGCAGTCTGTTCCAACACTTCAGTTCACTGTGTGAAGTGAATGGAGTGCTGCCTCACTTTCTAAATGCTGTCCTTTCAGAGAAAATCACTTTCCTTTGAAAGTGCCTTAAGCTACTTGCAAGCATTCAACAGAAACTCACATGCGTTTCTCTGAAAGAGAAGCCGTCTGTTCCAACACTTCAATTCAATGTGTGAAGAGAATGGAGTGTTGCTTCACTTTCTAAATGCTGTCCTTTCAGAGAAAATCACTTTCCTTTGAAAGAGCCTTAAGCTACTTACAAGCATTCACCAGAAACTCACATGCGTTTCTCTGAAAGAGAAGCAGTCTGTTCCAACACTTCAATTCACTGTGCGAAGTGAATGGAGTGTTGCTTCACTTTCTAAATGCTGTCCTTTCAGAGAAAATCACTTTCCTTTGAAAGTGCCTTAAGCTACTTGCAAGCATTAGGAAGAAACTCACATGCGTTTCTCTGAAAGAGAAGCAGTCTGTTCCAACACTTCAATTCACTGTGCTAAGTGAATGGAGTGTTGCCTACTTTTTAAATGCTGTCCTTTCAGAAAAAATCACTTTCCATTGAAAGTGCCCAAAACTACTTTCAAGCATTCACAAAAAACTCACATGCGTTTCTCTGTAAGAGAAGCAGTCTGTTCCAACACTTCAATTCAGTGTGCGAAGTGAATATAGTGTTGCTTCACTTTCTAAATGCTGTCCTTTCAGAGAAAATCACTTTCCTTTGAATGTGCCTTAAGCTACTTACAAGCATTCAACAGAAACTCACATGCATTTCTCTGAAAGAGAAGCAATCTGTTCCAACACTTCAATTCTCTGTGCGAAGTGAATGGAGTGTTGCTTCACTTTCTAAATGCTGTCCTTTCAGAGAAAATCACTTTCCTTTGAAAGTGCCTTAAGCTACTTACAAGCATTCAACATACACTCACATGCAATTCTCTGAAAGAGAAGCAGTCTGTTCTAACACTTCAATTCACTGAGCGAAGTGAATGGAGTGTTGCTTCACTTTCTAAATGCTGTCCTTTCAGAGAATATCACTTTCCTTTGAAAAGGCCTTAAGCTACTTGCAAGCATTAAAAAGAAACTCACATGCGTTTCTCTGAAAGAGAAGCAGTCTGTTCCAACACTTCAGTTCACTGTGTGAAGTGAATGGAGTTTTGCCTCACTTTCTAAATGCTGTCCTTTCAGAGAAAATCACTTTCCTTTGAAAGTGCCTTAAGCTACTTGCAAGCATTCAACAGAAACTCCCATGCGTTTCTCTGAAAGAGAAGCCGTCTGTTCCAACACTTCAATTCAATGTGTGAAGAGAATGGAGTGTTGCTTCACTTTCTAAATGCTGTCCTTTCAGAGAAAATCACTTTCCTTTCAAGGTGCCTTAAGCTACTTACAAGCATTAACCAGAAACTCACATGCGTTTCTCTGAAAGAGAAGCAGTCTGTTCCAACACTTCAATTCACTGTGCGAAGTGAATGGAGTGTTGCTTCACTTTCTAAATGCTGTCCTTTCAGAGAAAATCACTTTCCTTTGAAAGTGCCTTAAGCTACTTGCAAGCATTAGGAAGAAACTCACATGCGTTTCTCTGAAAGAGAAGCAGTCTGTTCCAACACTTCAATTCACTGTGCGAAGTGAATGGAGTGTTGCCTCACTTTCTAAATGCTGTCCTTTCAGAGAAAATCACTTTCCATTGAAAGTGCCCAAAACTACTTTCAAGCATTCACAAAAAAATCACATGCGTTTCTCTGAAAGAGAAGCAGTCTGTTCCAAAACTTCAATTCAGTGTGCAAAGTGAATATAGTGTTGCTTCACTTTCTAAATGCTGTCCTTTCAGAGAAAATCCCTTTCCTTTCAATGTGCCTTAAGCTACTTACAAGCATTCAACAGAAACTCACATGCATTTCTCTGAAAGAGAAGCAATCTGTTCCAACACTTCAATTCTCTGTGCGAAGTGAATGGAGTGTTGCTTCAGTTTCTAAATGCTGTCTTTTCAGAGAAAATCACTTTCCTTTGAAAGTGCCTTAAGCAACTTGCAAGAATTCACAAGAAACTCACATGCGTTTCTCTGAAAGAGAAGCAGTCTGTTCCAAAACTTCAGTTCACTGTGCGAAGTGAATGGAGTGTTGCTTCACTTTCTAAATGCTGTCCTTTCAGAGAAAATCACTTTCCATTGAAAGTGCCTTTAGCTACTTACAAGCATTCACCAGAAACTCACATGCGTTTCTCTGAAAGAGAAGCAGTCTGTTCCAATACTTCAATTCACTCTGCGAAGTGAATGGAGTGTTGCTTCACTTTCTAAATGCTGTCCTTTCAGAGAAAATCACTTTCCTTTGAACGTGCCTTAAGCTACTTACAAGCATTCAACAGAAACTCACATGCATTTCTCTGAAAGAGAAGCAGTATGTTCCAACACTTCAATTCACTGTCCGAAGTGAATGGAGTATTGCTCCACTTTCTAAATGCTGTCCTTTCAGAAAAAATCACTTTCCTTTGAAAGTGCCTTAAGCTACTTGCAAGCATTAAAAAGAAACTCACATGCGTTTCTCTGAAAGAGAAGCAGTCTATTCCAACACTTCAGTTCACTGTGTGAAGTGAATGGAGTGTTGCCTCACTTTCTAAATGCTGTCCTTTCAGAGAAAATCACTTTCCTTTCAAAGTGCCTTAAGCTACTTACAAGCATTCACCAGAAACTCACATGCGTTTCTCTGAAAGAGAAGCAGTCTGTTCCAACACTTCAATTCACTGTGCGAAGTGAATGGAGTGTTGCTTCACTTTCTAAATTATGTCCTTTCAGAGAAAATCACTTTCCTTTGAAAGTGCCTTAAGCAACTTGCAAGCATTCACAAGAAACTCTAATGCGTTTCTATGAAAGAGAAGCACTCTGTTCCAACACTTCAATTCACTGCACGAAGGGAATGGAGTGTTGCTTCACTTTCTAAATGCTGTCCTTTCAGAGAAAATCACTTTCCTTTGAAAGTGCCTTAAGCTACTTGCAAGCATTCACAAGAAACACTAATGTGTTTCTAGGAAAGAGAAGCAGTCTGTTCCAACACTTCAATTCACTGTGCGAAGTGAATGGAGTGTTGCTTCACTTTCTAAATGCTGTCCTTTCAGAGAAAATCACTTTCCTTTGAAAGTGCCTTAAGCTACTTGCAAGCATTAGGAAGAAACTCACATGCGTTTCTCTGAAAGAGAAGCAGTCTGTTCCAACACTTCAATTCACTGTGCGAAGTGAATGGAGTGTTGCCTCACTTTCTAAATGCTGTCCTTTCAGAGAAAATCACTTTCCATTGAAAGTGCCCAAAACTACTTTCAAGCATTCACAAAAAACTCACATGCGTTTCTCTGAAAGAGAAGCAGTCTGTTCCAAAACTTCAATTCAGTGTGCGAAGTGAATATAGTGTTGCTTCACTTTCTAAATGCTGTCCTTTCAGAGAAAATCCCTTTCCTTTCAATGTGCCTTAAGCTACTTACAAGCATTCAACAGAAACTCACATGCATTTCTCTGAAAGAGAAGCAATCTGTTCCAACACTTCAGTTCTCTGGGCGAAGTGAATGGAGTGTTGCTTCACTTTCTAAATGCTGTCCTTTCAGAGAAAATCACTTTCCTTTGAAAGTGCCTTAAGCTACTTCCAAGCATTAGGAAGAAACTCACATGCGTTTCTCTGAAAGAGAAGCAGTCTGTTCCAACACTTCAATTCACTGTGCGAAGTGAATGGAGTGTTGCTTCACTTTCTAAATGCTGTCCTTTCAGAGAATATCACTTTCCTTTGAAAGTGCCTTAAGCTACTTGCAAGCATTAAAAAGAAACTCACATGCGTTTCTCTGAAAGAGAAGCAGTCTGTTCCAACACTTCAGTTCACTGTGTGAAGTGAATGGAGTGCTGCCTCACTTTCTAAATGCTGTCCTTTCAGAGAAAATCACTTTCCTTTGAAAGTGCCTTAAGCTACTTGCAAGCATTCAACAGAAACTCACATGCGTTTCTCTGAAAGAGAAGCCGTCTGTTCCAACACTTCAATTCAATGTGTGAAGAGAATGGAGTGTTGCTTCACTTTCTAAATGCTGTCCTTTCAGAGAAAATCACTTTCCTTTGAAAGAGCCTTAAGCTACTTACAAGCATTCACCAGAAACTCACATGCGTTTCTCTGAAAGAGAAGCAGTCTGTTCCAACACTTCAATTCACTGTGCGAAGTGAATGGAGTGTTGCTTCACTTTCTAAATGCTGTCCTTTCAGAGAAAATCACTTTCCTTTGAAAGTGCCTTAAGCTACTTGCAAGCATTAGGAAGAAACTCACATGCGTTTCTCTGAAAGAGAAGCAGTCTGTTCCAACACTTCAATTCACTGTGCTAAGTGAATGGAGTGTTGCCTACTTTTTAAATGCTGTCCTTTCAGAAAAAATCACTTTCCATTGAAAGTGCCCAAAACTACTTTCAAGCATTCACAAAAAACTCACATGCGTTTCTCTGTAAGAGAAGCAGTCTGTTCCAACACTTCAATTCAGTGTGCGAAGTGAATATAGTGTTGCTTCACTTTCTAAATGCTGTCCTTTCAGAGAAAATCACTTTCCTTTGAATGTGCCTTAAGCTACTTACAAGCATTCAACAGAAACTCACATGCATTTCTCTGAAAGAGAAGCAATCTGTTCCAACACTTCAATTCTCTGTGCGAAGTGAATGGAGTGTTGCTTCACTTTCTAAATGCTGTCCTTTCAGAGAAAATCACTTTCCTTTGAAAGTGCCTTAAGCTACTTACAAGCATTCAACATACACTCACATGCAATTCTCTGAAAGAGAAGCAGTCTGTTCTAACACTTCAATTCACTGAGCGAAGTGAATGGAGTGTTGCTTCACTTTCTAAATGCTGTCCTTTCAGAGAATATCACTTTCCTTTGAAAAGGCCTTAAGCTACTTGCAAGCATTAAAAAGAAACTCACATGCGTTTCTCTGAAAGAGAAGCAGTCTGTTCCAACACTTCAGTTCACTGTGTGAAGTGAATGGAGTTTTGCCTCACTTTCTAAATGCTGTCCTTTCAGAGAAAATCACTTTCCTTTGAAAGTGCCTTAAGCTACTTGCAAGCATTCAACAGAAACTCCCATGCGTTTCTCTGAAAGAGAAGCCGTCTGTTCCAACACTTCAATTCAATGTGTGAAGAGAATGGAGTGTTGCTTCACTTTCTAAATGCTGTCCTTTCAGAGAAAATCACTTTCCTTTCAAGGTGCCTTAAGCTACTTACAAGCATTAACCAGAAACTCACATGCGTTTCTCTGAAAGAGAAGCAGTCTGTTCCAACACTTCAATTCACTGTGCGAAGTGAATGGAGTGTTGCTTCACTTTCTAAATGCTGTCCTTTCAGAGAAAATCACTTTCCTTTGAAAGTGCCTTAAGCTACTTGCAAGCATTAGGAAGAAACTCACATGCGTTTCTCTGAAAGAGAAGCAGTCTGTTCCAACACTTCAATTCACTGTGCGAAGTGAATGGAGTGTTGCCTCACTTTCTAAATGCTGTCCTTTCAGAGAAAATCACTTTCCATTGAAAGTGCCCAAAACTACTTTCAAGCATTCACAAAAAAATCACATGCGTTTCTCTGAAAGAGAAGCAGTCTGTTCCAAAACTTCAATTCAGTGTGCAAAGTGAATATAGTGTTGCTTCACTTTCTAAATGCTGTCCTTTCAGAGAAAATCCCTTTCCTTTCAATGTGCCTTAAGCTACTTACAAGCATTCAACAGAAACTCACATGCATTTCTCTGAAAGAGAAGCAATCTGTTCCAACACTTCAATTCTCTGTGCGAAGTGAATGGAGTGTTGCTTCAGTTTCTAAATGCTGTCTTTTCAGAGAAAATCACTTTCCTTTGAAAGTGCCTTAAGTAACTTGCAAGAATTCACAAGAAACTCACATGCGTTTCTCTGAAAGAGAAGCAGTCTGTTCCAAAACTTCAGTTCACTGTGCGAAGTGAATGGAGTGTTGCTTCACTTTCTAAATGCTGTCCTTTCAGAGAAAATCACTTTCCATTGAAAGTGCCTTTAGCTACTTACAAGCATTCACCAGAAACTCACATGCGTTTCTCTGAAAGAGAAGCAGTCTGTTCCAATACTTCAATTCACTCTGCGAAGTGAATGGAGTGTTGCTTCACTTTCTAAATGCTGTCCTTTCAGAGAAAATCACTTTCCTTTGAAAGTGCCTTAAGCTACTTACAAGCATTCAACAGAAACTCACATGCATTTCTCTGAAAGAGAAGCAGTCTGTTCCAACACTTCAATTCACTGTGCGAAGTGAATGGAGTGTTGCTTCACTTTCTAAATGCTGTCCTTTCAGAAAAAATCACTTTCCTTTGAAAGTGCCTAAAGCTACTTGCAAGCATTAGGAAGAAACTCACATGCGTTTCTCTGAAAGAGAAGCAGTCTGTTCCAACACTTCTATTCACTGTGTGAAGTGAATGGAGTGTTGCCTCACTTTCTAAATGCTGTCCTTTCAGAGAAAATCACTTTCCTTTGAAAGTGCCTGAAGCTACTTAGAAGCATTCAACAGAAACTCACATGCGTTTCTCTGAAAGAGAAGCAGTCTGTTCCAACACTTCAATTCAATGTGCGAAGTGAATGGAGTGTTGCTTCACTTTCTAAATGCTGTCCTTTCAGTGAAAATCACTTTCCTTTGAAAGTGTTTTAAGCTACTTACAAGCATTCAACAGAAACTCACATGCATTTCTCTGAAAGATAAGCAATCTGTTCCAACACTCAATTCTCTGTGCGAAGTGAATGGAGTGTTGCTTCACTTTCTAAATGCTGTCCTTTCAGAGAAAATCACTTTCCTTTGAAAGTGCCTTAAGCTACTTGCAAGCATTCACAAGAAACACTAATGTGTTTCTAGGAAAGAGAAGCAGTCTGTTCCAACACTTCAATTCACTGTGCGAAGTGAATGGAGTGTTGCTTCACTTTCTAAATGCTGTCCTTTCAGAGAAAATCACTTTCCTTTGAAAGTGCCTTAAGCTACTTGCAAGCATTAGGAAGAAACTCACATGCGTTTCTCTGAAAGAGAAGCAGTCTGTTCCAACACTTCAATTCACTGTGCGAAGTGAATGGAGTGTTGCCTCACTTTCTAAATGCTGTCCTTTCAGAGAAAATCACTTTCCATTGAAAGTGCCCAAAACTACTTTCAAGCATTCACAAAAAACTCACATGCGTTTCTCTGAAAGAGAAGCAGTCTGTTCCAAAACTTCAATTCAGTGTGCGAAGTGAATATAGTGTTGCTTCACTTTCTAAATGCTGTCCTTTCAGAGAAAATCCCTTTCCTTTCAATGTGCCTTAAGCTACTTACAAGCATTCAACAGAAACTCACATGCATTTCTCTGAAAGAGAAGCAATCTGTTCCAACACTTCAGTTCTCTGGGCGAAGTGAATGGAGTGTTGCTTCACTTTCTAAATGCTGTCCTTTCAGAGAAAATCACTTTCCTTTGAAAGTGCCTTAAGCTACTTCCAAGCATTAGGAAGAAACTCACATGCGTTTCTCTGAAAGAGAAGCAGTCTGTTCCAACACTTCAATTCACTGTGCGAAGTGAATGGAGTGTTGCTTCACTTTCTAAATGCTGTCCTTTCAGAGAATATCACTTTCCTTTGAAAGTGCCTTAAGCTACTTGCAAGCATTAAAAAGAAACTCACATGCGTTTCTCTGAAAGAGAAGCAGTCTGTTCCAACACTTCAGTTCACTGTGTGAAGTGAATGGAGTGCTGCCTCACTTTCTAAATGCTGTCCTTTCAGAGAAAATCACTTTCCTTTGAAAGTGCCTTAAGCTACTTGCAAGCATTCAACAGAAACTCACATGCGTTTCTCTGAAAGAGAAGCCGTCTGTTCCAACACTTCAATTCAATGTGTGAAGAGAATGGAGTGTTGCTTCACTTTCTAAATGCTGTCCTTTCAGAGAAAATCACTTTCCTTTGAAAGAGCCTTAATCTACTTACAAGCATTCACCAGAAACTCACATGCGTTTCTCTGAAAGAGAAGCAGTCTGTTCCAACACTTCAATTCACTGTGCGAAGTGAATGGAGTGTTGCTTCACTTTCTAAATGCTGTCCTTTCAGAGAAAATCACTTTCCTTTGAAAGTGCCTTAAGCTACTTGCAAGCATTAGGAAGAAACTCACATGCGTTTCTCTGAAAGAGAAGCAGTCTGTTCCAACACTTCAATTCACTGTGCTAAGTGAATGGAGTGTTGCCTACTTTTTAAATGCTGTCCTTTCAGAAAAAATCACTTTCCATTGAAAGTGCCCAAAACTACTTTCAAGCATTCACAAAAAACTCACATGCGTTTCTCTGTAAGAGAAGCAGTCTGTTCCAACACTTCAATTCAGTGTGCGAAGTGAATATAGTGTTGCTTCACTTTCTAAATGCTGTCCTTTCAGAGAAAATCACTTTCCTTTGAATGTGCCTTAAGCTACTTACAAGCATTCAACAGAAACTCACATGCATTTCTCTGAAAGAGAAGCAATCTGTTCCAACACTTCAATTCTCTGTGCGAAGTGAATGGAGTGTTGCTTCACTTTCTAAATGCTGTCCTTTCAGAGAAAATCACTTTCCTTTGAAAGTGCCTTAAGCTACTTACAAGCATTCAACAGACACTCACATGCAATTCTCTGAAAGAGAAGCAGTCTGTTCTAACACTTCAATTCACTGTGCGAAGTGAATGGAGTGTTGCTTCACTTTCTAAATGCTGTCCTTTCAGAGAATATCACTTTCCTTTGAAAAGGCCTTAAGCTACTTGCAAGCATTAAAAAGAAACTCACATGCGTTTCTCTGAAAGAGAAGCAGTCTGTTCCAACACTTCAGTTCACTGTGTGAAGTGAATGGAGTGCTGCCTCACTTTCTAAATGCTGTCCTTTCAGAGAAAATCACTTTCCTTTGAAAGTGCCTTAAGCTACTTGCAAGCATTCAACAGAAACTCCCATGCGTTTCTCTGAAAGAGAAGCCGTCTGTTCCAACACTTCAATTCAATGTGTGAAGAGAATGGAGTGTTGCTTCACTTTCTAAATGCTGTCCTTTCAGAGAAAATCACTTTCCTTTCAAGGTGCCTTAAGCTACTTACAAGCATTAACCAGAAACTCACATGCGTTTCTCTGAAAGAGAAGCAGTCTGTTCCAACACTTCAATTCACTGTGCGAAGTGAATGGAGTGTTGCTTCACTTTCTAAATGCTGTCCTTTCAGAGAAAATCACTTTCCTTTGAAAGTGCCTTAAGCTACTTACAAGCATTCAACAGAAACTCACATGCGTTTCTCTGAAAGAGAAGCAGTCTGTTCCAACACTTCAATTCACTGTGCGAAGTGAATGGAGTGTTGCCTCACTTTCTAAATGCTGTCCTTTCAGAGAAAATCACTTTCCATTGAAAGTGCCCAAAACTACTTTCAAGCATTCACAAAAAACTCACATGCGTTTCTCTGAAAGAGAAGCAGTCTGTTCCAAAACTTCAATTCAGTGTGCAAAGTGAATATAGTGTTGCTTCACTTTCTAAATGCTGTCCTTTCAGAGAAAATCCCTTTCCTTTCAATGTGCCTTAAGCTACTTACAAGCATTCAACAGAAACTCACATGCATTTCTCTGAAAGAGAAGCAATCTGTTCCAACACTTCAATTCTCTGTGCGAAGTGAATGGAGTGTTGCTTCACTTTCTAAATGCTGTCCTTTCAGAGAAAATCACTTTCCTTTGAAAGTGCCTTAAGCTACTTCCAAGCATTAGGAAGAAACTCACATGCGTTTCTCTGAAAGAGAAGCAGTCTGTTCCAACACTTCAGTTCACTGTGTGAAGTGAATGGAGTGCTGCCTCACTTTCTAAATGCTGTCCTTTCAGAGAAAATCACTTTCCTTTGAAAGTGCCTTAAGCTACTTGCAAGCATTCAACAGAAACTCACATGCGTTTCTCTGAAAGAGAAGCCGTCTGTTCCAACACTTCAATTCAATGTGTGAAGAGAATGGAGTGTTGCTTCACTTTCTAAATGCTGTCCTTTCAGAGAAAATCACTTTCCTTTGAAAGAGCCTTAAGCTACTTACAAGTATTCACCAGAAACTCACATGCGTTTCTCTGAAAGAGAAGCAGTCTGTTCCAACACTTCAATTCACTGTGCGAAGTGAATGGAGTGTTGCTTCACTTTCTAAATGCTGTCCTTTCAGAGAAAATCACTTTCCTTTGAAAGTGCCTTAAGCTACTTGCAAGCATTAGGAAGAAACTCACATGCGTTTCTCTGAAAGAGAAGCAGTCTGTTCCAACACTTCAATTCACTGTGCTAAGTGAATGGAGTGTTGCCTACTTTTTAAATGCTGTCCTTTCAGAAAAAATCACTTTCCATTGAAAGTGCCCAAAACTACTTTCAAGCATTCACAAAAAACTCACATGCGTTTCTCTGTAAGAGAAGCAGTCTGTTCCAACACTTCAATTCAGTGTGCGAAGTGAATATAGTGTTGCTTCACTTTCTAAATGCTGTCCTTTCAGAGAAAATCACTTTCCTTTGAATGTGCCTTAAGCTACTTACAAGCATTCAACAGAAACTCACATGCATTTCTCTGAAAGAGAAGCAATCTGTTCCAACACTTCAATTCTCTGTGCGAAGTGAATGGAGTGTTGCTTCACTTTCTAAATGCTGTCCTTTCAGAGAAAATCACTTTCCTTTGAAAGTGCCTTAAGCTACTTACAAGCATTCAACAGACACTCACATGCAATTCTCTGAAAGAGAAGCAGTCTGTTCTAACACTTCAATTCACTGTGCGAAGTGAATGGAGTGTTGCTTCACTTTCTAAATGCTGTCCTTTCAGAGAATATCACTTTCCTTTGAAAAGGCCTTAAGCTACTTGCAAGCATTAAAAAGAAACTCACATGCGTTTCTCTGAAAGAGAAGCAGTCTGTTCCAACACTTCAGTTCACTGTGTGAAGTGAATGGAGTTTTGCCTCACTTTCTAAATGCTGTCCTTTCAGAGAAAATCACTTTCCTTTGAAAGTGCCTTAAGCTACTTGCAAGCATTCAACAGAAACTCCCATGCGTTTCTCTGAAAGAGAAGCCGTCTGTTCCAACACTTCAATTCAATGTGTGAAGAGAATGGAGTGTTGCTTCACTTTCTAAATGCTGTCCTTTCAGAGAAAATCACTTTCCTTTCAAGGTGCCTTAAGCTACTTACAAGCATTAACCAGAAACTCACATGCGTTTCTCTGAAAGAGAAGCAGTCTGTTCCAACACTTCAATTCACTGTGCGAAGTGAATGGAGTGTTGCTTCACTTTCTAAATGCTGTCCTTTCAGAGAAAATCACTTTCCTTTGAAAGTGCCTTAAGCTACTTGCAAGCATTAGGAAGAAACTCACATGCGTTTCTCTGAAAGAGAAGCAGTCTGTTCCAACACTTCAATTCACTGTGCTAAGTGAATGGAGTGTTGCTTCACTTTCTAAATGCTGTCCTTTCAGAGAAAATCACTTTCCTTTGAAAGTGCCTTAAGCTACTTACAAGCATTCACCAGAAACTCACATGCGTTTCTCTGAAAGAGAAGCAGTCTGTTCCAACACTTCAATTCACTGTGCGAAGTGAATGGAGTGTTGCTTCACTTTCTAAATGCTGTCCTTTCAGAGAAAATCACTTTCCTTTGAAAGTGCCTTAAGCTACTTGCAAGCATTAGGAAGAAACTCACATGCGTTTCTCTGAAAGAGAAGCAGTCTGTTACAACACTTCAATTCACTGTGCGAAGTGAATGGAGTGTTGCTTCACTTTCTAAATCCTGTCCTTTCAGAGAAAATCACTTTCCTTTGAAAGTGCCTTAAGCTACTTGCAAGCATTAGGAAGAAACTCACATGCGTTTCTCTGAAAGAGAAGCAGTTTGTTCCAACACTTCAATTCACTGTGTGAAGTGAATGGAGTGTTGCCTCGCTTTCTAAATGCTGTCCTTTCAGAGAAAATCACTTTCCTTTCAAAGTGCCTTATGCTACTTACAAGCATTCAACAGAAACTCACATGCGATTCTCTGAAAGAGAAGCAGTCTGTTCCAACACTTCAATTCAATGTGCGAACTGAATGGAGTGTTGCTTCACTTTCTAAATGCTGTCCTTTCAGAGAAAATCACTTTCCTTTGAAAGTGCCTTAAGCTACTTACAAGCATTCAACAGAAACTCACATGCATTTCTCTGAAAGAGAAGCAGTCTGTTCCAACACTTCAATTCACTGTGCGAAGTGAATGGAGTGTTGCTTCACTTTCTAAATTATGTCCTTTCAGAGAAAATCACTTTCCTTTGAAAGTGCCTTAAGCAACTTGCAAGCATTCACAAGAAACACTAATGCGTTTCTATGAAAGAGAAGCACTCTGTTCCAACACTTCAATTCACTGCACGAAGGGACTGGAGTGTTGTTTCACTTTCTAAATGCTGTCCTTTCAGGGAAAATCACTTTCCTTTGAAAGTGCCTTAAGCTACTCACAAGCATTCAACAGAAACTCACATGCGTTTCTCTGAAAGAGAAGCAGTCTGTTCCAACACTTCAATTCACTGTGCGAAGTGAATGGAGTGTTGCTTCAGTTTCTAAATGCTGTCTTTTCAGAGAAAATCACTTTCCTTTGAAAGTGCCTTAAGCAACATGCAAGAATTCACAAGAAACTCACATGCGTTTCTCTGAAAGAGAAGCAGTCTGTTCCAACACTTCAATTCACTGTGCGAAGTGAATGGAGTGTTGCTTCACTTTCTAAATGCTGTCCTTTCAGAAAAAATCACTTTCCTTTGAAAGTGCCTAAAGCTACTTGCAAGCATTAGGAAGACACTCACATGCGTTTCTCTGAAAGTGAAGCAGTCTGTTCCAACACTTCAATTCACTGTGTGAAGTGAATGGAGTGTTGCCTCACTTTCTAAATGCTGTCTTTCCGAGAAAATCACTTTGTTTGAAAGTGCCTTAAGCTACTTACAAGCATTCAACAGAAACTCACATGCATTTCTCTGAAAGGGAAGCAGTCTGTTCCAACACCTCAATTCACTGTGCGAAGTGAATGGAGTGTTGCTTCACTTTCTAAATGCTGTCCTTTCAGAAAAAATCACTTTCCTTTGAAAGTGCCTAAAGCTACTTGCCAGCATTAGGAAGACACTCACATGCGTTTCTCTGAAAGAGAAGCAGTCTGTTCCAACACTTCAATTCACTGTGTGAAGTGAATGGAGTGTTGCCTCACTTTCTAAATGCTGTCTTTCCGAGAAAATCACTTTGTTTGAAAGGGCCTTAAGCTACTTACAAGCATTCAACAGAAACTCACATGCGTTTCTCTGAAAGAGAAGCAGTCTGTTCCAACACTTCAATTCAATGTGCGAAGTGAATGGAGTGTTGCTTCACTTTCTAAATGCTGTCCTTTCAGAGAAAATCACTTTCCTCTGAAAGTGTTTTAAGCTACTTACAAGCATTCAACAGAAACTCACATGCATTTCTCTGAAAGAGAAGCAATCTGTTCCAACACTTCAATTCTCTGTCCGAAGTGAATGGAGTGTTGCTTCACTTTCTAAATGCTGTCCTTTCAGAGAAAATCACTTTCCTTTCAAAGTGCCTTAAGCTACTTACAAGCATTCACCAGAAACTCACATGCGTTTCTCTGAAAGAGAAGAGGTCTGTTCCAACACTTCAATTCACTGTTCGAAGTGAATGGAGTGTTGCTTCACTTTCTAAATACTGTCCTTTCAGAGAAAATCACTTTCCTTTGAAAGTGCCTTAAGCTACTAGCAAGCATTAGGAAGAAACTCACCTGCGTTTCTCTGAAAGAGAAGCAGTCTGTTCCAACACTTCAATTCACTGTGCGAAGTGAATGGAGTGTTGCTTCACTTTCTAAATGCTGTCCTTTCAGAGAAAATCACTTTCCTTTGAAAGTGCCTTTAGCTACTTACAAGCATTCACCAGAAACTCACATGCGTTTCTCTGAAAGAGAAGCAGTCTGTTCCAATACTTCAATTCACTCTGCGAAGTGAATGGAGTGTTGCTTCACTTTCTAAATGCTGTCCTTTCAGAGAAAATCACTTTCCTTTGAAAGTGCCTTAAGCTACTTACAAGCATTCAACAGAAACTCACATGCATTTCTCTGAAAGAGAAGCAGTCTGTTCCAACACTTCAATTCACTGTGCGAAGGGAATGGAGTGTTGCTTCACTTTCTAAATGCTGTCCTTTCAGAAAAAATCACTTTCCTTTGAAAGTGCCTAAAGCTACTTGCAAGCATTAGGAAGACACTCACATGCGTTTCTCTGAAAGAGAAGCAGTCTGTTCCAACACTTCAATTCACTGTGTGAAGTGAATGGAGTGTTGCCTCACTTTCTAAATGCTGTCTTTCCGAGAAAATCACTTTGTTTGAAAGTGCCTTAAGCTACTTACAAGCATTCAACAGAAACTCACATGCGTTTCTCTGAAAGAGAAGCAGTCTGTTCCAACACTTCAATTCAATGTGCGAAGTGAATGGAGTGTTGCTTCACTTTCTAAATGCTGTCCTTTCAGAGAAAATCACTTTCCTCTGAAAGTGTTTTAAGCTACTTACAAGCATTCAACAGAAACTCACATGCATTTCTCTGAAAGAGAAGCAATCTGTTCCAACACTTCAATTCTCTGTCCGAAGTGAATGGAGTGTTGCTTCACTTTCTAAATGCTGTCCTTTCAGAGAAAATCACTTTCCTTTCAAAGTGCCTTAAGCTACTTACAAGCATTCACCAGAAACTCACATGCGTTTCTCTGAAAGAGAAGAGGTCTGTTCCAACACTTCAATTCACTGTTCGAAGTGAATGGAGTGTTGCTTCACTTTCTAAATACTGTCCTTTCAGAGAAAATCACTTTCCTTTGAAAGTGCCTTAAGCTACTAGCAAGCATTAGGAAGAAACTCACATGCGTTTCTCTGAAAGAGAAGCAGTCTGTTCCAACACTTCAATTCACTGTGCGAAGTGAATGCAGTGTTGCTTCACTTTCTAAATGCTGTCCTTTCAGAGAAAATCACTTTCCTTTGAAAGTGCATTAAGCTACTTGCAAGCATTAGGAAGAAACTCACATGCGTTTCTCTGAAAGAGAAGTAGTGTATTCCAACACTTCAATTCACTGTGTGAAGTGAATGGAGTGTTGCCTCACTTTCTAAATGCTGTCCTTTCAGAGAAAATCACTTTCCTTTGAAAGTGCCTTAAGCTACTTACAAGCATTCAACAGAAACTCACATGCATTTCTCTGAAAGAGAAGCTGTCTGTTCCAACACTTCAATTCACTGTTCGAAGTGAAGGGAGTGTTGCTTCACTTTCTAAATTCTGTCCTTTCAGAGAAAATCACTTTCCTTTGAAAGTGCCTTAAGCTACTTACAAGCATTCACCAGAAACTCACATGCGTTTCTCTGAAAGAGAAGCAGTCTGTTCCAACACTTCAATTCACTGTGCGAAGTGAATGGAGTGTTGCTTCACTTTCTAAATGCTGTCCTTTCAGAGAAAATCACTTTCCTTTGAAAGTGCCTTAAGCTACTTGCAAGCATTAGGAAGAAACTCACATGCGTTTCTCTGAAAGAGAAGCAGTCTGTTCCAACACTTCAATTCACTGTGCGAAGTGAATGGAGTGTTGCCTCACTTTCTAAATGCTGTCCTTTCAGAGAAAATCACTTTCCTTTGAAAGTGCCTTAAACTACTTTCAAGCATTCATAAAAAACTCACATGCGTTTCTTTGAAAGAGAAGCAGTCTGTTCCAACACTTCAATTCACTGTGCGAAGTGAATGGAGTGTTGCTTCACTTTCTAAATGCTGTCCTTTCAGAGAAAATCACTTTCCTTTGAAAGTGCCTTAAGCTGCTTGCAAGCATTAGGAAGAAACTCACATGCGTTTCTCTGAAAGAGAAGCAGTCTGTTCCAACACTTCAATTCACTGTGCGAAGTGAAGGGAGTGTTGCCTCACTTTCTAAATGCTGTCCTTTCATAGAAAATCACTTTCCATTAAAAGTGACTTAAACTACTTTCAAGCATTCACAAAAAACTCACATGCGTTTCTCTGAAAGAGAAGCAGTCTGTTCCAACACTTCAATTCACTGTGCGAAGTGAATGGAGTGTTGCTTCACGTTCTAAATGCTGTCCTTTCAGAGAAAATCACTTTCCTTTGAAAGTGCCTTAAGCAACTTGCAAGCATTAGGAAGAAACTCACATGCGTTTCTCTGAAAGAGAAGCAGTCTGTTCCAACACTTCAATTCACTGTGCGAAGTGAATGGAGTGTTGCCTCACTTTCTAAATGCTGTCCTTTCAGAGAAAATCACTTTAATTTGAAAGTGCCTTAAGCTACTTACAAGCATTCACCAGAAACTCACGTGCGTTTCTCTGAAAGATAAGCAGTCTGTTCCAACACTTCAATTCACTGTGCGAAGTGAATGGAGTGTTGCTTCGCTTTCTAAATTATGTCCTTTCAGAGAAAATCACTTTCCTTTGAAAGTGCCTTAAGCAACTTGCAAGCATTCACAAGAAACACTAAGGCGTTTCTATGAAAGAGAAGCACTCTGTTCCAACACTTCAATTCACTGCACGAAGTGATTGGAGTGTTGCTTCACTTTCTAAATGCTGTCCTTTCAGAGGAAATCACTTTCCTTTGAAAGTGCCTTAAACTACTTACAAGCATTCAACAGAAACTCACATGCGTTTCTCTGAAAGAGAAGCAGTCTGTTCCAACACTTCAATTCAATGTGCGAAGTGAATGGAGTGTTGCTTCACTTTCTAAATGCTGTCCTTTCAGAGAAAATCACTTTCCTTTTATAGTGCCTTAAGCTACTTGCAAGCATTAGGAAAAAACTCACATGCGTTTCTCTGAAAGAGAAGCAGTCTGTTCCAACACTTCAATTCACTGTGTGAAGTGAATAGAGTGTTGCCTCACTTTCTAAATGCTGTCCTTTCAGAGAAAATCACTTTCCTTTGAAAGTGCCTTAAGCTACTTACAAGCATTTAACAGAAACTAACATGTGTTTCTCTGAAAGAGAAGCAGTCTGTTCCAACATTTCAATTCACTGTGCGAAGTGAATGGAGTGTTGCTTCACTTTCTAAATGCTGTTCTTTCAGAGAAAATCACTTTCCTTTGAAAGTGCCTTAAGCTACTTGCAAGCATTAGGAAGAAACTCACATGCGTTTCTCTGAAAGAGAAGCAGTCTGTTCCAACAGTTCAATTCACTGTGCGAAGTGAAGGGAGTGTTGCCTCACTTTCTAAATGCTGTCCTTTCAGAGAAAATCACTTTCCATTGAAAGTCCCTTAAACTACTTTCAAGCATTCACAAAAAACTCACATGCGTTTCTCTGAAAGAGAAGCTCTCTGTTCCAACACTTCAATTTACTGTGCGAAGTGAATGGAGTGTTGCTTCACGTTCTAAATGCTGTCCTTTCAGAGAAAATCCCTTTCCTTTGAATGTGACTTAAGCTACTTACAAGCATTCAACAGAAACTCACATGCATATCTCTGAAAGAGAAGCAATCTGTTCCAACACTTCAATTCTCTGTGCGAAGGGAATGGAGTGTTGCTTCACTTTCTAAATGCTGTCCTTTCAGAGAAAATCACTTTCCTTTGAAAGTGCCTTAAGCTACTTGCAAGCATTTACAAGAAACACTAATGCGTTTCTATGAAAGAGAAGCAGTCTGTTCCAACACTTCAATTCACTGTGCGAAGTGGATGGAGTGTTGCTTCACTTTCTAAATGCTGTCCTTTCAGAGAAAATCACTTTCCTTTGAAAGTGCCTTAAGCAACTTGCAAGAATTCACAAGAAACTCACATGCGTTTCTCTGAAAGAGAAGCAGTCTGGTCCAACACTTCAATTCACTGTGCGAAGTGGATGGAGTGTTGCTTCACTTTCTAAATGCTGTCCTTTCAGAGAAAATCACTTTCCTTTGAAAGTGCCTTAAGCTGCTTGCAAGCATTAGGAAGAAACTCACATGCGTTTCTCTGAAAGAGAAGCAGTCTGTTCCAACAGTTCAATTCACTGTGCGAAGTGAAGGGAGTGTTGCCTCACTTTCTAAATGCTGTCCTTTCAGAGAAAATCACTTTCCTTTCAAAGTGCCCTAAGCTACTTACAAGCATTCACCAGAAACTCACATGCGTTTCTCTGAAAGAGAAGCAGTCTGTTCCAACACTTCAATTCACTGTTCGAAGTGAATGGAGTGTTGCTTCACTTTCTTAATCCTGTCCTTTCAGAGAAAATCACTTTCCTTTGAAAGTGCCTTAAGCTACTAGCAAGCATTAGGAAGAAACTCACATGCGTTTCTCTGAAAGAGAAGCAGTCTGTTCCAACACTTCAATTCACTGTGTGAAGTGAATGGAGTGTTGCCTCGCTTTCTAAATGCTGTCCTTTCAGAGAAAATCACTTTCCTTTGAAAGTGCCTTAAGCTACTTACAAGCATTCAACAGAAACTCACATGCGTTTCTCTGAAAGAGAAGCAGTCTGTTCCAACACTGCAATTCAATGTGCGAAGTGAATGGAGTGTTGCTTCACTTTCTAAATGCTGTCCTTTCAGAGAAAATCACTTTCCTTTGAAAGTGCCTTAAGCTACTTACAAGCATTCACCAGAAACTCACATGCGTTTCTCTGAAAGAGAAGCAGTCTGTTCCAATACTTCAATTCACTCTGCGAAATGAATGGAGTGTTGCTTCACTTTCTAAATGCTGTCCTTTCAGAGAAAATCACTTTCCTTTGAAAGTGCCTTAAGCTACTTGCAAGCATTAGGAAGAAACTCACATGCGTTTCTCTGAAAGAGAAGCAGTCTGTTCCAACACTTCAATTCACTGTGCGAAGTGAATGCAGTGTTGCTTCACTTTCTAAATGTTGTCCTTTCAGAGAAAATCACTTTCCTTTGAAAGTGCATTAAGCTACTTGCAAGCATTAGGAAGAAACTCACATGCGTTTCTCTGAAAGAGAAGCAGTGTATTCCAACACTTCAATTCACTGTGTGAAGTGAATGGAGTGTTGCCTCACTTTCTAAATGCTGTCCTTTCAGAGAAAATCACTTTCCTTTGAAAGTGCCTTAAGCTACTTACAAGCATTCAACAGAAACTCACATGCATTTCTCTGAAAGAGAAGCTGTCTGTTCCAACACTTCAATTCACTGCTCGAAGTGAAGGGAGTGTTGCTTCACTTTCTAAATTCTGTCCTTTCAGAGAAAATCACTTTCCTTTGAAAGTGCCTTAAGCTACTTACAAGCATTCACCAGAAACTCACATGCGTTTCTCTGAAAGAGAAGCAGTCTGTTCCAACACTTCAATTCACTGTGCGAAGTGAATGGAGTGTTGCTTCACTTTCTAAATGCTGTCCTTTCAGAGAAAATCACTTTCCTTTGAAAGTGCCTTAAGCTACTTGCAAGCATTAGGAAGAAACTCACATGCGTTTCTCTGAAAGAGAAGCAGTCTGTTCCAACACTTCAATTCACTGTGCGAAGTGAATGGAGTGTTGCTTCACTTTCTAAATGCTGTCCTTTCAGAGAAAATCACTTTCCTTTGAAAGTGCCTTAAGCTACTTACAAGCATTCACCAGAAACTCACATGCGTTTCTCTGAAAGAGAAGCAGTCTGTTCCAACACTTCAATTCACTGTGCGAAGTGAATGGAGTGTTGCTTCACTTTCTAAATGCTGTCCTTTCAGAGAAAATCACTTTCCTTTGAAAGTGCCTTAAGCTACTTGCAAGCATTAGGAAGAAACTCACATGCGTTTCTCTGAAAGAGAAGCAGTCTGTTCCAACACTTCAATTCACTGTGCGAAGTGAATGGAGTGTTGCCTCACTTTCTAAATGCTGTCCTTTCAGAGAAAATCACTTTCCTTTGAAAGTGCCTTAAACTACTTTCAAGCATTCATAAAAAACTCACATGCGTTTCTCTGAAAGAGAAGCAGTCTGTTCCAACACTTCAATTCACTGTGCGAAGTGAATGGAGTGTTGCTTCACTTTCTAAATGCTGTCCTTTCAGAGAAAATCACTTTCCTTTGAAAGTGCCTTAAGCTGCTTGCAAGCATTAGGAAGAAACTCACATGCGTTTCTCTGAAAGAGAAGCAGTCTGTTCCAACACTTCAATTCACTGTGCGAAGTGAAGGGAGTGTTGCCTCACTTTCTAAATGCTGTCCTTTCATAGAAAATCACTTTCCATTAAAAGTGACTTAAACTACTTTCAAGCATTCACAAAAAACTCACATGCGTTTCTCTGAAAGAGAAGCAGTCTGTTCCAACACTTCAATTCACTGTGCGAAGTGAATGGAGTGTTGCTTCACGTTCTAAATGCTGTCCTTTCAGAGAAAATCACTTTCCTTTGAAAGTGCCTTAAGCAACTTGCAAGCATTCACAAGAAACTCACATGCGTTTCTCTGAAAGAGAAGCAGTCTGTTCCAACACTTCAATTCACTGTGCGAAGTGGATGGAGTGTTGCTTCACTTTCTAAATGCTGTCCTTTCAGAGAAAATCACTTTCCTTTGAAAGTGCCTTAAGCTGCTTGCAAGCATTAGGAAGAAACTCACATGCGTTTCTCTGAAAGAGAAGCAGTCTGTTCCAACAGTTCAATTCACTGTGCGAAGTGAAGGGAGTGTTGCCTCACTTTCTAAATGCTGTCCTTTCAGAGAAAATCACTTTCCATTGAAAGTGCCTTAAACTACTTTCAAGCATTCACAAAAAACTCACATGCGTTTCTCTGAAAGAGAAGCAGTCTGTTCCAACACTTCAATAAACTGTGCGAAGTGAATGGAGTGTTGCTTCACGTTCTAAATGCTGTCCTTTCAGAGAAAATCCCTTTCCTTTGAATGTGATTTAAGCTACTTACAAGCATTCAACAGAAACTCACATGCATTTCTCTGAAAGAGAAGCAATCTGTTCCAACACTTCAATTCACTGTGAGAAGTGAAGGGAGTGTTTCCTCACTTTCTAAATGCTGTCCTTTCAGAGAAAATCACTTTCCATTGAAAGTGCCTTAAACTACTTTCAAGCATTCACAAAAAACTCACATGCGTTTCTCTGAAAGAGAAGCAGTCTGTTCCAACACTTCAATTCACTGTGCGAAGTGAATGGAGTGTTGCTTCACTTTCTAAATGCTGTCCTTTCAGAGAAAATCACTTTCCTTTGAAAGTGCCTTAAGCTGCTTGCAAGCATTAGGAAGAAACTCACATGCGTTTCTCTGAAAGAGAAGCAGTCTGTTCCAACACTTCAATTCACTGTGCGAAGTGAAGGGAGTGTTGCCTCACTTTCTAAATGCTGTCCTTTCAGAGAAAATCCCTTTCCTTTGAATGTGACTAAAGCTACTTACAAGCATTCAACAGAAACTCACATGCATTTCTCTGAAAGAGAAGCAATCTGTTCCAACACTTCAATTCTCTGTGCGAAGGGAATGGAGTGTTGCTTCACTTTCTAAATGCTGTCCTTTCAGAGAAAATCACTTTCCTTTGAAAGTGCCTTAAGCTACTTGCAAGCATTTACAAGAAACACTAATGCGTTTCTATGAAAGAGAAGCAGTCTGTTCCAAAACTTCAATTCATTGCGCGAAGGGAATGGAGTGTTGCTTTACTTTGTAAATGCTGTCCTTTCAGAGAAAATCACTTTCCTTTGAAAGTGCCTTAAGCAACTTGCAAGAATTCACAAGAAACTCACATGCGTTTCTCTGAAAGAGAAGCAGTCGGTTCCAACACTTCAATTCACTCTGCGAAGTGAATGGAGTGTTGCTTCACTTTCTAAATGCTGTCCTTTCAGAGAAAATCACTTTCCTTTGAAAGTGCCTTAAGCTACTTACAAGCATTCACCAGAAACTCACATGCGTTTCTCTGAAAGAGAAGCAGTCTGTTCCAATACTTCAATTCACTGTGCGAAGTGAATGGAGTGTTGCTTCACTTTCTAAATGCTGTCCTTTCAGAGGAAATCACTTTCCTTTGAAAGTGCCTAAGCTACTTACAAGCATTCAACAGAAACTCACATGCATTTCTCTGAAAGAGAAGCAGTCTGTTCCAACACTTCAATTCACTGTGCGAAGTGAATGGAGTGTTGCTTCACTATCTAAATGCTGTCCTTTCAGAAAAAATCACTTTCCTTTGAAAGTGCCTAAAGCTACTTGCAAGCATTAGGAAGAAACTCACATGCGTTTCTCTGAAAGAGAAGCAGTCTGTTCAAACACTTCAATTCACTGTGTGATGTGAATGGAGTGTTTCCTCACTTTTAAATGCTGTCCTTTCAGAGAAAATCACTTTCCTTTGAAAGTGCCTTAAGCTACTTACAAGCATTCAACAGAAACTCACATGCATTTCTCTGAAAGAGAAGCAGTCTGTTCCAACACTTCAATTCACTGCACGAAGTGAATGGAGTGTTGCTTCACTTTCTAAATGCTGTCCTTTCAGAGAAAATCACTTTCCTTTGAAAGTGCCTTAAGCTACTTGCAAGCATTAGGAAGAAACTCACATGCGTTTCTCTGAAAGAGAAGCAGTCTGTTCCAACACTTCAATTCACTGTGCGAAGTGAATGGAGTGTTGCCTCACTTTCTAAATGCTGTCCTTTCGGAGAAAATCACTTTCCTTTGAAAGTGCCTTAAACTACTTTCAAGCATTCATAAAAAACTCACTTGCGTTTCTCTGAAAGAGAAGCAGTCTGTTCCAACACTTCAATTCACTGTGCGAAGTGAATGGAGTGTTGCTTCACTTTCTAAATGCTGTCCTTTCAGAGAAAATCACTTTCCTTTGAAAGTGCCTTAAGCTGCTTGCAAGCATTAGGAAGAAATTCACATGCATTTCTCTGAAAGAGAAGCAGTCTGTTCCAACACTTCAATTCACTGTGCGAAGTGAAGGGAGTGTTGCCTCACTTTCTAAATGCTGTCCTTTCGGAGAAAATCCCTTTCCTTTGAATGTGACTTAAGCTACTTACAAGCATTCAACAGAAACTCACATGCATTTCTCTGAAAGAGAAGCAATCTGTTCCAACACTTCAATTCTCTGTGCGAAGTGAATGGAGTGTTGCTTCACTTTCTAAATGCTGTCCTTTCAGAGAAAATCACTTTCCTTTGAAAGTGCCTTAAGCTACTTGCAAGCATTAGGAAGAAACTTACATGCGTTTCTCTGAAAGAGAAGCAGTCTGTTCCAACACTTCAATTCACTGTGCGAAGTGAATGGAGTGTTGCTTCACTTTCTAAATGCTGTCCTTTCAGAGAAAATCACTTTCCTTTGAAAGTGCCTTAAACTACTTTCAAGCATTCACAAAAAACTCACATGCGTTTCTGTGAAAGAGAAGCAGTCTGTTCCAACACTTCAATTCACTGTGCGAAGTGAATGGAGTGTTGCTTCACTTTCTAAATGCTGTCCTTTCAGAGAAAATCACTTTCCTTTGAAAGTGCCTTAAGCAACTTGCAAGCATTAGGAAGAAACTCACATGCGTTTCTCTGAAAGAGAAGCAGTCTGTTCCAACACTTCAATTCACTGTGCGAAGTGAATGGAGTGTTGCCTCACTTTCTAAATGCTGTCCTTTCAGAGAAAATCACTTTAATTTGAAAGTGCCTTAAGCTACTTACAAGCATTCAACAGAAACTCACATGCGTTTCTCTGAAAGAGAAGCAGTCTGTTCCAACACTTCAATTCACTGTGCGAAGTGAATGGAGTGTTGCTTCGCTTTCTAAATTATGTCCTTTCAGAGAAAATCACTTTCCTTTGAAAGTGCCTTAAGCAACTTGCCAGCATTCACAAGAAACACTAAGGCGTTTCTATGAAAGAGAAGCACTCTGTTCCAACACTTCAATTCACTGCACGAAGTGATTGGAGTGTTGCTTCACTTTCTAAATGCTGTCCTTTCAGAGGAAATCACTTTCCTTTGAAAGTGCCTTGAACTACTTACAAGCATTCACCAGAAACTCACATGCGTTTCTCTGAAAGAGAAGCAGTCTGTTCCAACACTTCAATTCACTGTGCGAAGTGAATGGAGTGTTGCCTCACTTTCTAAATGCTGTCCTTTCAGAGAAAATCACTTTCCTTTGAAAGTGCCTTAAGCTACTTACAAGCATTTAACAGAAACTCACATGTGTTTCTCTGAAAGAGAAGCAGTCTGTTCCAACATTTCAATTCACTGTGCGAAGTGAATGGAGTGTTGCTTCACTTTCTAAATGCTGTTCTTTCAGAGAAAATCACTTTCCTTTGAAAGTGCCTTAAGCTACTTGCAAGCATTAGGAAGAAACTCACATGCGTTTCTCTGAAAGAGAAGCAGTCTGTTCCAACAGTTCAATTCACTGTGCGAAGTGAACGGAGTGTTGCCTCACTTTCTAAATGCTGTCCTTTCAGAGAAAATCACTTTCCATTGAAAGTCCCTTAAACTACTTTCAAGCATTCACAAAAAACTCACATGCGTTTCTCTGAAAGAGAAGCTCTCTGTTCCAACACTTCAATTTACTGTGCGAAGTGAATGGAGTGTTGCTTCACGTTCTAAATGCTGTCCTTTCAGAGAAAATCCCTTTCCTTTGAATGTGACTTAAGCTACTTACAAGCATTCAACAGAAACTCACATGCATATCTCTGAAAGAGAAGCAATCTGTTCCAACACTTCAATTCTCTGTGCGAAGGGAATGGAGTGTTGCTTCACTTTCTAAATGCTGTCCTTTCAGAGAAAATCACTTTCCTTTGAAAGTGCCTTAAGCTACTTGCAAGCATTTACAAGAAACACTAATGCGTTTCTATGAAAGAGAAGCAGTCTGTTCCAACACTTCAATTCACTGTGCGAAGTGGATGGAGTGTTGCTTCACTTTCTAAATGCTGTCCTTTCAGAGAAAATCACTTTCCTTTGAAAGTGCCTTAAGCAACTTGCAAGCATTAGGAAGAAACTCACATGCGTTTCTCTGAAAGAGAAGCAGTCTGTTCCAACACTTCAATTCACTGTGCGAAGTGAAGGGAGTGTTGCCTCACTTTCTAAATGCTGTCCTTTCAGAGAAAAGCACTTTCCATTGAAAGTGCCTTAAACTACTTTCAAGCATTCACAAAAAACTCACATGCGTTTCTCTGAAAGAGAAGCAGTCTGTTCCAACACTTCAATTCACTGTGCGAAGTGAATGGAGTGTTGCTTCACGTTCTAAATGCTGTCCTTTCAGAGAAAATCCCTTTCCTTTGAATGTGATTTAAGCTACTTACAAGCATTCAACAGAAACTCACATGCATTTCTCTGAAAGAGAAGCAATCTGTTCCAACACTTCAATTCTCTGTGCGAAGGGAATGGAGTGTTGCTTCACTTTCTAAATGCTGTCCTTTCAGAGAAAATCACTTTCCTTTGAAAGTGCCTTAAGCTGCTTGCAAGCATTAGGAAGAAACTCACATGCGTTTCTCTGAAAGAGAAGCAGTCTGTTCCAACACTTCAATTCACTGTGCGAAGTGAAGGGAGTGTTGCCTCACTTTCTAAATGCTGTCCTTTCAGAGAAAATCACTTTCCATTGAAAGTGCCTTAAACTACTTTCAAGCATTCACAAAAAACTCACATGCGTTTCTCTGAAAGAGAAGCAGTCTGTTCCAACACTTCAATTCACTGTGCGAAGTGAATGGAGTGTTGCTTCACGTTCTAAATGCTGTCCTTTCAGAGAAAATCACTTTCCTTTGAAAGTGCCTTAAGCTACTTACAAGCATTCAACAGAAACTCACATGCATTTCTCTGAAAGAGAAGCAATCTGTTCCAACACTTCAATTCTCTCTTCGAAGGGAATGGAGTGTTGCTTCACTTTCTAAATGCTGTCCTTTCAGAGAAAATCACTTTCCTTTGAAAGTGCCTTAAGCTACTTGCAAGCATTTACAAGAAACACTAATGCGTTTCTATGAAAGAGAAGCAGTCTGTTCCAACACTTCAATTCATTGCGCGAAGGGAATGGAGTGTTGCTTTACTTTCTAAATGCTGTCCTTTCAGAGAAAATCACTATCCTTTGAAAGTGCCTTAAGCAACTTGCAAGAATTCACAAGAAACTCATATGCGTTTCTCTGAAAGAGAAGCAGTCTGTTCCAACACTTCAATTCACTGTGCGAAATGGAGTGTTGCTTCACTTTCTAAATGCTGTCCTTTCAGAGAAAATCACTTTCCTTTGAAAGTGCCTTAAGCTACTTACAAGCATTCACCAGACACTCATATGCGTTTCTCTGAAAGAGAAGCAGTCTGTTCCAATACTTCAATTCACTCTGCGAAGTGAATGGAGTGTTGCTTCACTTTCTAAATGCTGTCATTTCAGAGAAAATCACTTTCCCTTGAAAGTGCCTTAAGCTACTTACAAGCATTCAACAGAAACTCACATGCATTTCTCTGAAAGAGAAGCAGTCTGTTCCAACACTTCAATTCACTGTGCGAAGTGAATGGAGTGTTGCTTCACTTTCTAAATGCTGTCCTTTCAGAAAAAATCACTATCCTTTGAAAGTGCCTTAAGCTACTTGCAAGCATTAGGAAGAAACTCACATGCGTTTCTCTGAAAGAGAAGCAGTGTGTTCCAACACTTCAATTCACTGTGCGAAGTGAATGGAGTGTTGCTTCACTTTCTAAATGCTGTCCTTTCAGAGGAAATCACTTTCCTTTGAAAGTGCCTAAGCTACTTACAAGCATTCAACAGAAACTCACATGCATTTCTCTGAAAGAGAAGCAGTCTGTTCCAACACTTCAATTCACTGTGCGAAGTGAATGGAGTGTTGCTTCACTATCTAAATGCTGTCCTTTCAGAAAAAATCACTTTCCTTTGAAAGTGCCTAAAGCTACTTGCAAGCATTAGGAAGAAACTCACATGCGTTTCTCTGAAAGAGAAGCAGTCTGTTCAAACACTTCAATTCACTGTGTGATGTGAATGGAGTGTTTCCTCACTTTTAAATGCTGTCCTTTCAGAGAAAATCACTTTCCTTTGAAAGTGCCTTAAGCTACTTACAAGCATTCAACAGAAACTCACATGCATTTCTCTGAAAGAGAAGCAGTCTGTTCCAACACTTCAATTCACTGCACGAAGTGAATGGAGTGTTGCTTCACTTTCTAAATGCTGTCCTTTCAGAGAAAATCACTTTCCTTTGAAAGTGCCTTAAGCTACTTGCAAGCATTAGGAAGAAACTCACATGCGTTTCTCTGAAAGAGAAGCAGTCTGTTCCAACACTTCAATTCACTGTGCGAAGTGAATGGAGTGTTGCCTCACTTTCTAAATGCTGTCCTTTCGGAGAAAATCACTTTCCTTTGAAAGTGCCTTAAACTACTTTCAAGCATTCATAAAAAACTCACTTGCGTTTCTCTGAAAGAGAAGCAGTCTGTTCCAACACTTCAATTCACTGTGCGAAGTGAATGGAGTGTTGCTTCACTTTCTAAATGCTGTCCTTTCAGAGAAAATCACTTTCCTTTGAAAGTGCCTTAAGCTGCTTGCAAGCATTAGGAAGAAATTCACATGCATTTCTCTGAAAGAGAAGCAGTCTGTTCCAACACTTCAATTCACTGTGCGAAGTGAAGGGAGTGTTGCCTCACTTTCTAAATGCTGTCCTTTCGGAGAAAATCCCTTTCCTTTGAATGTGACTTAAGCTACTTACAAGCATTCAACAGAAACTCACATGCATTTCTCTGAAAGAGAAGCAATCTGTTCCAACACTTCAATTCTCTGTGCGAAGTGAATGGAGTGTTGCTTCACTTTCTAAATGCTGTCCTTTCAGAGAAAATCACTTTCCTTTGAAAGTGCCTTAAGCTACTTGCAGGCATTAGGAAGAAACTTACATGCGTTTCTCTGAAAGAGAAGCAGTCTGTTCCAACACTTCAATTCACTGTGCGAAGTGAATGGAGTGTTGCTTCACTTTCTAAATGCTGTCCTTTCAGAGAAAATCACTTTCCTTTGAAAGTGCCTTAAACTACTTTCAAGCATTCACAAAAAACTCACATGCGTTTCTGTGAAAGAGAAGCAGTCTGTTCCAACACTTCAATTCACTGTGCGAAGTGAATGGAGTGTTGCTTCACTTTCTAAATGCTGTCCTTTCAGAGAAAATCACTTTCCTTTGAAAGTGCCTTAAGCAACTTGCAAGCATTAGGAAGAAACTCACATGCGTTTCTCTGAAAGAGAAGCAGTCTGTTCCAACACTTCAATTCACTGTGCGAAGTGAATGGAGTGTTGCCTCACTTTCTAAATGCTGTCCTTTCAGAGAAAATCACTTTAATTTGAAAGTGCCTTAAGCTACTTACAAGCATTCAACAGAAACTCACATGCGTTTCTCTGAAAGAGAAGCAGTCTGTTCCAACACTTCAATTCACTGTGCGAAGTGAATGGAGTGTTGCTTCGCTTTCTAAATTATGTCCTTTCAGAGAAAATCACTTTCCTTTGAAAGTGCCTTAAGCAACTTGCCAGCATTCACAAGAAACACTAAGGCGTTTCTATGAAAGAGAAGCACTCTGTTCCAACACTTCAATTCACTGCACGAAGTGATTGGAGTGTTGCTTCACTTTCTAAATGCTGTCCTTTCAGAGGAAATCACTTTCCTTTGAAAGTGCCTTGAACTACTTACAAGCATTCACCAGAAACTCACATGCGTTTCTCTGAAAGAGAAGCAGTCTGTTCCAACACTTCAATTCACTGTGCGAAGTGAATGGAGTGTTGCCTCACTTTCTAAATGCTGTCCTTTCAGAGAAAATCACTTTCCTTTGAAAGTGCCTTAAGCTACTTACAAGCATTTAACAGAAACTCACATGTGTTTCTCTGAAAGAGAAGCAGTCTGTTCCAACATTTCAATTCACTGTGCGAAGTGAATGGAGTGTTGCTTCACTTTCTAAATGCTGTTCTTTCAGAGAAAATCACTTTCCTTTGAAAGTGCCTTAAGCTACTTGCAAGCATTAGGAAGAAACTCACATGCGTTTCTCTGAAAGAGAAGCAGTCTGTTCCAACAGTTCAATTCACTGTGCGAAGTGAACGGAGTGTTGCCTCACTTTCTAAATGCTGTCCTTTCAGAGAAAATCACTTTCCATTGAAAGTCCCTTAAACTACTTTCAAGCATTCACAAAAAACTCACATGCGTTTCTCTGAAAGAGAAGCTCTCTGTTCCAACACTTCAATTTACTGTGCGAAGTGAATGGAGTGTTGCTTCACGTTCTAAATGCTGTCCTTTCAGAGAAAATCCCTTTCCTTTGAATGTGACTTAAGCTACTTACAAGCATTCAACAGAAACTCACATGCATATCTCTGAAAGAGAAGCAATCTGTTCCAACACTTCAATTCTCTGTGCGAAGGGAATGGAGTGTTGCTTCACTTTCTAAATGCTGTCCTTTCAGAGAAAATCACTTTCCTTTGAAAGTGCCTTAAGCTACTTGCAAGCATTTACAAGAAACACTAATGCGTTTCTATGAAAGAGAAGCAGTCTGTTCCAACACTTCAATTCACTGTGCGAAGTGGATGGAGTGTTGCTTCACTTTCTAAATGCTGTCCTTTCAGAGAAAATCACTTTCCTTTGAAAGTGCCTTAAGCAACTTGCAAGCATTAGGAAGAAACTCACATGCGTTTCTCTGAAAGAGAAGCAGTCTGTTCCAACACTTCAATTCACTGTGCGAAGTGAAGGGAGTGTTGCCTCACTTTCTAAATGCTGTCCTTTCAGAGAAAAGCACTTTCCATTGAAAGTGCCTTAAACTACTTTCAAGCATTCACAAAAAACTCACATGCGTTTCTCTGAAAGAGAAGCAGTCTGTTCCAACACTTCAATTCACTGTGCGAAGTGAATGGAGTGTTGCTTCACGTTCTAAATGCTGTCCTTTCAGAGAAAATCCCTTTCCTTTGAATGTGATTTAAGCTACTTACAAGCATTCAACAGAAACTCACATGCATTTCTCTGAAAGAGAAGCAATCTGTTCCAACACTTCAATTCTCTGTGCGAAGGGAATGGAGTGTTGCTTCACTTTCTAAATGCTGTCCTTTCAGAGAAAATCACTTTCCTTTGAAAGTGCCTTAAGCTGCTTGCAAGCATTAGGAAGAAACTCACATGCGTTTCTCTGAAAGAGAAGCAGTCTGTTCCAACACTTCAATTCACTGTGCGAAGTGAAGGGAGTGTTGCCTCACTTTCTAAATGCTGTCCTTTCAGAGAAAATCACTTTCCATTGAAAGTGCCTTAAACTACTTTCAAGCATTCACAAAAAACTCACATGCGTTTCTCTGAAAGAGAAGCAGTCTGTTCCAACACTTCAATTCACTGTGCGAAGTGAATGGAGTGTTGCTTCACGTTCTAAATGCTGTCCTTTCAGAGAAAATCACTTTCCTTTGAAAGTGCCTTAAGCTACTTACAAGCATTCAACAGAAACTCACATGCATTTCTCTGAAAGAGAAGCAATCTGTTCCAACACTTCAATTCTCTCTTCGAAGGGAATGGAGTGTTGCTTCACTTTCTAAATGCTGTCCTTTCAGAGAAAATCACTTTCCTTTGAAAGTGCCTTAAGCTACTTGCAAGCATTTACAAGAAACACTAATGCGTTTCTATGAAAGAGAAGCAGTCTGTTCCAACACTTCAATTCATTGCGCGAAGGGAATGGAGTGTTGCTTTACTTTCTAAATGCTGTCCTTTCAGAGAAAATCACTATCCTTTGAAAGTGCCTTAAGCAACTTGCAAGAATTCACAAGAAACTCATATGCGTTTCTCTGAAAGAGAAGCAGTCTGTTCCAACACTTCAATTCACTGTGCGAAATGGAGTGTTGCTTCACTTTCTAAATGCTGTCCTTTCAGAGAAAATCACTTTCCTTTGAAAGTGCCTTAAGCTACTTACAAGCATTCACCAGACACTCATATGCGTTTCTCTGAAAGAGAAGCAGTCTGTTCCAATACTTCAATTCACTCTGCGAAGTGAATGGAGTGTTGCTTCACTTTCTAAATGCTGTCATTTCAGAGAAAATCACTTTCCCTTGAAAGTGCCTTAAGCTACTTACAAGCATTCAACAGAAACTCACATGCATTTCTCTGAAAGAGAAGCAGTCTGTTCCAACACTTCAATTCACTGTGCGAAGTGAATGGAGTGTTGCTTCACTTTCTAAATGCTGTCCTTTCAGAAAAAATCACTATCCTTTGAAAGTGCCTTAAGCTACTTGCAAGCATTAGGAAGAAACTCACATGCGTTTCTCTGAAAGAGAAGCAGTGTGTTCCAACACTTCAATTCACTGTGCGAAGTGAATGAAGTGTTGCCTCACGTTCTAAATGCTGTCCTTTCAGAGAAAATCACTTTCCTTTGAAAGTGCCTTAAACTACTTTCAAGCATTCATAAAAAACTCACATGCGTTTCTCTGAAAGAGAAGCAGTCTGTTCCTACACTTCAATTCACTGTGCGAAGTGAATGGAGTGTTGCTTCACTTTCTAAATGCTGTCCTTTCAGAGAAAATCACTTTCCTTTGAAAGTGCCTTAAGCTGCTTGCAAGCATTAGGAAGAAACTCACATGCGTTTCTCTGAAAGAGAAGCAGTCTGTTCCAACACTTCAATTCACTGTGCGAAGTGAAGGGAGTGTTGCCTCACTTTCTAAATGCTGTCCTTTCATAGAAAATCACTTTCCATTAAAAGTGACTTAAACTACTTTCAAGCATTCACAAAAAACTCACATGCGTTTCTCTGAAAGAGAAGCAGTCTGTTCCAACACTTCAATTCACTGTGCGAAGTGAATGGAGTGTTGCTTCACGTTCTAAATGCTGTCCTTTCAGAGAAAATCACTTTCCTTTGAAAGTGCCTTAAGCAACTTGCAAGCATTAGGAAGAAACTCACATGCGTTTCTCTGAAAGAGAAGCAGTCTGTTCCAACACTTCAATTCACTGTGCGAAGTGAATGGAGTGTTGCCTCACTTTCTAAATGCTGTCCTTTCAGAGAAAATCACTTTAATTTGAAAGTGCCTTAAGCTACTTACAAGCATTCAACAGAAACTCACATGCGTTTCTCTGAAAGAGAAGCAGTCTGTTCCAACACTTCAATTCACTGTGCGAAGTGAATGGAGTGTTGCTTCGCTTTCTAAATTATGTCCTTTCAGAGAAAATCACTTTCCTTTGAAAGTGCCTTAAGCAACTTGCAAGCATTCACAAGAAACAATAAGGCGTTTCTATGAAAGAGAAGCACTCTGTTCCAACACTTCAATTCACTGCACGAAGTGATTGGAGTGTTACTTCACTTTCTAAATGCTGTCCTTTCAGAGGAAATCACTTTCCTTTGAAAGTGCCTTAAACTACTTACAAGCATTCACCAGAAACTCACATGCGTTTCTCTGAAAGAGGAGCAGTCTGTTCCAACACTTCAATTCACTGTGCGAAGTGAATGGAGTGTTGCTTCACTTTCTAAATGCTGTCCTTTCAGAGAAAATCACTTTCCTTTTATAGTGCCTTAAGCTACTTGCAAGCATTAGGAAAAAACTCACATGCGTTTCTCTGAAAGAGAAGCAGTCTGTTCCAACACTTCAATTCACTGTGTGAAGTGAATAGAGTGTTGCCTCACTTTCTAAATGCTGTCCTTTCAGAGAAAATCACTTTCCTTTGAAAGTGCCTTAAGCTACTTACAAGCATTTAACAGAAACTCACATGTCTTTCTCTGAAAGAGAAGTAGTCTGTTCCAACATTTCAATTCACTGTGCGAAGTGAATGGAGTGTTGCTTCACTTTCTAAATGCTGTTCTTTCAGAGAAAATCACTTTCCTTTGAAAGTGCCTTAAGCTACTTGCAAGCATTAGGAAGAAACTCACATGCGTTTCTCTGAAAGAGAAGCAGTCTGTTCCAACAGTTCAATTCACTGTGCGAAGTGAAGGGAGTGTTGCCTCACTTTCTAAATGCTGTCCTTTCAGAGAAAATCACTTTCCATTGAAAGTCCCTTAAACTACTTTCAAGCATTCACAAAAAACTCACATGCATTTCTCTGAAAGAGAAGCTCTCTGTTCCAACACTTCAATTTACTGTGCGAAGTGAATGGAGTGTTGCTTCACGTTCTAAATGCTGTCCTTTCAGAGAAAATCCCTTTCCTTTGAATGTGACTTAAGCTACTTACAAGCATTCAACAGAAACTCACATGCATATCTCTGAAAGAGAAGCAATCTGTTCCAACACTTCAATTCTCTGTGCGAAGGGAATGGAGTGTTGCTTCAATTTCTAAATGCTGTCCTTTCAGAGAAAATCACTTTCCTTTGAAAGTGCCTTAAGCTACTTGCAAGCATTTACAAGAAACACTAATGCGTTTCTATGAAAGAGAAGCAGTCTGTTCCAACACTTCAATTCACTGTGCAAAGTGGATGGAGTGTTGCTTCACTTTCTAAATGCTGTCCTTTCAGAGAAAATCACTTTCCTTTGAAAGTGCCTTAAGCTGCTTGCAAGCATTAGGAAGAAACTCACATGCGTTTCTCTGAAAGAGAAGCAGTCTGTTACAACACTTCAATTCACTGTGCGAAGTGAAGGGAGTGTTGCCTCACTTTCTAAATGCTGTCCTTTCAGAGAAAATCACTTTCCATTGAAAGTGCCTTAAACTACTTTCAAGCATTCACAAAAAACTCACATGCGTTTCTCTGAAAGAGAAGCAGTCTGTTCCAACACTTCAATTCACTGTGCGAAGTGAATGGAGTGTTGCTTCACGTTCTAAATGCTGTCCTTTCAGAGAAAATCCCTTTCCTTTGAATGTGATTTAAGCTACTTACAAGCATTCAACAGAAACTCACATGCATTTCTCTGAAAGAGAAGCAATCTGTTCCAACACTTCAATTCACTGTGCGAAGTGAAGGGAGTGTTGCCTCACTTTCTAAATGCTGTCCTTTCAGAGAAAATCACTTTCCATTGAAAGTGCCTTAAACTACTTTCAAGCATTCACAAAAAACTCACATGCGTTTCTCTGAAAGAGAAGCAGTCTGTTCCAACACTTCAATTCACTGTGCGAAGTGAATGGAGTGTTGCTTCACTTTCTAAATGCTGTCCTTTCAGAGAAAATCACTTTCCTTTGAAAGTGCCTTAAGCTGCTTGCAAGCATTAGGAAGAAACTCACATGCGTTTCTCTGAAAGAGAAGCAGTCTGTTCCAACACTTCAATTCACTGTGCGAAGTGAAGGGAGTGTTGCCTCACTTTCTAAATGCTGTCCTTTCAGAGAAAATCCCTTTCCTTTGAATGTGACTAAAGCTACTTACAAGCATTCAACAGAAACTCACATGCATTTCTCTGAAAGAGAAGCAATCTGTTCCAACACTTCAATTCTCTGTGCGTAGGGAATGGAGTGTTGCTTCACTTTCTAAATGCTGTCCTTTCAGAGAAAATCACTTTCCTTTGAAAGTGCCTTAAGCTACTTGCAAGCATTTACAAGAAACACTAATGCGTTTCTATGAAAGAGAAGCAGTCTGTTCCAAAACTTCAATTCATTGCGCGAAGGGAATGGAGTGTTGCTTTACTTTGTAAATGCTGTCCTTTCAGAGAAAATCACTTTCCTTTGAAAGTGCCTTAAGCAACTTGCAAGAATTAACAAGAAACTCACATGCGTTTCTCTGAAAGAGAAGCAGTCTGTTCCAACAATTCAATTCACTGTGCGAAGTGAATGGAGTGTTGCTTCACTTTCTAAATGCTGTCCTTTCAGAGAAAATCACTTTCCTTTGAAAGTGCCTTAAGCTACTTACAAGCATTCACCAGAAACTCACATGCGTTTCTCTGAAAGAGAAGCAGTCTGTTCCAATACTTCAATTCACTGTGCGAAGTGAATGGAGTGTTGCTTCACTTTCTAAATGCTGTCCTTTCAGAGGAAATCACTTTCCTTTGAAAGTGCCTAAGCTACTTACAAGCATTCAACAGAAACTCACATGCATTTCTCTGAAAGAGAAGCAGTCTGTTCCAACACTTCAATTCACTGTGCGAAGTGAATGGAGTGTTGCTTCACTTTCTAAATGCTGTCCTTTCAGAAAAAAATCACTTTCCTTTGAATGTGACTTAAGCTACTTACAAGCATTCAACAGAAACTCACATGCATATCTCTGAAAGAGAAGCAATCTGTTCCAACACTTCAATTCTCTGTGCGAAGGGAATGGAGTGTTGCTTCACTTTCTAAATGCTGTCCTTTCAGAGAAAATCACTTTCCTTTGAAAGTGCCTTAAGCTACTTGCAAGCATTTACAAGAAACACTAATGCGTTTCTATGAAAGAGAAGCAGTCTGTTCCAACACTTCAATTCACTGTGCGAAGTGGATGGAGTGTTGCTTCACTTTCTAAATGCTGTCCTTTCAGAGAAAATCACTTTCCTTTGAAAGTGCCTTAAGCAACTTGCAAGCATTAGGAAGAAACTCACATGAGTTTCTCTGAAAGAGAAGCAGTCTGTTCCAACACTTCAATTCACTGTGCGAAGTGAAGGGAGTGTTGCCTCACTTTCTAAATGCTGTCCTTTCAGAGAAAATCACTTTCCATTGAAAGTGCCATAAACTACTTTCAAGCATTCACAAAAAACTCACATGCGTTTCTCTGAAAGAGAAGCAGTCTGTTCCAACACTTCAATTCACTGTGCGAAGTGAATGGAGTGTTGCTTCACGTTCTAAATGCTGTCCTTTCAGAGAAAATCCCTTTCCTTTGAATGTGATTTAAGCTACTTACAAGCATTCAACAGAAACTCACATGCATTTCTCTGAAAGAGAAGCAATCTGTTCCAACACTTCAATTCTCTGTGCGAAGGGAATGGAGTGTTGCTTCACTTTCTAAATGCTGTCCTTTCAGAGAAAATCACTTTCCTTTGAAAGTGCCTTAAGCTGCTTGCAAGCATTAGGAAGAAACTCACATGCGTTTCTCTGAAAGAGAAGCAGTCTGTTCCAACACTTCAATTCACTGTGCGAAGTGAAGGGAGTGTTGCCTCACTTTCTAAATGCTGTCCTTTCAGAGAAAATCACTTTCCATTGAAAGTGCCTTAAACTACTTTCAAGCATTCACAAAAAACTCACATGCGTTTCTCTGAAAGAGAAGCAGTCTGTTCCAACACTTCAATTCACTGTGCGAAGTGAATGGAGTGTTACTTCACGTTCTAAATGCTGTCCTTTCAGAGAAAATCCCTTTCCTTTGAATGTGACTTAAGCTACTTACAAGCATTCAACAGAAACTCACATGCATTTCTCTGAAAGAGAAGCAATCTGTTCCAACACTTCAATTCTCTCTTCGAAGGGAATGGAGTGTTGCTTCACTTTGTAAATGCTGTCCTTTCAGAGAAAATCACTTTCCTTTGAAAGTGCCTTAAGCTACTTGCAAGCATTTACAAGAAACACTAATGCGTTTCTATGAAAGAGAAGCAGTCTCTTCCAACACTTCAATTCATTGCGCGAAGGGAATGGAGTGTTGCTTTACTTTCTAAATGCTGTCCTTTCAGAGAAAATCACTATCCTTTGAAAGTGCCTTAAGCAACTTGCAAGAATTCACAAGAAACTCATATTCGTTTCTCTGAAAGAGAAGCAGTCTGTTCCAACACTTCAATTCACTGTGCGAAATGGAGTGTTGCTTCACTTTCTAAATGCTGTCCTTTCAGAGAAAATCACTTTCCTTTGAAAGTGCCTTAAGCTATTTACAAGCATTCACCAGAAACTCACATGCGTTTCTCTGAAAGAGAAGCAGTCTGTTCCAATACTTCAATTCACTCTGCGAAGTGAATGGAGTGTTGCTTCACTTTCTAAATGCTGTCCTTTCAGAGAAAATCACTTTCCCTTGAAAGTGCCTTAAGCTACTTACAAGCATTCAACAGAAACTCACATGCATTTCTCTGAAAGAGAAGCAGTCTGTTCCAACACTTCAATTCACTGTGCGAAGTGAATGGAGTGTTGCTTCACTTTCTAAATGCTGTCCTTTCAGAAAAAATCACTATCCTTTGAAAGTGCCTTAAGCTACTTGCAAGCATTAGGAAGAAACTCACATGCGTTTCTCTGAAAGAGAAGCAGTCTGTTCCAACACTTCAATTCACTGTGCGAAGTGAATGGAGTGTTGCCTCACGTTCTAAATGCTGTCCTTTCAGAGAAAATCACTTTCCTTTGAAAGTGCCTTAAGCTACTTGCAAGCATTTACAAGAAACACTAATGCGTTTCTATGAAAGAGAAGCAGTCTGTTCCAACACTTCAATTCACTGTGAGAAGTGGATGGAGCGTTGCTTCACTTTCTAAATGCTGTCCTTTCAGAGAAAATCACTTTCCTTTGAAAGTGCCTTAAGCAACTTGCAAGCATTAGGAAGAAACTCACATGCGTTTCTCTGAAAGAGAAGCAGTCTGTTCCAACACTTCAATTCACTGTGCGAAGTGAAGGGAGTGTTGCCTCACTTTCTAAATGCTGTCCTTTCAGAGAAAATCACTTTCCATTGAAAGTGCCTTAAACTACTTTCAAGCATTCACAAAAAACTCACATGCGTTTTTCTGAAACAGAAGCAGTCTGTTCCAACACTTCAATTCACTGTGCGAAGTGAATGGAGTGTTGCTTCACGTTCTAAATGCTGTCCTTTCAGAGAAAATCCCTTTCCTTTGAATGTGATTTAAGCTACTTAGAAGCATTCAACAGAAACTCACATGCATTTCTCTGAAAGAGAAGCAATCTGTTCCAACACTTCAATTCTCTGTGCGAAGGGAATGGAGTGTTGCTTCACTTTCTAAATGCTGTCCTTTCAGAGAAAATCACTTTCCTTTGAAAGTGCCTTAAGCTGCTTGCAAGCATTAGGAAGAAACTCACATGCGTTTCTCTGAAAGAGAAGCAGTCTGTTCCAACACTTCAATTCACTGTGCGAAGTGAAGGGAGTGTTGCCTCATTTTCTAAATGCTGTCCTTTCAGAGAAAATCACTTTCCATTGAAAGTGCCTTAAACTACTTTCAAGCATTCACAAAAAACTCACATGCGTTTCTCTGAAAGAGAAGCAGTCTGTTCCAACACTTCAATTCACTGTGCGAAGTGAATGGAGTGTTGCTTCACGTTCTAAATGCTGTCCTTTCAGAGAAAATCCCTTTCCTTTGAATGTGACTTAAGCTACTTACAATCATTCAACAGAAACTCACATGCATTTCTCTGAAAGAGAAGCAATCTGTTCCAACACTTCAATTCTCTCTTCGAAGGGAATGGAGTGTTGCTTCACTTTCTAAATGCTGTCCTTTCAGAGAAAATCACTTTCCTTTGAAAGTGCCTTAAGCTACTTGCAAGCATTTACAAGAAACACTAATGCGTTTCTATGAAAGAGAAGTAGTCTGTTCCAACACTTCAATTCATTGTGCGAAGGGAATGGAGTGTTGCTTTACTTTCTAAATGCTGTCCTTTCTGAGAAAATCACTATCCTTTGAAAGTGCCTTAAGCAACTTGCAAGAATTCACAAGAAACTCATATGCGTTTCTCTGAAAGAGAAGCAGTCTGTTCCAACACTTCAATTCACTGTGCGAAATGTAGTGTTGCTTCACTTTCTAAATGCTGTCCTTTCAGAGAAAATCACTTTCCTTTGAAAGTGCCTTAAGCTACTTACAAGCATTCACCAGACACTCACATGCGTTTCTCTGAAAGAGAAGCAGTCTGTTCCAATACTTCAATTCACTCTGCGAAGTGAATGGAGTGTTGCTTCACTTTCTAAATGCTGTCATTTCAGTGAAAATCACTTTCCCTTGAAAGTGCCTTAAGCTACTTACAAGCATTCAACAGAAACTCACATGCATTTCTCTGAAAGAGAAGCAGTCTGTTCCAACACTTCAATTCACTGTGCGAAGTGAATGGAGTGTTGCTTCACTTTCTAAATGCTGTCCTTTCAGAAAAAATCACTATCCTTTGAAAGTGCCTTAAGCTACTTGCAAGCATTAGGAAGAAACTCACATGCGTTTCTCTGAAAGAGAAGCAGTGTGTTCCAACACTTCAATTCACTGTGCGAAGTGAATGAAGTGTTGCCTCACGTTCTAAATGCTGTCCTTTCAGAGAAAATCACTTTCCTTTGAAAGTGCCTTAAACTACTTTCAAGCATTCATAAAAAACTCACATGCGTTTCTCTGAAAGAGAAGCAGTCTGTTCCTACACTTCAATTCACTGTGCGAAGTGAATGGAGTGTTGCTTCACTTTCTAAATGCTGTCCTTTCAGAGAAAATCACTTTCCTTTGAAAGTGCCTTAAGCTGCTTGCAAGCATTAGGAAGAAACTCACATGCGTTTCTCTGAAAGAGAAGCAGTCTGTTCCAACACTTCAATTCACTGTGCGAAGTGAAGGGAGTGTTGCCTCACTTTCTAAATGCTGTCCTTTCATAGAAAATCACTTTCCATTAAAAGTGACTTAAACTACTTTCAAGCATTCACAAAAAACTCACATGCGTTTCTCTGAAAGAGAAGCAGTCTGTTCCAACACTTCAATTCACTGTGCGAAGTGAATGGAGTGTTGCTTCACGTTCTAAATGCTGTCCTTTCAGAGAAAATCACTTTCCTTTGAAAGTGCCTTAAGCAACTTGCAAGCATTAGGAAGAAACTCACATGCGTTTCTCTGAAAGAGAAGCAGTCTGTTCCAACACTTCAATTCACTGTGCGAAGTGAATGGAGTGTTGCCTCACTTTCTAAATGCTGTCCTTTCAGAGAAAATCACTTTAATTTGAAAGTGCCTTAAGCTACTTACAAGCATTCAACAGAAACTCACATGCGTTTCTCTGAAAGAGAAGCAGTCTGTTCCAACACTTCAATTCACTGTGCGAAGTGAATGGAGTGTTGCTTCGCTTTCTAAATTATGTCCTTTCAGAGAAAATCACTTTCCTTTGAAAGTGCCTTAAGCAACTTGCAAGCATTCACAAGAAACACTAAGGCGTTTCTATGAAAGAGAAGCACTCTGTTCCAACACTTCAATTCACTGCACGAAGTGATTGGAGTGTTGCTTCACTTTCTAAATGCTGTCCTTTCAGAGGAAATCACTTTCCTTTGAAAGTGCCTTAAACTACTTACAAGCAATCACCAGAAACTCACATGCGTTTCTCTGAAAGAGAAGCAGTCTGTTCCAACACTTCCATTCACTGTGCGAAGTGAATGGAGTGTTGCTTCACTTTCTAAATGCTGTCCTTTCAGAGAAAATCACTTTCCTTTTATAGTGCCTTAAGCTACTTGCAAGCATTAGGAAAAAACTCACATGCGTTTCTCTGAAAGAGAAGCAGTCTGTTCCAACACTTCAATTCACTGTGTGAAGTGAATAGAGTGTTGCCTCACTTTCTAAATGCTGTCCTTTCAGAGAAAATCACTTTCCTTTGAAAGTGCCTTAAGCTACTTACAAGCATTTAACAGAAACTCACATGTGTTTCTCTGAAAGAGAAGTAGTCTGTTCCAACATTTCAATTCACTGTGCGAAGTGAATGGAGTGTTGCTTCACTTTCTAAATGCTGTTCTTTCAGAGAAAATCACTTTCCTTTGAAAGTGCCTTAAGCTACTTGCAAGCATTAGGAAGAAACTCACATGCGTTTCTCTGAAAGAGAAGCAGTCTGTTCCAACAGTTCAATTCACTGTGCGAAGTGAAGGGAGTGTTGCCTCACTTTCGAAATGCTGTCCTTTCAGAGAAAATCACTTTCCATTGAAAGTCCCTTAAACTACTTTCAAGCATTCACAAAAAACTCACATGCGTTTCTCTGAAAGAGAAGCTCTCTGTTCCAACACTTCAATTTACTGTGCGAAGTGAATGGAGTGTTGCTTCACGTTCTAAATGCTGTCCTTTCAGAGAAAATCCCTTTCCTTTGAATGTGACTTAAGCTACTTACAAGCATGCAACAGAAACTCACATGCATATCTCTGAAAGAGAAGCAATCTGTTCCAACACTTCAATTCTCTGTGCGAAGGGAATGGAGTGTTGCTTCAATTTCTAAATGCTGTCCTTTCAGAGAAAATCACTTTCCTTTGAAAGTGCCTTAAGCTACTTGCAAGCATTTACAAGAAACACTAATGCGTTTATATGAAAGAGAAGCAGTCTGTTCCAACACTTCAATTCACTGTGCGAAGTGGATGGAGTGTTGCTTCACTTTCTAAATGCTGTCCTTTCAGAGAAAATCACTTTCCTTTGAAAGTGCCTTAAGCAACTTGCAAGAATTCACAAGAAACTCACATGCGTTTCTATGAAAGAGAAGCAGTCTGTTCCAACACTTCAATTCACTGTGCGAAGTGGATGGAGTGTTGCTTCACTTTCTAAATGCTGTCCTTTCAGAGAAAATCACTTTCCTTTGAAAGTGCCTTAAGCTGCTTGCAAGCATTAGGAAGAAACTCACATGCGTTTCTCTGAAAGAGAAGCAGTCTGTTACAACACTTCAATTCACTGTGCGAAGTGAAGGGAGTGTTGCCTCACTTTCTAAATGCTGTCCTTTCAGAGAAAATCACTTTCCATTGAAAGTGCCTTAAACTACTTTCAAGCATTCACAAAAAACTCACATGCGTTTCTCTGAAAGAGAAGCAGTCTGTTCCAACACTTCAATTCACTGTGCGAAGTGAATGGAGTGTTGCTTCACTTTCTAAATGCTGTCCTTTCAGAGAAAATCACTTTCCTTTGAAAGTGCCTTAAGCTGCTTGCAAGCATTAGGAAGAAACTCACATGCGTTTCTCTGAAAGAGAAGCAGTCTGTTCCAACACTTCAATTCACTGTGCGAAGTGAAGGGAGTGTTGCCTCACTTTCTAAATGCTGTCCTTTCAGAGAAAATCCCTTTCCTTTGAATGTGACTAAAGCTACTTACAAGCATTCAACAGAAACTCACATGCATTTCTCTGAAAGAGAAGCAATCTGTTCCAACACTTCAATTCTCTGTGCGTAGGGAATGGAGTGTTGCTTCACTTTCTAAATGCTGTCCTTTCAGAGTAAATCACTTTCCTTTGAAAGTGCCTTAAGCTACTTGCAAGCATTTACAAGAAACACTAATGCGTTTCTATGAAAGAGAAGCAGTCTGTTCCAAAACTTCAATTCATTGCGCGAAGGGAATGGAGTGTTGCTTTACTTTGTAAATGCTGTCCTTTCAGAGAAAATCACTTTCCTTTGAAAGTGCCTTAAGCAACTTGCAAGAATTAACAAGAAACTCACATGCGTTTCTCTGAAAGAGAAGCAGTCTGTTCCAACAATTCAATTCACTGTGCGAAGTGAATGGAGTGTTGCTTCACTTTCTAAATGCTGTCCTTTCAGAGAAAATCACTTTCCTTTGAAAGTGCCTTAAGCTACTTACAAGCATTCACCAGAAACTCACATGCGTTTCTCTGAAAGAGAAGCAGTCTGTTCCAATACTTCAATTCACTGTGCGAAGTGAATGGAGTGTTGCTTCACTTTCTAAATGCTGTCCTTTCAGAGGAAATCACTTTCCTTTGAAAGTGCCTAAGCTACTTACAAGCATTCAACAGAAACTCACATGCATTTCTCTGAAAGAGAAGCAGTCTGTTCCAACACTTCAATTCACTGTGCGAAGTGAATGGAGTGTTGCTTCACTTTCTAAATGCTGTCCTTTCAGAAAAAAATCACTTTCCTTTGAATGTGACTTAAGCTACTTACAAGCATTCAACAGAAACTCACATGCATATCTCTGAAAGAGAAGCAATCTGTTCCAACACTTCAATTCTCTGTGCGAAGGGAATGGAGTGTTGCTTCACTTTCTAAATGCTGTCCTTTCAGAGAAAATCACTTTCCTTTGAAAGTGCCTTAAGCTACTTGCAAGCATTTACAAGAAACACTAATGCGTTTCTATGAAAGAGAAGCAGTCTGTTCCAACACTTCAATTCACTGTGCGAAGTGGATGGAGTGTTGCTTCATTTTCTAAATGCTGTCCTTTCAGAGAAAATCACTTTCCTTTGAAAGTGCCTTAAGCAACTTGCAAGCATTAGGAAGAAACTCACATGAGTTTCTCTGAAAGAGAAGCAGTCTGTTCCAACACTTCAATTCACTGTGCGAAGTGAAGGGAGTGTTGCCTCACTTTCTAAATGCTGTCCTTTCAGAGAAAATCACTTTCCATTGAAAGTGCCATAAACTACTTTCAAGCATTCACAAAAAACTCACATGCGTTTCTCTGAAAGAGAAGCAGTCTGTTCCAACACTTCAATTCACTGTGCGAAGTGAATGGAGTGTTGCTTCACGTTCTAAATGCTGTCCTTTCAGAGAAAATCCCTTTCCTTTGAATGTGATTTAAGCTACTTACAAGCATTCAACAGAAACTCACATGCATTTCTCTGAAAGAGAAGCAATCTGTTCCAACACTTCAATTCTCTGTGCGAAGGGAATGGAGTGTTGCTTCACTTTCTAAATGCTGTCCTTTCAGAGAAAATCACTTTCCTTTGAAAGTGCCTTAAGCTGCTTGCAAGCATTAGGAAGAAACTCACATGCGTTTCTCTGAAAGAGAAGCAGTCTGTTCCAACACTTCAATTCACTGTGCGAAGTGAAGGGAGTGTTGCCTCACTTTCTAAATGCTGTCCTTTCAGAGAAAATCACTTTCCATTGAAAGTGCCTTAAACTACTTTCAAGCATTCACAAAAAACTCACATGCGTTTCTCTGAAAGAGAAGCAGTCTGTTCCAACACTTCAATTCACTGTGCGAAGTGAATGGAGTGTTACTTCACGTTCTAAATGCTGTCCTTTCAGAGAAAATCCCTTTCCTTTGAATGTGACTTAAGCTACTTACAAGCATTCAACAGAAACTCACATGCATTTCTCTGAAAGAGAAGCAATCTGTTCCAACACTTCAATTCTCTCTTCGAAGGGAATGGAGTGTTGCTTCACTTTGTAAATGCTGTCCTTTCAGAGAAAATCACTTTCCTTTGAAAGTGCCTTAAGCTACTTGCAAGCATTTACAAGAAACACTAATGCGTTTCTATGAAAGAGAAGCAGTCTCTTCCAACACTTCAATTCATTGCGCGAAGGGAATGGAGTGTTGCTTTACTTTCTAAATGCTGTCCTTTCAGAGAAAATCACTATCCTTTGAAAGTGCCTTAAGCAACTTGCAAGAATTCACAAGAAACTCATATTCGTTTCTCTGAAAGAGAAGCAGTCTGTTCCAACACTTCAATTCACTGTGCGAAATGGAGTGTTGCTTCACTTTCTAAATGCTGTCCTTTCAGAGAAAATCACTTTCCTTTGAAAGTGCCTTAAGCTATTTACAAGCATTCACCAGAAACTCACATGCGTTTCTCTGAAAGAGAAGCAGTCTGTTCCAATACTTCAATTCACTCTGCGAAGTGAATGGAGTGTTGCTTCACTTTCTAAATGCTGTCCTTTCAGAGAAAATCACTTTCCCTTGAAAGTGCCTTAAGCTACTTACAAGCATTCAACAGAAACTCACATGCATTTCTCTGAAAGAGAAGCAGTCTGTTCCAACACTTCAATTCACTGTGCGAAGTGAATGGAGTGTTGCTTCACTTTCTAAATGCTGTCCTTTCAGAAAAAATCACTATCCTTTGAAAGTGCCTTAAGCTACTTGCAAGCATTAGGAAGAAACTCACATGCGTTTCTCTGAAAGAGAAGCAGTCTGTTCCAACACTTCAATTCACTGTGCGAAGTGAATGGAGTGTTGCCTCACGTTCTAAATGCTGTCCTTTCAGAGAAAATCACTTTCCTTTGAAAGTGCCTTAAGCTACTTGCAAGCATTTACAAGAAACACTAATGCGTTTCTATGAAAGAGAAGCAGTCTGTTCCAACACTTCAATTCACTGTGAGAAGTGGATGGAGCGTTGCTTCACTTTCTAAATGCTGTCCTTTCAGAGAAAATCACTTTCCTTTGAAAGTGCCTTAAGCAACTTGCAAGCATTAGGAAGAAACTCACATGCGTTTCTCTGAAAGAGAAGCAGTCTGTTCCAACACTTCAATTCACTGTGCGAAGTGAAGGGAGTGTTGCCTCACTTTCTAAATGCTGTCCTTTCAGAGAAAATCACTTTCCATTGAAAGTGCCTTAAACTACTTTCAATTATTCACAAAAAACTCACATGCGTTTTTCTGAAACAGAAGCAGTCTGTTCCAACACTTCAATTCACTGTGCGAAGTGAATGGAGTGTTGCTTCACGTTCTAAATGCTGTCCTTTCAGAGAAAATCCCTTTCCTTTGAATGTGATTTAAGCTACTTAGAAGCATTCAACAGAAACTCACATGCATTTCTCTGAAAGAGAAGCAATCTGTTCCAACACTTCAATTCTCTGTGCGAAGGGAATGGAGTGTTGCTTCACTTTCTAAATGCTGTCCTTTCAGAGAAAATCACTTTCCTTTGAAAGTGCCTTAAGCTGCTTGCAAGCATTAGGAAGAAACTCACATGCGTTTCTCTGAAAGAGAAGCAGTCTGTTCCAACACTTCAATTCACTGTGCGAAGTGAAGGGAGTGTTGCCTCACTTTCTAAATGCTGTCCTTTCAGAGAAAATCACTTTCCATTGAAAGTGCC